>NC_134576.1:147850776-148177026 GCF_050947875.1 Dermacentor variabilis | reverse complement strand
CTAACATTGTATAATCAGGGTAATTATATTAACAGAACTCACTGCACTTGTTTGTTTGCTTAACTCTACTACTTTGTAACCACTTCCCTCTTTAATTCTATATGACTCTGAGGGTATTTTAAATAAAAAGATAAAATTATAAAATGAAGAGTGACCGCCACAGTTGCATTCATCACGAAGTATCATTTCCTGAATATTGAGCTGAGCGCGTTTGATCGTTCTAAAATTCTTTGTATTCTCATGTAACAAATTATTCAACAATAATTATTCAATAACAAATTATTCCATTCAATGTTATGAGGGAGCATGTGGTACCTGGCGGTAATGCCCACCTGATTTGCAAAGAGCAGATGACAGAGTTTCTGCATTAGCAAGCCTGCTACATTGTTTCTGTTCTGGCCGTCATGGCTACAATGACTAGAAAGGAAACAACTCGGGACTCAACATGTTACTCCTCTGTCATAAAACGCGCTTAAATGCAAGTAAGCTCGTGTGTAAAATTTTAGCATTCCCGCTCGGTATGATACAAAACTGCAGACTTGCTTTCTTGATAGGGCTCATACCCGTCTATCTGGTGAACTTGCAAACATTTCATAGTTCAAGAGAAATTATTGTCACTATATATATGGTGACCATTGAGTTTCTTATGGCTTGGCGTGGGCAGCTTGCAGACCAATAATCTCTCTTTTGTCCGTCTTCCTGAAAAGAGAAATGATGAAGCCATGACGAACATGGAAACAAAAAATGTTGAAACAAAAGTTACTCCAATAAATGAACAAATCACGGTTCTAGTTGGTGTTCAGAAACATACCTTGCGAGTGTTTTGGCCCTTGATGTTACTGCAACTGATGACACATTTACTGTTGACTTGTACGCCCAGAGACAATAGAGTCCAAACAAGAAGTGTGAGCAGCGTTTTGGAGGCTGGAGTCGAAAGAAAAAAGACCCTCAGTTACCGGAAGCGTGAGCGAGCTTGTGATCCATGTACGGCTAAAAACAGTACACAAAGCGTTCTATTTCTTTCAATAGTGTCTTTGTGTCATCATCATCATCATCAGCCTGGTTAAGCCCACTGCAGGGCAAAGGCCTCTCCCATACTTCAACAACCCCGGTCATGTACTAATTGTGGTCATGCCGTCCCTGCAAACTTCTTAATCTCATCCGCCCACCTAACTTTCTGCCGCCCCCTGCTACGCTTCCCTTCCCTTGGGATCCAGTCCGTAACCCTTAATGACCATCGGTTATCTTCCCTCCTCATTACATGTCCTGCCCATGCCCATTTCTTTTTCTTGATTTCAACTAAGATGTCATTAACTCGCGTTTGTTCCCTCACCCAATCTGCTCTTTTCTTATCCCTTAACGTTACACCTATCATTCTTCTTTCCATAGCTCGTTGTGTCGTCCTCAATTTGAGTAGAACCCTTTTCGTAAGCCTCCAGGTTTCTGCCCCGTAGGTGAGTACTGGTAAGACACAGCTATTATATACTTTTCTCTTGAGGGATAACGGCAACCTGCTGTTCATGATTTGGGAATGCCTGCCAAACGCACTCCAGCCCATTCTTATTCTTCTGATTATTTCCGTCTCATGATCCGGATCCGCCGTCACTACCTGCCCTAAGTAGATGTATTCCCTTACGACTTCCAGTGCCTCGCTGCCTATTGTAAATTGCTGTTCTCTCCCGAGACTGTTAAGCATTACTTTAGTTTTCTGCATATTAATTTTTAGACCCACTCTTCTGCTTTGCCTCTCCAGGTCAGTGAGCATGCTTTGCAATTGGTCCCCTGAGTTACTAAGCAAAGCAATATCATCAGCGAATCGCAAGTTACTAAGGTATTCTCCATTAACTTTTATCCCCAATTCTTCCCAATCCAGGTCTCTGAATACCTCCTGTAAACACGCTGTGAATAGCATTGGAGATATCGTATCTCCCTGCCTGACGCCTTATTTTATTGGGATTTTGTTGCTTGCTTTATGGAGGACTACGGTGGCTGTGGAGCCGCTATATATATCTTTCAGTATTTTTACATACGGCTCGTCTACACCCTGATTCCGTAATGCCTCCATGACTGCTGAGGTTTCGACAGAATCAATCGCTTTCTCGTAATCAATGAAAGCTATATATAAGGGTTGGTTATATTCCGCACATTCCTCTATCACCTGATTGATAGTGTGAATATGATCTATTGTTGAATAGCCTTTACGGAATCCTGCCTGGTCCTTTGCTTGACAGAAGTCTAAGGTGTTCCTGATTCTACTTGCGATTACCTTAGTAAATAGTTTGTTGGCAACGGACAGTAAGCTCATCGGTCTATAATTTTTCAAGTCTTTGGCGTCCCCTTTCTTATGGATTAGGATTATGTTAGCGTTCTTCCAAGATTCCGGTACGCTCGAGGTCATGAGGCATTGCGTATACAGGGTGGCCAGTTTCTCTAGAGCAATCTGCCCACCATCCTTCAACAAATCTGCTGTTACCTGATCCTCCCCAGCTGCCTTCCCCCTTTGCATATCTCCCAAGGCTTTCTTTACTTCTTCCGGCGTTACCTTTGGGATTTCGAATTCCTTTAGACTATTTTCTCTTCCATTATCGTCTTGGGTGCCACTGGTACTGTATAAATCTCTATAGAACTCCTCAGCCACTTGAACTATCTCATCCATATTAGTAATGATATTGCCGGCTTTGTCTCTTAACGCATACATCTGATTCTTGCCAATTCCTAGTTTCTTCTTCACTGTTTTTAGGCTTCCTCCGCTCCTGAGAGCATGTTCAATTCTTTGTGTGGACTGTGCTTAATGAAGCCTCGATTAGATTGCAGTTTCTTCTGCCAGATACTAAGTAATAAACAGAGTCATTTTACTATGTCTTAAGTGCAATTAATCTAACTGTATCACCGGAAGTACGTTTGCCACTAATGTGCAGTGAATTTATCGCGGTTTATAATTTATGCAGAAACAGCCAAACTATTTATCATTTATACTGTGCCCCGTGTTGGGAATTTTAGCAATGTGACAAAATAACAAGAGCCTCGTTCGAATTGTCTCTGAAGAGCAATTTCTTTTTCTTTTCTACTTCTAAGAAATGACTACAGGAATCTGTTTTCTCGGCCTCACACGCAAAGAAATTCCAAGTTGAGAATGCGAAGCAATGAATTTTTACTCACCGGTACACACACCCAGAGGCTGCAAGGTTAATCCGCTTTGGCGGGTAGTCTCCGCTAAATCGTGCGGCCTCAGTTGCTCGCCACAGAAGTCAGAGCTACTCGTCATCAAGCCAAGCAGAAAGAAAGAAGACCAAGAGAACGTACGCATCACCATCGACGGGACCACCATAACACCAACCACGCAAGCACGTATCCTGGGTGTCATCTTCCAGAACAACGGCAAGGCTGGGGCGTCGTTCGACAAAATCAAAGTTTCAACAGAACAAATTTCGAACATGATCAAAAGAGTCACAAACAGACAAAGGGGATTGAAGGAGGACGATGTACTGACGCTTGTCCAGGCCTTCTTGACGTCGTGCATCGTTTACGCGGCGCCGTACCTCAAGTTACTGAAAAAAGACAGGGACCAGTTGAACGTCATTATACGAAAGACAACCAAGATGGCGCTGGGCATTCCGAAGCATTCTTCGACCTACAAGCTTCTCGGCATGGCCAAGCACAACGTCGTCGAAGAGTTAATAGAAGCCCATCTGTCCAATCAAAGAGTTCGACTCAGTCAGACGTCGGCGGGACGTCGCGTTCTTGCCAAGTTGGGCTGGCAAGAGGCAAAGCGGAAGGAAACGGGGCCGTTACCCAGGTTGTGGGCGCATAAAATCCACAGTAAGCCACTGCCTAGAAACATGAGGTCGGGTCGTAACGACGGCCGCAGAGCGGCTCGTATAGCGGCCTTGACGGAGACTTTGGGTCAAATAGTAGAAGAGGAAGAGGGGGTCACTCTCTTCACAGACGCTTCGTTACCCAAGTTTTCATCGAAAGCAACGCTGGCAGTTACGACGCGGGACGTGCTCGTAACCTGCGCCTCCATCAAGACGTCTTTTCCAGAGGTTGCAATAGAGGCCGCGATAGCGCTAGCACTCGCGCAGCCCAAGGTGGGAAGAATTGTCACCGACTCGCAAAAGGCGTTTAACAACTACAGAAAGGGGTGGGTGTCTCTTGGGCACTAGATATTCTCAAAAGTAAACGCGACGTACCTAAAAGGAAAGTTGAGTTAATATGGACACCGGCTCACTCTGGGCTGGAGGGCAACGAACTTGCCCACCAGTTCGCCCGAGAGATGGAACACCGGGTTGAGGAAGGTGAGCCACAGTCCATATTTAGTTACAGAGACATTACGAACCATTATAAGACGGAGAGGCGCCGTTACCCCGATCCTCACAAATCGCTTAGCAGAGAACAGCAAGCGATCTACAGGCAAATACAAGCAGGATACTTCCCGCACCCTTGCCTTCAAAACAAGATGTACCCGGAAAGGTACGAAGAGGATTGTAACTTCTGCAAAACTCAGTTAGGCACGCTCCAACACGTCATTGGAGTATGCGATTTCATCAAGGCGATCCCCCAACCTCTTACCTGCCCCGCTACCCTACCCCCTCCCTTATCCACCCTTACCGAGCGATGGGAGACCTTGCTAACCAGCACCGCCCTGGAAGACCAGCTCGTCCTGATCTCCAGGGGCCAGGCGGCTAGGGAAGCATATAGGTCCCGTGAACAGGGAACCACTTCCATCGACGGCGTCTAAGAGGATGTCGAGCTCGGCTCAATAAAGTTGTTTCTCTCTCTCTCTCTCTCTCTCTCTCTCTCCAAGTAGGCTGTGCTTGGTTCCAGCGATGAATTTTCACACTAGCTAGCACGTTTTTTTTTAAATAACTAGCACACGTAATTATGCGGTCAGACGCGGAAGATCACTAATGATGGAAGCCGTGCAGCCGTTATATCAGTGAAACGCCACAGCTCATAAATTCGCCGTCTATAAACACGTTCTATTGGTGGCGGCTATCGAATGTGGGACGAATAAACAGGCTGAGATATTATTGTTATCTAATTAAAACGAACTTGCGTGGTGCTGCTCAAAGGAAACTTCCACCCCGTTCACAAATATTACCGCCGTACAATTCGAATTGATAAACGCCACGGACTGCAATCGATACCAATGGGCTGCTGCGTATCACACGTCAGTGAGGTCTCAAAACCTTTATTCAATAAAAGCACGTATGTTAATAACGTGAGTCCAATAAAACAATGATCTGCTTATTCTGAAAAACAGTCACAAGTGAAGTATGTTTGTCGGTTATTATATGTACATTTACAGACCAAATATTATAGGATGGACGGATGGATCAATATTATGAGCGTCCCCTTCGGAACAGGGAAGTGGGTTGCGCCACCAAGCCCTTTTTATTATATTGCTTAATGTCCTACCTATATGATAGAAGAGAAAAAAAAGAAAAGAAAAAGCCCACGATGAATTCCCAGAACCAAACTTTCTGAGCCCCTATTGTGAAGTTTGTTTTTGTACGCCTCCGTTGTCTGTTGTTTCCCTACTTTTCTTGCACCAATCTTCCAATCGCCTCTTACTAATCTCTATTGCGGACATGTTTACTTTCGCCCTGCTCTAGCTGAATCCAAGGGTTTCAAGGAGGCCAATGATTCCTAAATCGACAGCTTAGCAGATATCTTCACATTCTAATACAACATGCTCCATCGTTTCCCTGGCTTTACCGCAGCAAGCACACGCTTCTTCCTGTATTTCGCTTTATAAGCGTGTGTTCTAAGGCATCCCGGTCTCGCTTCGAAAAGTAATGAGCTTCTCTTTGAGTTATCGTATGTTGTTTCTTTCCCGATTTCGTTTTTTTCCTCGCGGCAGGTTTATTTTCCATTGCCATCACCCATGACGGCATGCTATTCTGGCGCTACCTCGTAGCGGTCGTCGCCGCAGAGCGGCACTACGCTCCTCACGCTTTCGCCTACCTTCCTCCTCCGCCTCATGGCTCCGCTGCACCCTCCTCCTCCGCTTTTCTCCTCACGCTCCCTTCGCTAATGCAGTCTTTCATTCGCCGCTGCGCTACGCGTTCGCTCTTTCCTCCTTCGCTGTGCTCGTTCGCTCGGTTACGCGGAGGGCAGACGCGAAACGCAGGAAGCTTCGCTCTAAAGTTTTGCACCCTTTGGGGCGTATCTCGTCCCACAACAACAATCGTCATTTCTCTTAGTAGGATCTTGATGAGGGCTAGCTGGTTCACATTTATAACTGAGGTTAAACAGCGCGAATAAAACAAGGCCACGAGGAAACATCTGTCTTGTTTTTTTTTCTTTGAAACTGTGCTCGCTACTTTCTTGTTGAGAATGCTATGTCACGCTGTTAACGCGCATGCTGTTCATGACCTGGAAGTACCGGGCGCACAGTGTTAACGAAAGACAAACCCCAAATGATGGAAACCTTTTTGAAGAGTGCGTTCAAGGGCGTTTTTCGCAATGTGTTGGAACGGAACGAACAAAAAACGAAAAATAAAAGAAACTATTTTCGACGGGAACGAGACCGCAACCGAAATGTTATTTTGTTTCAGAGTGAAGCCAAAATAATTTACGGTTTTCGGTTCTAGGGGAAAGTAGGCGACCCAAAACAACCGACGTCAGGCAACGTCAGCATTAGCGCGTATCTCAGGCAGGGATAGCGCGAGCGATAGCCGGTCGAACGCTCCACTAACGTATACGCCTGTAGCTCGGTTGTACTAGTAGATCGGCAATATAGCAAAACCACGTGTTTGCGCGCAGTAGAGCTTATCGTTTCGTTATCTACGGGTACAACGCTCTGTTACCAAAGTTTCATGGTTTGTTTATGTTCGTTTAAGTTGGTGTTATCCGAACAGCGGTCTCGCAGTAGACTCGATGACATGCTGGTTCTTGCAGCACGTCATCGATCACGCTCGTTGCCTAGATTCAAGGCACTGAGCACGATCTCATAATTCACTTATTGAGAAAATACAATACTATGTTTTTATTATTACTTTGCTTCGAAAGTTTTTCTATGCAAACAAAAACCGCTAGAAGCCGTTACGGATCTTTTTTTTTTTTTTTCGTTCCGCAGCAGAACCGGAACGAAACAAACAATAACGAAAAACATTTCATTCCGACGCCCTGGTTCTTGGGTGTAAGGGTCGGGCCAATTTACACCCTTACTCCCCTGTAAGTGTCTAATGGCGTTTTTCACTGGTCGATCTGGAGCGGCCGCCGAAATCCTCGAGCGAGCGCTCGGGTTTCACAAATCCGAATCGGCCAGCGGAGCGCAAAAACGCTCCGCGGCGGATCACACAGGAAGTCTGCGTACACGTCGCACGAACCGGTTCCGAAAACCATGCCCTACTTCCGTTCTGTACGTTTCCACGGCAACCAAACTCGCCGTCCCCCGTGTGTAACTTGACCGTGGCAGTCGCATAGTCCGTCATTTCCATGTCGAGCCTGCAAGGATTGTGCATGGACAACGTGCATAGAAGTCTTCGTACAGCACCTGCGTCACTTCGTAATCGCTGTCGTCCGCGCTCTCATCGCTAAACGCGAGCGCTGCAGCAGCACCGAACGCAGCCATTTTGCGAAGCAACACAATGTTGTGCGTACAACCGGGTACCGATTTCGCTTGGAAACGGAAGTGACGCGAGCTATTTCCGCCCGAATCCGCGCCTCGGCGGTGGAGCAAGTGAGAGCGATCCGGCGCGGAGCGAGTTGATCCGAAACGACCAGTGGAACGCGCGAACCCGCTCCAGATCGACCAGTGAAATTCGGATTCGTTGCCACGGAGCAAGAAATTCTGCTCCGAATCGACCAGTGAAAAACGCCATAAGTATCTTGCAGTGTTCGAGGAACCGAAAGTGACGTCCCGACCTAAAGACGCTCTTGACGGGCCGCCGCCGCCGGGAAGCGGCAATCAAGCGCTTCCTGGACTGCAAGGACGGCGGGGCGATAGTTTGCGACGCCCCCTCCGGTGCTTGGTGAACAGCGCACGCGTACGCTGCTTTTGACTCGCGTGCGAACAGTTAAGAGCCAATTTGCCTCGCCCGCCTGGAGTAAGTGCTTCATCTGCGGTGTCGCCATTATGGCGCGCTTGTCGGGTTGATACCAATAAACGACGTTTCAACTGCCAACCTGGACACGAAAACGGGACGTTATACAAGGGTCGGCTTGAGCTAGCAAGTGAGTACTGTCTCGCCGATCAACTGCAAGCGACGACTGCGTGAACTGCATGGTAGAGTACGTGCGTTGTCGCTCTCATTTCAAATTCATTAATCTCAAACCCCACTTTTATCTGAATTCTGTACCGCCAGCAGTACTCAACGCGCCTTTACAGGCTCACAGACGTGAAAGAGCCAGTGCAGCGTTCAAATCATGGATTGCGCGAATGTAAACGTAAATGCAAGCAGTTATTCCGCCTCACGAGTCCTACCCACACTGTAGTCGAACTCTTACCAGGCAAGAGTGCTCGTCGACATATAGCAGGCCTGACCCAAAGGTTGGGAAACCAATTGAGTTGCGGGTACAGCAGAGTGCAAATATGCATGGGCGACATCGCCGACCACGTAACGTCGGCCGCACGTGAGAAGGAAGTCACGTACACGAGGTACGATGTACGTAAGCAGCGCTCACGAAAGGAATGGCGCAGCGCAATAGAGCAAGCGGGACTCCGAGACTGGCGACAGCAGCGGTTGTCGTCAGCCCCGCCCCTTTCGCAGATCATTGTTTCAGGGCCCTGCACAATACGGTGTTCAAAGTTTGCAGCTCTCAGCTGACAATAGAAGAGCTCTCAAGAAAAAAGAAAGGAATGCCAACTCGACGCTGGTGGTCGCGGAACGAACACGGCACTCGTGCATGCAAAACCGCGCCTGCTGTTTTATGTCTGTACTGACGAACTTCATTCGTTGCTTTACTTAGATCTTTGTGGCCTGACATCTAGCTGCTGCTTTGCTCTTACAGTCCCCTCCTCCCCGAAGAGGAAGAAATGACTGAAAGTTGCCCGTCTGCTCCAACACCTCTGTCCAGTCTACAGGCGTGATTTCACATCGATGGGTTCCACTGCACAAGCAGCGTAATGGCCGGACGCCCTAGCGCAGCCACCGGTCTTGCTGGTTAGGTGACGCCATCACATGTTTTTCTAGCAAGACATGTCTCTCAGCCGCCACTGCTGACTAGTTGATGTATACTGTCGGGCAGCGCTCCAAAAACGACGGCGCCGCAGGCAGCACACTGGATCCATAGCTTGCTGGTCAGGTGTTCGGTCAAGCCCAGGCCGCCGCCGGAAGCAAACTAATTCCGGCCGACGGCTAGGGGGGAGGTAGATGGCAAAAGGGGGAGCTGCCTCTCACCCCGATCACCCATACTCCCCGACGGGTGCAAATAAAATGGCTGTGGCTTAGCTAAGGTTAAGCCCAGGATGCGAAGCATACTAGCCTTTATTTTAGTTGTTGAACCACTGTTTAGCCTGATGAACTGCTGTTGCTTGGCTATATTTGGCTCGGCTAGACGAAGAAACAACTCATGCAGGCGAGCGCACGAGCTGAGACCCGGCTATGTAGCTACGCGGCCGCAAGCGAACGCACGAGTTGAGCCTCCGCTTTTGCAGCTGTTATGACGTCATATGGTAGCTACGCGGCCGCGCGCGGCGCAGCAAGGAAGAGCGTGGTTGTGCGGCTAGTATGCTTCGTATAAAAGTGATTTCTCTCTCTCAGTCTTGCGCGCTTGAACGACCTGCCACGGAGTGCGCAAGCCTTAGGCACCGCTGCACTTAGCCAGTGTTAGGATCGGCCTGCAGGGGTAGTGCTCTACAAAACTATCTCAGCCCGCTGCAGGTGCTTCGATCGATCCGCGGTGGTGGCACCCTTCAGAGAACGAGCGAGGACGACAGCGCTGGCCGACCATGAACTTCCTTCGGAGACCTGCGGACTACGGCAGCGTTAATCCACCATGCGCCTCGTTCGGAGAATGGGCGACGGCAGCAGAGCGGGCCACGTTTGGCGCCCCGTGTATTGTTGGTTGATTTGCCGGGTCTTCATGGTTTCTCTGCAGTAAGAAGAGCTTCCCTAACAAAAGAGTGCTTTGCGGTACGTGGGCCCTAGGATTCGTCACCGTCTGCTGACACTCGTGGCGGCTACAGGAGCAAGCCAGCTCTGGAATTTAGAGGCGCCGGCTGGGGTCAGGCGGGACCACCTGGCTACGAGGACGCGCTCAACTCGGGTTCTGGGAATCCAAAGTGCGTACGTGTGTGTGTGAGCCCTCCTCCAAAAATGCGGGTCAACTTCGATGACGTTTGACGCTACGAATTGGTGTTGAACTGCCGTTTCCCTCCCCTAGGGATCTAGGGAGAACGGAGTGTTTATAAGGAAAGGTGGGATTATAATCAGAACTACTCATTAGTACAAAAATAGAAGTAGAAGGAGTAAACCGCTGGAGAGGAAAGAGGAAGCCACGAAGTTGGTGGAATAAGGAAATTAGAGTGGCCATCGAACAACGACGGTTGGCATCTCGGGAACACAGAGAAGCAAAGAGGGCGTAGTTATCTGAAAAGGAAATAGGCCAAAAATGGGAATATTATCGACAAAAGAAACAAGTGCAGGTCCTCGTCCAGGCTAAAATAAAGCAGTCCTCTGACCGCTGGCTGGCTGAAGTTCGCGATGCAACTAATAAAGGGAGGTCAAAAAAATTCTGGAACCATATAAGCTGGCTGGGTAAAGCGAATCACAGAAAGCAGGAACAGATTCACGATGCCGAAGGAAATTGTTTAGAGGGAGATGACGCTGGGAACTACATCGGTTCAGTTATAGCAGAGTCATTTAGTAAAGACGATTGGGTAATCGCCCCAAATGAGGGAGCAACACAGAATAGCATAATAGAAAACAGCTTAGAACTGACCAATCTTAACTGGAAAAAGGTGGAAGCAAATGTTCCAAAATGCACGTCCGCGGGTATAGACGAAATTCTAATCAAGTTAATTAATGAACTTGGCCCAAGAAGCAAGGAAACGCTGATAAAAGCATTGGAGGCAGTCATAACAAATAAGCAAATTCCGCACAGCTGGAAACAGAGTAAAATGAATTTGATTTATAAAGGGAAAGGTGATAAGAAGAACATAAAATCCTTCCGACCAATTACGATAACATCAGTTATATATAGGCTGGCGATGCAGGCGGTGAAATTAAAAATGCAGTCATGGGTAGAAAGCAATAGAATACTCGGAGAACTTCAGAACGGGTTCAGAAGTGGTAGGCGCTAAGATGATAGCCTGTTCGTGTTTACCCAGTGCATAGAAGTAGCTAAGGCGGAAAATAGACCTCTGTATTTAGCCTTCCTGGACATAAGCGGTGCATGCGACAATGTGAACAGGGAACTCCTGTGGAACATATTAAAAGACGAAGGTATCGGTCATGAGGTCCATTGATTGTCTACAGGAAATATATCGAGAAAATAACGTTGAAATAACATGGGAAGGAATTAGGAGTACGACAACTGTCGAGGTACACAAAGGATTAAGGCAAGGTTGTCCTCTATCACCGCTGCTGTTCATGCTTTATATGACAAGTATGGAAAGAAGGTTACAACGAAGCAATCTAGGGTATAATCTGTCGTAGAGATTAGGCGGAAAGGTTGTTCAGCAACGACTACCGGGTTTAATGTATGCGGACGATATTGTACTGTTAGCAGAGAGCCAGGAAGGTTTGCAAACTCTGGTTAATTACTGTGGAGACGAAGGAGACAGTTTAGGTTTCAGTTTTAGTGCAGCTAAGTCCGGTGGGATGTTTTTCAACGATACAACTGATCAGGAGCTTACAATACAAGGCCATGAAATACCCAGAGTGGCCGAATACAAATATCTCGGGGTATGGATAAACAAAGGGCAGATGTACACGGAAAAGCACGAACAGTCTCTCATAGCAAAAGGGCGAAGAGATGCCGGGATAATGAAGCATAGGGCATTGTGGGGGTACAATAGGTATGAGGTACTGAGAGGTATTTGGAAGGGAGTAATGGTGCCGGGGCTTACTTTCGGGAATGCGGTCCTGTGTTTAAGGGCAAAGGTTCAGTCGAGACTAGAAGTAAATCAGAGAGCTGTGGAAAGATTAGCACTAGGTGCCCACGGCAAAACCACAAAGGAAGCAGTACAGAGGGATATGGGCTGGGCATCGTTCGAAGCACGGGAAGCTCAGAGTAAAATCCTATACGAAAAACGTCTGAGGAAATTGGATGATAACAGGTGGGCAGCTAAGGTGTTTAAATACCTATACAGAAAGAGCGTTGACTCACAATGGCGGAAAAGAACTAGGAAGCTAACCAGTAAGTATGCCAGACACGAGGACGAAGAAAGACAGAGCATTAAACGACAGTTTAAAAACACGGAAGGTAAAAATCTGATAAATTCAATGGAAAAGAAGCATAGTGTTGAACTATATCGAGACTGGAAACAGCAGATCAGGAAGGAAGCGTTTTATGATAACTCAAGATGCAGTGCCGTTCTCTTGGAAGCTAGGTCAGGATGTCTTAGAACGCGGAGCTATAAAAAGAAATTTAACGAAGGAGAAGGCATGTACTGTGTGTGGTAAATCTGCAGAAACAATAGAACACCTTATACTAAAATGTGATGGTATCAATCCCGATGTCGATGCGGCCACAGTCACGCTTCCTGAGCCCCTAGGGTTCAGAGATAATAATAGTCATGTAAATAAATATGCGGTGGAACTTAGCAAAAGGCGAGTGGAGGATTGGTGGCACAAAAGCAGAGAGGTGACATAAGGTTAAAAGGGTAGGAAGACGCATTTAAAGAAAATCGAGACTTTTAATAACACACAGCACAGGTAAATAAAAAGGCAAAATAGAAAACCTGGGCATGGTGGCAACGGCCATCCCCCCGTTTCAAAGGGGGGACGCTCCATCCATCCATACCTCGCACTTGAGGGCGCGAGATGGAGCACCGATCGCGGGCTCACCCTCGCACTCGTAGATACAGCATAGGGCGCGCGGAGACAATTTTATCGCCCTTCGTCTTTATGCGGAACCTCACGGCGACGGCAGAAATGCGCCTGGGGTGTCCATGTAGTTGCTATCGCAATAGATGAGTTATCGTATTTGGGGTGCGAGGAAAGCGGTGCGCCCACTTGGGCCTTTTCGACAGTGTCACGGTCTTGTTAGCAGGGTTTGTCGTCTTATCATTAGTGATTATAAAATTCACATTTGTGCACATGCATGTTCCTCACTGGAAATTTTTGAAAATCTACGTATTTTATTGTCTTCGTGTGCGCTGTAATTTGCAGTAACATCAGCAAGCCCAGTGTCGAACCTTGTAAGCGCGGCATATAGACGACAGAGGACACAGCGTGTTCACATTATGAGCGTGTCGAATTGAGATCGGCGTGCATGCCCAGCTATGTGTCACTTGCATAATCCCCAGTGCGTTACGCGGGTCCAAGCATCAATATAGTAAAACTACCCCGCATTGGGTGTTTAAGGTAATAAAATGAAATGAAAAATTCCGGCAATGTCCCTGCCGTCTGCACTCGGGATCAGGTAACGTAGAACGGTGTTTTTAAACCTTGGTCAGCACTGTGGATGTATTAAGATTCCACCCTGTGAAAGTGGTTGTTCAGCGACGCCGTTGCCGACGTTAGACAAGCACAACCGACGCTAAACAAGCACCCCAACTGACCTTAGATGACGTCACATAGGCACCACCACCACCACAAGCGGCGACGTCACGCGCACGTGTGCGACAGTGAAGCGTACATCTTCATCCTTCTAGGCCTTCGGCCTAGCGCAAGTGCTTTACTGAACTAAATGATTGTTTAAAAGTGAATCGAGTCAGAAAATGCGCGAAGTACGACTTACACACCAGCTGCAGACATGACAGCTTTGGATTGTAATACGGCTATACGAGAAAACATAATTCTGTTACTCGGGAAGTGAAGGACAAAGATATTTTCCAGCTTCCGTTTGAGGTCTTTCTGGGTGGCCGCGGCCGCTAGGTGGCGGGAGTGTTCTTGGACAAAAAACAAATATGAGGTTTTACGTGCCATAACCCCGGTTTCATTATGAGGCACGCCGTAGCGGTAGACTAATTTTGACCACCTGGGGTTCTTTAACGTGCACTTAAATCGAAGTATATGTGTTTTCGCATTTAGCCTCCATCGGAATGTGCGACCTTCTGCTTATCTGCCCAACACCATATCCACTAAGAAAGCACAGCGGGTGTTCTTCGACAGTGTTTGCTATATTGTCAATAACGGTCGCAGCACACGCTGTGTGACAGGTGCAGCAGGCACCAGTGACAGACACATTGTGTGCACCTGTTCGTGAGGCTCGCACGAGCGTATGTGGAAGCGCAGCGTACATCGGCATTCTTCGAGGCACTTAGTGCGAATGCGTTAGTGAACTAATTGAATGTCTCGAAGTAAAATGCCAGCACCTGCAGTAACACGTCAGGCGAACAGCCAGGCTAACATATTCGGCATATCATTAAACTTGTATCTCTCTCTCTCTCTCTCTCTCTCTCTCTCTCTCTCTCTCTCTCTCTCTCTCTAAGTAAAATGCGTCAGAAAATTCGTAAAATACGACTTACACCCTGCGGACATGATAGAGTTGGATTGCCGTTCGAATATACAAGAAAACATAACTCTGTTACACGGAAACTCAAACAGAAACCCTTTTCCAACTGCCGTTTTAGGTCTGCCTAAGTGGCCATGGCCACTAGGTGGCGGTAATGTTTGGGTAAGTGCCCCACGAAAAATCCCTACGGACTATAGGCTTTCGCTGCAAAAAAAAAGAAAGAAAAGAAAAAGAATTGTGGGTGTTTATGGGTGAAAACGACGATATGATTATGGGGCACGTCCTAGTGGGGCACTCCGGATCAATTTCGACCACCTGGGGTTCTTTAACTTGCACCAACTGGGCGGTATACACACGGGCGTTCTCGCATTTCGCCCCCATCGAAATGTAGCCGCTGCGGCCGGGACTCGATCCCACACCCTCGGGCAGAGCAGCGCCACACCATAGCCACTACGCCACCACCGTGGGTCGGTGTGTATTGTTTACTAGACGAACCTTTCAAGGCGAAAGCATGCGTGAGGCCACGGCTCATGAGGACAATGGTTTCATGGCTGCAATTCAATCTGTGAAGTGCGCAACCTTTGTCGAAAGTATCGAAGCGACTCCGCCAGCAGCAAGATTTCAGGCGGTCACTGTGGCAAGGCTCATAGCACGGCTGTCGCCAAGTACGCTCAAGGGTGACTGGCATTGTCCATTCCATGACTCCCCCCGTGATCCCAAAGCATTATCTGGAACACCAGCGTATTCCGTAGCACACTTGGGGAATCATTCTCTCGGAAGTGGCGGCATACGGTCTACAGATACAAATATATGCACTTACCTGGTTAAATTCAAACATTGCAATGCACTCTCCGAAGTAATCAGTTACTTCACTTAAATCAGTTAAAGGTAATGGTAGAGCATTTAATTATGACGCAATTTGTGACACCCACAACAGAGAATAACGTATCGCCGAAAAAATAAAAACTCCATTTGCCTATCTCACTGCTTTTAACATTTACTTGAAGCTATCGCTCAAAGACCGGACCGACAAATGCTGCCGCAATGAATATCGCCGAGTCCTGCGTCTATTTTCATTATAACGGACGAGTCTTCCGATCAGGCAGAGAGTCCCGTGAAAAAAAAAAGTTAGTGACCTTTCACTTCGTGAACGCGGGTGACGTGCAAGCATGTGGGTGCTATAGCGCACACGACTCTATCGGCCCTCGGTGCGCCTAGACGCCTGCACTGTCCGCATCGCAGATCGTATTCAAGACAGGGGTCGCCCGGCTGCGCCATACGCAGCAGCCGCCGTAGTAGAACGCCTCGTTGTGAACATTCGCTTACTACCTAAATTACTTAGCATGGTGTGACCGCGCACAAGCAAACATACGAACACTTCACGCTTGATGACCGCGGACACTCGCTGTTAGAACGCTGGCGTAAGGAAACGCGGCAGCAGCAGCGAGCGAAGTGACCTTCGTGCTGTATATCGCTTCAACGAAAACTGAGCGGTGAGAACACAATGCACGCAAAGCTACGAGCCATCGGCCCACATAGACTGTGCCCCCCGAAGCAGGTCTATTTCAAAGTAAAGCCTGCGCAACCGAAGCACAACGCTCCCCCGTTCCACGGTGACATGCGCGCGACGGAATACGGCGCGCTTCCTCGCCTTGTGCATGCGAGATTGAGCCGCCATCGTCGGCTCACCATCGCACGCTTTCACTCGCAGACACAGCGTACGGCGCGCGAGGACGATGTTACCACGAGGCGAACCCAGTACGTATGCATCGCAAAAACCTGTAGCAAATGCTAGAGGAGGTCCATCCAGTGAGCGTCCACCTACCTTCCTCCTCCGCGACGTTTCGCCTCGTTTCTACATTCCCACTTCGGTCATCGGCACCTGCACATTCCTCTAGGTGGCAGTACTTTGCCGCCAATGTTTCTACTGATGGCGTCGTGTTGCACTAGGCTCCGCGTCTAAACGCACAATTCAGGCCTTTTGATGCGATTGTGAAGTGTCCCGACCCATGAATGTGGCCTGCTGGGAGGTGGACTGCTGGGAGGTGGACCACCAACACCGATCCATTTTCAAGAAGGGAGACAAAGAGGCATGCTCGGTTGTCTGGACTGACTGACTACGTTGACCTCAAACACAAGCTGCAAATTCTGATACAGTCAAAGATGGCGAACTATAATGTTCGCCTGTTTTTCTCTCTAAAAGCGGAGGGTAAATCTGCAGCGGAGAAGTTCTGGCGATATGTCCAGTCCTTGGATTGGACTGATAGATGCTTTGTTGAGCTTCGAAGCAGGGACACCGGAGAACCAATTACGGAGCTTGAAAAGCATCTCACCTCCCACCTGCGCCGCTTATATGGCCAAGAAGAGGGAAGCAAGGCCGCAGCTGGAGGAGAGTCGTCCCATGTGCCTGAACACGAGACCTTTCCAGGGGAGGTTTCAGACGAGGGTTTGGGTTTGCGAGGGCAAGCTGGTGGAGGTGAAATTGATCGTGCATTGAAACATGTCACTGCCCGCGCAGCAGCTAGACTGGACGGCCTGCCAGCAGGAGTAATGAGACGAAAAAGCAGCTTAATGGACTGTTCACCGAGATCATTGAAGGTTCGCCAATCCAAAGGGAGTGACAGCTCGGCTGTGTTGTTTTCATACCGAAGAAAGGAGGCCAAGTTGATCTTATTGAAGAAGACTGCCCACTAACAGTTACCTGTGTGCTTTACAGGCTGTTTGCAGGAGAGAGAGAGATGCAAATGAGAGAAAGGCAGGGAGGTTGTTTCCGGGAATCTTAAATTAGTGGATAAGCAGGTGGGCAGAGGCAAAGCACCTGCATACGGAAATGCAGAATGGTTTCCGTCCAGGTCGACGGCTGGAGGACAAGTTGTGCTTAGTGCGTGTGTGGCCATTGCCAAGACAGAGCAGCGCTCCCTCCTATGCTGCTTTCTAGATGTAGAAAAGGCATATGACAATGTACCACACACTGCACTTCTAGACTGCCTCTGCAATGGAAATCCCGGCTATTTTACTATCCATAGTGCAGCGCCTGTACATTGTCATTACTCACTTTGGGGGTGTACTATCCGCATCTGTCAAGGTTACGAGGGGACTACTAGAGGGATGCCTTTTATCCCCTCTGTTAAATATTCTGCATGTGGCCAACCTCGAGCGCGAACTTCTCAGTAGTGGTCTCGGTTTCCAGCTGAAGCTTAGTACAAAGGGCGTGGATGAGAGGTGTGGATTACGTGGTCTCGCCTTTGCTGACAATATTGTGTTGATGGCAGAGTGCCCTCAGGACCTACAGGCTTTCATTAACATCTGTCGGGCAGATATAACTCGTCTTGAGCTGCGCTTTAACTGCAAAAAAAATATAAAAATCTGCAATAATCTCCTTGAGGGCCCAGGCATGGATGCGGGGCGATATAAGGCTAGGAGACGAGGTTCTGACCGTGTGCTCGACATACCGCTCCTTGGGAGTACAAATATTAAGTGAACCGGAGCCACCAAGAGGACATCCTCCGCCAGAAGGCACTTCGGGCGCAGTGCCTCCTTCGTCGCGTATGTCTGTGGGGATGCAATCGGTTTGTGATGGTTCGCGACCTATGGAAAATCGCTAACGTATACCGGCGCTGACGTTCGCAAACGCTGCGCACTGCCTCTCGGCGCCCACGCGTGAGTGGCTGGAGCAGCGCCAGCGAGAGGTTGGTCGGATAGCTCTCGGCTGCCATGGTGCGCTGGCCGACGAGGCTATACAGGGCGACTTAGGCTGGTCGAGCTTCGAGGCTCGGGAGGCGGTCAGCGAAATCGCACATGCCGTGGCCGCCTGCTCGACATGACATGCCTCGGGAGCGGTGGGCGCGGCGTGTATTTGATTACTTGACAGCGACATGCATGCGCACACCGTGGGTGAGGCGCTTACACCGCATAGAAAGTAAATACGGCCTGTTTCGCTCCCCTATCGGTGCAAACTCATCGTCGGATTGGGTAAAACGGGCGCGGGATGAAGAAAAAACACGTTGGATGAGAAATATGGCAGCGACGTCGACGTTGGCTGTGTACCGTTGTCATAAGAACACTATTGGCATGGTGCACCTACATGACAATTCCCTTGGGAGCAGGTTGCTCTTTGAAGCAAGAGCCAGTGCACTCCGTATACGCTTGCGCGCCTTCGAAGCATAAACAATGACGCGAGTGACGTGCGGTGTCGGGCGTGCGGAAAGGAGGGCGAAAACGCTGAACATGTGGTGCCACGGTGCGACGGCATTGGGCCATCTGTCGCGCAGGGTTTACCCCTGGAGGCTGCCCTTGGCCAGACTAGTGGAGAGGACGGTGCATGCGGTGTAGACAGAGCCGCAGTCGCGGAGCCGAAGAGGCGCCTCGAATGCTGGCGAGCGGCACTTGCGGACGGGCACCGACGACTGCCCATCAGTGTTCTCGCCTTTTCTTTTTCCTTTTGGCGTTCTCTTCCCTTTTTCCTACCTGCGCTTGCTTTGCTCTAACAGGTAGGCAGTAGAACGTCATCCTGGCTTGGGCGTGGTTGCCACGTCCACCCGACACAATGGGTTGGCCACAACAACATCATCATCATCATCAAGCGCGCTCCTTCGTACTTTTCCCGGCGCGTGATTCTCTTCACCTCCAGGCGCCTTCCTCCATCGCTTCCTTCGCGGCTTCAAACATATATTCGCCGGCTTGAAAAGGTGGCCAGTTAAGCTTGCGCGCAAAAAAAATGGAAATAAAGCAAGGTCACTGTAAATAGCACTTCAGCCCACTAACAACAAACGCGAGGAATAAGAAGGATAGACGACAAACAGCAAGGAACTCGAACAGGAGCGTGCAGCTATACGCATGCGAGTTCCAGCAAGACGATCCGGGCCGCATCGCAGCCGCCTATGCATCGCGTACGGTAGCGCTCAGACAGCGTCACGTGCAGGCTGTCTGCGCCGTCCAGTCACGAAGTGCTGGTACACGGAGGTCGTGCGACTAGTTCGTTCTGTCCTTTTTTGTATCTGCGTGCTTTATACAGCCGACAAGACTTCGCTCGCCATAGCGCAAGTCACTGTACAACCGTCACGGCAACGCGGGTCTGACAGGACGTGACCCATTTTCGTTCGCTGACTGCCGTCAAAGTTCGAAACGACTGCATCTGAGCAACGTACAATTCGTAGACAAAGCAGCGATTGTTGGGAGAGGACCGAGATGACTTGCCCAACTAACATGAACTGTGATTACAGCTATAGCACTAAGAATGTAATGACGATCGGTACTGGCCACGGTGAGTCAGTCAGGTCGCAAGGCAGATTTCAACACCACGAAGCCAAGGTTACTGCGGGGCCATAGTGGGAGAAGCTTACATTGTGTTCAGTCACGTTGTATATATTTTCGTACACGACTTGTGTTTCTTTGTTCTGCCCAATGGTGACAAGAAAACAAATTGTAGACATTAAACTTTTAGAATGCGCACAAAGCGTCCCCCCACCCCTACCGTCTTGCATTTCTCTTCGAAAGAGTGTACAGCTCTGAGATAAAGCTACGTAGTTTTGACCCGTTCATCGGTAGTCCGTCGTAATTCGTCAGTGATGTGCACAGAATAAGAAAGGCGCTTCAGGACACCCTGCTATACGCGCCTTCTGACGAACTTGTTTCTCGAAATTTTTCCGGCCGGACAAGGTTTCTTGCCGGGGCAGAGCCAGCCGTATGGCGCTGTTCATCTCGCAGCAGCACAAACAAGCTGCAATGCTTGCGCGAGCATACAGGCCGCCTCTTGACAGAATCGGCGTAAAACTTCAAACGCCGCTGGCCTGGAGACTAACTTCCCCACACAACGAATGGAAAAACAAGGTCGGCATCTCCGGCTGCGCGCATTCGACATTTTCGGCGCATAATTACCCCGCCCATCTAAGCGGATGGCTAAGCTTTCTCGGCTTCTCTGCCGAGCGCCTCACGGCTACACAGCACGCGTGGTGAGGTTGCAACGCGCGTCAGCATTTGCGCGCTGTGAAAGAGAAGCCCTTGAATAGAAACGGACGTCTACCCATCTGGCTTTTTTTTTTTTTCATCGCACAAAGAAAGAAAGAAAAACTCAAGGGCGTACGAGCCGTACCATGGCACCGCCACTTGAGCTAGCCTCAACGCGTCGCATGTGGGAGATGGATGTTTTAAATGCAGGCTGTTCGCTGCGCGTACTCGATGGTAGTGCCGTGCAGCATAGCTGTGTGCCGGTGCACTGCACTGACTCGCAGCGCATACATTTTTACGACGCCGCGTCGTCTGCTCTCGACGTGACAGCAAAGTGCTTCGATGGGCAAATGCTTCCAACAGGAAGAAATGCCGTGCAGTAAGGGCAGCGCCGTACAAACGCGATACCGCTTTATTCCCCAAGCTATACGGTCGGCGTCAGCATGCCTTCGAGCTCCCACGCGTTTGCACCGATTTCACACCGAGACACGACGACTAAACCACGCGAAGGCTCCACCCCTCCTACATGCAAGATACATCGTGCTGCCATGTCCATGTGTAGCACTGGAGCTGCACTTAATTTTTCATTCTCGAAGCCAAAACCACCTTTCTCTGTGACAAGTCACGCCTGCCCTTGGAAGCGCGAGTGTCTTCTCTGCGTGCGCCCGAAACTGCGCGTGGCCACGCAAATTTGCCCACTCATACGTACACGCAGATCACGCTGATATGCGACCGGCTTCATCTAACACGCCGCCCTGTCAGTGCGTAAACACACAGAAGTGAACATCTCTGTAGCGCAAGCCCTATTGCAGGGACATCTCCACCTGAACACTACTACATCTTGGCAATGAACGAGACGTGTGCTCGGACACGGCGTGCTAGAAGGTTGCGAACCGTCATTTATTTTCACAGCGCACTTGTAGGCATCTCATTCCCATATAATGTAACGCGAAAACAACTTCATCGTCCCCTAACGATTACAAGTTCTGTTAATGGCGGAGAAAGAAAGGAGGGGGTACACCAAAAGACTTCTGAGGCGTGGCACCAGCAAGAAGCTTCTCGGAATGCCTCGTGATCTATGAAGGGGCGCGGTAAGGGCCAGAAGAATTAAACGATGTCGCGCAAGTTTGGAATCGTTTCTGTAAACCTTCAATTCCTTTCCGAGAAAGAAGAAACAATGCATGCAGAACTGCAATGTTGACAGGAGCGCGTGCGTCTTGCAGTTGCAGGCACACTAGTTGTCACCTGTAGAAGCCTCGCGTGAGCACAGATTTTTTGTCTAATCCTGTTTGGTCGCCTGTGTGCATATGCTGGTGGCGTTATGTTTGGAGTTAAGGTCTTAAAAGGTAAGATTAACGCTACGAAATGCGTCCCTGGTGGCTATGTTTTCCCACGCGCTTGTCAAGCTGAAATACACGCGCCGGTCTTCTGCGTTTGCACGTAGCGCATTGCCGCTGAAAAGGTGAGATGCGGCGGGAGCACGAAAGAAGGTCAGCGCCGTGCCGCCGCGGCCACACGAAAATCAGGCGAGCGGCAAGCCAGCACGTCGCGTTCGCCAGGGCCGCCCGACCCGCCGCGGGGCGCGAGCGTTCTCTGAAGTCGCGGAAAACACCGGAGTATTCTCGCGTTGATATTGCGTTTACTTCGCTTTTAAGACCATCACAGAAGGAGCGAACAGGAATTCATAAAATGGTGTAGATCCAGCTGCCCTGGAAAGCTTGAACGACGCTGTCCTTGTCATTGGAGAACGTGTCCTGCAGGACCGACGTGAAATGCCGAGGTGATTTCTCGGCAATGAAAAATCGGGCAGCTTCGCGCGTCACTCCGCGCCCACCTTGCCGCTCCACTGAGCGCTGGCGCCTGTGTGGCGCGAAACTGTGCGCCCGAAACGCACAGCACTGCGGCATCTTAGAAGCGAAACCACGGCCTTGCCGTCGGTGACCTCGAAAGACCTGCCCGGTCTGCAGCGAGCGACACAGAAGCCCGGCATCAGAGGTAGAAACTATGCAGAGCCCGAAACGTGAAAGTAAGCGACACCTCGCACCGACAGCTCGTGAGAAGGACCTGGCAGTCCTGCCAGAACGGTCGAACAACAAAAGCAACGATGCCGCGCGTCTGCTCGCTTCCCTATTTGAGAGCACCGCGAATGCTCCGTTACTCGCCTGGCATGGCGCGAACTGAGGCACCCACAAACGCGGCAATACGCTCGATTTATTCGTCGGCCGAAACCTAGTAGATGAACGCACATGCGCCCGGGACCGCGTAGCTATAGGCTTCGTATGGCGTAAAACGGGCTCCCCTGCAGCTACCGACTTGACATCAGCAAAACAATGCGTGAGCTCAGCTGTGTTAGTTTTTTGCTTATCCGACAAGCTCAGGTCGCGCATCGCGTTGTAACCTCGGTGCTAAATGTGCCGTTCGTGCCATATACACACTGTAAAATAAATTACACCCTTACAAGTGAGTGGAAATCTGTCTGCAACTCACACCCTTTAATACACCCGCGTAATGAAGGGCGAAAATTACTACACAGCGTAGCAAGCAGTGCGCAGGTAACTACATTTCTCCAACTCGCCCACGTTGTAGCATTTCGCCGGCACAGGCTCTAGAAACACAGCGGCAAAGAACAAAATGCTACAGAAATTCGGAACATCGTCTGCTAATTGCGTAAGCATTCTTAGGCTCGGCTGCTGTACTTCGCTTTTGATTACTAATTTAGCTAGCCTATGCCTGTCTACTCATCGCTACCAGTAAACTAATATTATAACCACTAACTTTTATCACGGTTATGTGTGTTAATTTGACCAATTATGCACTTATATTGCAGATATAAGGCGTCACGGGCGGACAAATTTTGCTGGAGTACTCGCCAAAGAATGCTTACGCTTTAAAAAGCATAACTTGGCTCCTAAATAGCGCCACACAGATACTACTAGAACAGCGAATATATTTGTTTTCGCTCCTGCCTAGTCTCACGTATGCGAACTTCCACGCTCAGCGAGTGAACAAGCGCATGCTTGCCACAAAGAACGGGCGGACGGGAATGCTTCTGTGAGAGGGGCGTTCCACGAACAGCGCACGCCGCGTCGCACGCACGGAAGCCCCCACGCCGGTCCTCGTTGGATTCACCAAGCGACATCCGGGAGACCACCTGGTAACGCCGCCCATGACTGTGGTGCAACAGTTTGCGCGGCACTGCATAGCCGTGACCACCAAACAGAACAATGACTCGGGAGATGGCGTGGTGCTCCCGCATAACGGCCGAGGGGACTCAGAGCTCAAGATCGCCCGGGAGACCTACGAATTCAGCCTATGTAACTCGCATTCAGCTGCTGCCAGCAAAGCAGCACAGAAAGAAGGCGTGAATGCGGCGCGCGTTTTCTAGCATCCCGTGTTCCAGTTCAGTGCAGTAAACGGCAAAAAAAAAATCGTTCACCGGCTCCTGATGCGTCTGCGCACACGTAGTTGACGCTCGCAGACCACTTGACTATAGTGCACTGGACTACGTATATACTCCGGACGTCTGAATATCATGAGCGCCCACATGAAAAGTAGGACGCATATTGCGAGAGGATTACATTTTTGTCTCCTGTTCGCGGTTTCTTTTCAGGGCAATAACAATGCCCTGTGCGCATCCGCTGTGGGACAGTCCTATTTGGGCGGTATGTGGACCACCAGCGCAATTAAGCAGATCGTCACGGTCGCGCGAACCTTTCATCAAACTCGGACTCCGTCGTTGTTAGCTCTGCAAGGTGGGTAGCTGGTCATATTTATAGGCCGCGCGACTAACGCGGCTGTGTGGTGCCGAAGTACAAGTTGGAACACACTCCTTTAAGCGCGATCTGCGTCATTTTTATAAGTCAATTTCTTCTAGCAAACGCCCGTTGATGACTCTGCGCCTTCCGCGCTGTTTGTGTGCTTCTGCTAGAAGCTTACCTGGGTTGCAGGTAAGGCGTCCAGAAGGCGTTGAAGAATCGTCCTCCCCTCTCCCTGCTGGAAGTGTGCTCCTTTTCAGACTCACGCTCGGAAGAGTCTCCCTCTCTCTCGAAAGCTCGCGATGTGTGGGCTGTGCACAGAAGGAGAATGCACCCGGCCAAAAGCCACGCTACTTGGTTCCGGCAACGAGCCATGTTCGCGATCCGGACGACGCGGTGACGATCTCTCATCTGGCGCGCCGCCGACCGAGCGGCCGCTTTTCAACTGCCGAGGGGGAGAGGGTGTCGGTAGCCAAGGTCGCGCGCGCGAAACTTCCAGAAGCGGCGGCGCGGTTCTTCCAGCAACGCCGCGCCACGCTCTCCTCGTGATCTTCGCTCGCCGCATCATCGTCGTCGTGGCTGCCGGCCAGAGGCCAATGACGCGGCCCGGACGTCTCAGGAAGTCGGGCTGTCTGTCAGTCAGTCGAGGGCCCACGTACGAAGCGATTACAGGACTTGAGGTCACGCCTGACCTGTTGTGTAAGCATGACGTCATCTGCGGCTGCAGTAACGTGCCACGTCACGGCGGACATGCAGTGCGCTCCCTCGGTTGCGACGCGCGAAGGCGCGTTTGCGAACGCCGTATCGCATCGCACCGCCGCACTCTTTTTTTTTTTTTTATGCGCGCATTGACCCTGGTTTAACTCTCATTAACCCCCATTTTAACCCTCGCGAGGATTAATGCCTCTTGAATAGAATTAATTGATAGGAAAGACAGAGAGGTCGACCTGAGCCAGTGCGCTCTAGTCTGCTACTCTGCACTGGGGAAGAGGGAAGGGGAGTGAAAGTATTGGGATGGATGATGATGATAAGAGAAGTGGTGAGTGCTTATGTACATGAGACAGTTGTTTTGCTAGAGCCGCCTCAGGGCATACAGAGGTATGGAATGCGGGCGAATAAGCATCTTGATTAAATTAATGAAAAAAGATTTGCGGGTCTAATAAAGTGCAGGACGGATCGATAATGTGATCCCTGCGTCCGAGCAGTATACTATATAGGTTGTCACCAACGTGCTGCAGGAATTCGTGATGTGCGGCCTGCAACCTAAAGACAATAGTATTACGATATCATCGAGCGATGCTGAAGGGACGCGCCGCCGCGAGAACGACGACGAAGTGGGTCTGTGCCCTTGGCGCGAGCGAGTGTCGGCCTGGCTCCAGTGTAAATAGCCTGCCTCTTTCATCTGTGTCTTTCCACACGTAACAATATCACTGCTTAATTCGTACGCGCAATTGCAGCTATGGGAAGATCCAGCTTTAGCGTTTGCTTTGTTTAACGTTTCATAGACGCCAAAAATCTAGATAACACTTGTGGTGTCCGCGCGCGCGCTCCAGAAGGATGTACACACATACGGGACATTCGTTTTCTGGTACTCTTGTCATCTGTATTTAGACACACGAAAACAACATGAACAAGGCGCGACTCCTTTAGCCTCAAGCAAAATTAAATAAATTGTGGGCTTTTACGTGCCAAAACCACGATATGACTGTGAGGCACGCCGTAGTGGGGGAACTCTGGGTTAATTTTGACTATCTGGACTTCTTTAACGTGCACGTACATAAATCTAAAGGGACGAGCATTCTTTTTTCACTTTGGCCCCGTCGATATGTGGCCGGGATCGAACCCGGGACCTGCAGCTGAGCAGCTCAACACCATGGCCACTAATCTACCGCGGCGGGTGGCCAAGGTCACGCAACTGCAAGAACGGAAGCAACCTACTTCTTCGACCCACCGCATCTGAATTTAAATTACGCATGGTCTTGCGAATCCCAACATTCGTTTCTCGTGGTGTTTCGAAAGCTGAGTTCACTAAACAGAAGTTTCGAGCCGCAATGGCCGTATCTGTGATAAGCAACTCCAGCATGGGTGACAGCTCGTGCGACCAATAAATTTCCACCGAAATACCTTCCGGTCTGCGCAGAGACACCGAAATGTTTCGAACCGCTGGCGAAACGAGGGCGCGACTGTCGATTCCGGAGGAGGATGCACTCTGCCGCGCCTTCCTCGCGTCAAGCCGGTGCTGCCGGCGCGCGCAGCCAAAAACTGCATCGCGAAGCTCTGTGCAGCCTCCCTGGGCACCGCCGTTCTTTTTGGGCGCCCGACAGAAGGCAGCTGGCAACACGTGCCGCCTGCGAGTCGAATGGGCGGCCGCGTAAAGCGAGCAGCGCCCTCTGCACGCGCACATCCGGGATCTGCTCGTGGTGCCTGCCTTCGGCGCGCGCGAAAGGCAGGCGCGGGACAGCCGTTGCCATCGCATCGTTCACGCCGAGCGTGCGAAGGAATTGCCCCGCATGGCAATTCGGTGTCGCCGACGGTGACTCTGTAACTCTTTAAAAAAATGCCGTAGTAGTTGCTACCAAGTGTCACGCCATTTGCTACCTTATCATAGCTGCAGTTAGTAGCGATAGAGTTAGAAACATTAGAGAGTTTTAGAATTGGGGGCGCAAGGCTCTGGGTCCCCAAGCCGTGTTGCGTCGGTTGCTCTTGGGTTTAGATGAGCAGCAGAGTTTGAGGATTGGGTCGAACGCAGACAGCGTTGGGTTGAGCGCTTGGGGCGCCGCAGTGTGGAAAATAGAAACGTGCTTGAAAGAAAAAAAAATGAATCTCTTTTCTTACAAGTGAAAACAAACAGAATGCATTTTTGAGCAAAAAGAACGAACAATAATGTGTAAAAAACTGTTAGTACCGGTTAGCATTACGAATTAAGTGTGCGATTCTAAGCCAAGCAAAGCCAATCGAAGCCAAGCGCTCTTAGTTGGTGTTTCCTTGTGACGCGCTGCAAAAAAACTGCGAGTTCACCCGCGTGAAATGGCGAAAATCAGTCGAAGTAAATAAAGTTTGCCCTGCGACCATCTGCTGTACGCCATCGCTGTCACCCGCGAGGGCGGCCCAAGACGGCTTGGGGGCCCACGCTAGTTTTCGATTCTTGGGTCTTGGGTTAACGCGAACGCAAGAACCCAAGACTGGCTTGGGTTCTGCGCATGCGCACTTGTGGCGCGCAATTTTCTTGGGTCCCCAAGCCGCTTGGGCCCCCAATTCTAAAACTCTCTATTAATAAAGTAGTCACTGCTACCAATGTGTCTCGGTTATAACGCCAAACGCATTTAGCCCCACCTGGTACAAATATTCTCGCCTCTGCTGCACATATCGGACCAGCTGTGGCGCATTCCACATTGGGCTCGATATATGCGTAATAGAATAAAAACTTTCAACCCGGTGGTGCTAACTGCGTTCGAAAGTGGTAGCCGAGACCCAGTGACTAGCCTGTTCAGTCAGTAAAAAAACTGCAGTTATAACAAGGTAGCAAATCTTGTTACATATAGGTAGCAAATACTGCGACTTCTTTTTTTTTTTTTAAGAGTTTACAAAAGACTACGCGATGGTAGAACCGCCGTAGCAAAGGAAACGCCAGCCTCCATCAGTAGACAAAACAAGGAGGCAAGGACACCGCTGCCTCCGCCAGACTCTTATCACCCTCTCCTGGGTTGGAGGCCTTCCAGCGATCAGCCTGACGAATATTCTCGAAACGGAGCTGGTGAAATGCGATGCGCGGAACCTTTTTCTCCCGAATGAATCGCGTCCAAAGACCGCGCTGTGCGAGAAAACCATGCGGCGAGACGCGAGAACCAGCGGGATCGCCAATCGCATTTAGACTGCTTCTTTTTTTGCCCCTGCTGTGAATGATGGCCCGGTCGAGCCGAAGGCAGCGGTGCTCGCGTCGCCAAGGGTGAAGTTAAACGCCAGAGTCGCGGCACGCATCGTCACACGACGTCACATCGGCGTCGCCACCTTCGCGGGCTCCACTCGCAATTTTGTCCGCCTTCGAACCGCGGCTCTGAAGAAAAGGCACTGAGTAAATAAAACGACGTTTGTATGCTAAACTTGCGTTCCAGCTTTACAGCAAGTGCACATGTAAACACCGCTGTTCTAAACATCTTAACAAGTGTGCTAAACAATTTATAACAACAAAGTGCGCAAGTTTTGTTCCAAGTCTGCAGAATCTCTTTATCTGCAGACCAGTCAATGTCGTGACCACTGCTTTTGCTTCGTGGCGATGGCCGCAATACGCGGACGGCGTGTCCGTGCCGCCGCCATGAGAGAGCTTCACGGCGATTCGCCGCGGGTTCGCCAGCCGAGCTACGCCTGTGGTTTCATTTGCGTCTGCAAAAACCAGCCGGCGCTTGAGCGGCGTCGTCCTCGTCGTTTTCGACAAGCCGTCCGCCTCGTTCCGACGCGACGTCGCCTGAGCCGAGCCACCACTCACAAAGTTCGCTGTTGACAACAACGCGATTCTATTCACTGCCGTGTGCAGTGCGTGGCGGTGTACGCCTTATAACATGGCGTCATTCTGACGGCTTGAAAATGGCGCTGCCAAAAATAATTACCGTCATCTAGTGCAACTTTTTCTTACGGTGTAGCGCTGTGGTGGTAAGTGGACAGTAAGAATCTAATAGAATTGTTTCGAAACATTTCGAGTGAATGAATTGAATTGCTTGCATAGATCTCGTGTTGATTCAGCGTACTCCATAGAGTTCAGTCCTGACTAGCGCTTTATAAGTGTAGATGGAGGGCAGATACACTTGGTTACATGAAAAAAGTTACGTACAGTGCACCCGAACATGCGGTTGTAAATGAGGTGTTGAACATGTGAGCATTCCAAAAGATTTTGGATGCAATGTGAACCCTAAAATATTTATATATTTCACGCTATGCGTACTATGCATACAGAGGAAGATGCTAGCTAGCTTCCCTGGACACACATAAATATACACTTGTGGAGATTCCATTAGCCATGTTTTACTCCAAGAGGAAAAGGATCATATTGAAGGATACTTACGTTATCATCGAAAACCATTTCAATAACAGGCGAAGTTCAACTGAATATGGTGCAAACACTTGCAGTCCCTACTTGTATATATATGGCCACTCGGTAATGGTAAATCATATTTCGGGTCGATAATGCGAACGGGTCGCAACCTCGCACCGCATCACACCAGATGGCACGGCGAGAGCGCCGCGTTTATGAGAATGGGGGAACAGCTAGGAGCCGTTGAATTGGCTGCAAAGGACGGAAACAAGAAACAGACGGCAAGTAGAAATCGGGAAAGAAAATGTGTACGATAACACAAAGCGTCTCACTGTTTGATGCTCCCTGAGAACAAAAACACAGGAGCAACTGGATGAGTAATGCGGCAGCAAAAGTTCAGAGACTAATCAACACATCTTAATGCAATGCCCGACATATCCATACGGCTCGGACCGAGGGGAACGTCCCCCTTCCAGATGCGCTGGGATTCAAATCTTGAGGGATCGTCAACTGGTCAGCGATCGAAGAGGCGTAATGGTGGAAAAGAAGAGATCCGAGGTCGTTGCAGGTAATTTTACACTATCGAGATAGACAGACGTAATAGTGAAGAGAGAGGATATAATATAGATACTGGACTGCAATAAATAGATGTAGCGAAAGCTGATTATAGCTCGAGCAGTCTACTATTTGTCGCCACCTCGTTTAATAGACGAAGCCATCAGACATGACGGCACTGCGTCAGAGAGAGACTGCAGCTGTGATAAGTGGCCAGCAGTGCGGCTCTGCGGCATCAGAGTTGCGCGGCATGGATTCCACTCCGGAAAGCGGAAGTGCCCGGCCATCCCACTCGCCGGAACCTCTCTGCCGCTAAATGCTTTCTCGAAAATCGTCTACTACGCGCGCCGCTCACGTGCCTCGTAATAAAAAAAAACATATTTTTTTAATCCTTAACGCTACAAATAATATTAAGTGCTATATTTTCGCGTAAGTATACTAGTATTTTGTCACTTTGAAACGCGAAACGCATATTTGTATTCTGCATGACGATCTTTCATGTTTCATATTTACTACAATGTTTTATTCGGAATCATTTATCTTTCTAGCAAATCTCCGTGACTGTCTGTTATCGCGCTTCCTGAATACAAGACAGTGGACGAAAAAAAAAGAAAGAACACGGCGCGTGTTGCGAATAACCATAACCTGGTGCAGGGTAAAACCAATTGCTATACAGTATTTCTGGCCTCCATCCTCGTGTCGTAAACCAAGCATGAACTTGCTGAATCGAATAATTTATGACAACTAAGAGTTGCTGTCTTTAAATGCACTAAAACTTTTTAACACGGGAAGGTTTCCAGATCTTCAAAGTCAGTGATTTCTTCTGGTGACATTAAAAATGGTACCCGGCTTCTCCACAAACGATAGATTCCTTAATGAGCAAAGAATGGCGATATAATTATGAAGTTACATGAAAGAACAAACGGACCTACAATACAGCCCGTTTCGTAAACATGTTTAAACAAAAGCAGTCAATATAGAAAAGAAAACTGCACATTAATCAATATATAACCCAAACTTAATGCTGCGGCATAATAATACACAAAGGCCATAGAATGTTTTAATAAACAGATACAATGTCACTTTCAGTAGAGAAGCTTATTAAAGCTTTCGGAGCTGATCGTTGTATTGATACCTTACATTCCATAGCCCAAACAACGTTTCTATGCTGAAAGGACGATTATCAAGGGTCATCTACGTTGCCCTCAAAGCACATCTTTGCTGTTCAAACGTAGCGCGGCTTAATGGAATGTGTTCTACGTGCAACAAGACATATCTGAACGACATATACTGTATACAAAAAACTGCCTGTTGTACACGCCGCTTCTAACCTGATACGATGAACGCGAGAGCCTGTGTCGTAGCCCGCACCAGTACAGATCGTAAGCTGTAGATGGGGGTCGAATCTATGCAGAAGACTATTCAGAAGTGTAGAATGTGAAGGATACTACTTTGCTTGTAATTACCCCGGCAGAGACGGCCACCTCAAAAAGCCAGTAGGGTCAGTAAAAACTGAGAAATCCAAGAAACTGACCGAGTCTATAGTTTAAGGTAACTGGCATACATATATTGACACGTGTGCTTGTTTATCGTTCTCCGCTGACCGCGCTGTTCACCGGCTAACAAATGGCAAACGTTGTCGCTCAGCGCAAGACGTGCCTGCGTGACTTGGAACTGAGGCGAATGTTATCGCTCATTCCGTGCGTTCCGTACGCCCTCGTCCAACTTTCTGTTATCAGATTGCACGCGCCACACGAGATGTGCAGTAGTTTCTAGAGACAGGCACGCGCAGTGAAAAGACGGGCACGCGCGGCCGCGCCATACGCAGCCGCTACCGGAGTTGATCGCGGTCGATAATATAGTTCGATGCGGATTGATAAGGCGCCGCGTTGACGGCTTATGATGATCGCAACCTCGTTAATTCAGCTTGCGTCGCCGTCCGTAGCAGTTCGCATCGACGCAGCGCTGTCGCTTATACACTGGTCGGATCGAGTTCCCTGACACCGGGCTGCATGGCGATGCGCAAGCTTGCACATTGCTTGTGCGTACTTAGACAACTCCCGGGGTAGTTCCTGTGCGAATTTTTTCATCCACTCTCATTTTAATTTAGTCATAATTTCTGTAATTCAATTTCGAACTCCAGATTCCCCCTATGTTGTCCTCGCTGTTGCGTTTGCAGGCTTTTTACTATATATATATATATATATATATATATATATATATATATATATATATATATATATATATATATATATATATATATATATATATATCTGTGTGTGTGCGCGTGCGTGCGTGTGTGTGTGTGTGTGTGTGTGTGTGTGTGTGTGTGTGTGTGTGTGTGTGTGTGTGTGTGTGTGTGTGTGTGTGTGTGTGTGTGTGTGTGTGTGTGTGTGTGTGTGTGTGTGACAAATTTTGCACGCCGCGATTTCGACGAGGAAAGTGCAAAGATCTGTGGCGCAAGGACCTGCTACGGGAAGGTCAAAGTGGCGGCTCCACATGTCTGCGGTTTCTCGTTTCCCTCTTTTCCGGTTTTCTGGCTCCTGACGACGCCTGCGCTAACGGCGAGGTTAACCTGTTCGCTATATATTCGAGAAGCGTGCAATCAATACCACCCCTAGCTCTAGTTAATATTCCTCTCCGATGCCCCTTTGAGAATGTTTCGTTTCTGAAACCCAGAGCCAACGCACGCGTGACTCATGCAGCCGGGAATGAAATCACACCGGGAAACGGAACATTCACGGCGCCCGATGAGCGGCGCATCTACTCAAGCGGGTAAGAATGTCGCCAACAGCACTTTCCTGTGACGTCACGCAATCCGAGAGTTGCTCTCTAGTACGTTTCCATGTACAATGGTGCACTCGCAACAAAATACCGCTTTGTCTCCCGCCTAGGTAAGAAAGGTATCCGCGGCCTCCTGCAGTGCCGCCGGCAATTGAATCGTTTCCATTCAATCGGCGATCCGCTTACGACACCGGCTTTGTCTTATTCTGTTTTATGCGCTCTTCTTCCTTGTTCTTCCGTCGCTGGTTTGCTATGCTAGCGCAAATCCTTGACTGCATGAATGTTTAATTTCTCTCGAAAAACTTACGCAAACCATTGTAGGCCAGATACGCCTAAACAAACAGCGTTTTTCTAAAGCAATGATTGGTTAATTTAACAAGTCAGCGTTTCATCGCACTATATAGGATGCACCATGCAGTTACGAGTATAATTTATGACCATACAGAAAGACATTTCAATAGCATAAAACGCCAAAAATAACAGAACCACTAAAAAAAAAAACTTCATACATAACTTTAAAGAATGCAGTGTATTTCTCGCAGCACTACATAGCACAAATTTCCTTTAGATTTGATGACGTCAACCGCGATTTAATAATTGATAGCTCGAATGCATTGTCCGGATAACTTAAACATCTTGACTTTATATCTTTCTTTTTTTGCTTTTCATGCTTTGCAGGAACTTTAGGAAGGCCGAAAGAAAGATTCCTTTTCCTCAGAGCGTTATTTGTTGCTGTTGTTGCTATTTGCTCTTGAAACACGACAGGCCAGATGCTATTCTCATCGTAAACACTTCTCACCTCTTCATTTTCTGGCCTGTTCATCAATAATAGTTCTAAGATAAAGTATATTCTGTGCCAACATTAGTGGTTTGCAACCAAATTTGTTGCAACCTTTACTGCATGATTTCTCGTATACCCCACACATACTGGTGAACACGCTCGATCCCGAACGTGAGGGCCGGGCCTTCCTCGTCCAGATGGCTGTAAGGTTTCTCTGCAGCATGAAGGCAACAAGAAGCAAACGACACGGGCTGGTCATCCTCGTCCCGGTGCGCCAGGACGGCTCCCACACCGTACGGCGACGCATCTACGGTAAGGACGACAGGCTTGGCCGGATCGAAGTGTGTACCAGCACTGGAGCCTTGGTGATTGGCTACTTCGTGCGCTGGAAAGCCATGTCCTGCTCCTTCTTCCAGACCCACTGCTGACCATCTCGAAGCAGAAGATGGAACGGCTGTAGATGCGCCGCCAGGTTCGGCAAGAAACTTCTGTAGAAGTTTATGAGGCCGAGGTAGCCCTGAAGCTCTATCTGGTTCTGAGGTTTAGGCGCCTTGAGCACAGCGTCAACTTTGCGGTGGGCCGGGGTCAGGCCGGCCTGGGTAATGGCATGTCCCAGGTACTCAACACTGGGGGCCAGTAAAACGGACTTTTCCAGCTCGAGCTTGAGACCGGCGTCCTCAGTCGTGCCAGGACGTTGTGCAGGTTCTGCAGGTGGTCCCCGTCGTTGGTTCCGGTATCCAGGGTGTTGTCGAAGCGCACCGCCGCGTGCCTCATGCCCCTGAAGGGGTTGCCCATCTCCCACATTAGAGCTTGGACTGCGCAACATTTTGACGAGACACACAGAAGAGAAACACACACCACAGAGCTGGTCTTTTTTTCTTTTTATTTGTTTTTGCCGCTACCGCCTCCCCCCCCCCTCCTCCTCCCTGAGTATCTTCCTGTATTGATTCCATTGACAAGGGGAATAAAACGATAGTTGCAAGCGCTCTGTGGTGTGTGTTTCTCTTCTGTGTGTCTCGTCAAAATGTTGCGCAGTCCAACCTCTAATATGCTATACTAACAAGCCCAGTCTTCAACCTTGGCAAGTTCCATCTCCCACGCCGGGGAAAGTACGCTTGAAGTTTCCCGGCCATTACTGACACGCTGACCCCTGTGTCCAGCTCCATGGAAATGGGGTGCCCGCATATTTCGAAGGTCAGCATGTACGGCGGCACTGACGACGGTACAAAGCCTGTGTGCCACATTGTCGAAAATCGGCGGGTCCTCGGTCACGACGTGGAGCCTGGCCGCGGAAGAACTCGAGCCTGCTGCCGCACGCCCCCGCCGCGTACCCTTACGACCGCTACTCTGGCCGCGGGCTTGCGTGGAACCTGGGCTGAATCCAGGTTGCAGCTGCTGTCCGCTGTGTGCCCAGTTTTCCCGCACGTGAAGAATTGTGCTTGGGAGAACTGGCACTGTGCGGGGGAGTGGGCACCCTCCGTCAGAGTGACGCTTCGCAGAGTGGTTAACGATGACTGACTGCGAGCAGCTATGCTCGTCTGTGTTTATTTGGTGCGGTGATCAATATTGCCCACCTATCCTGACGGGCCAACGAAGATTATGCCCGAAAGGGCGTCACATGCTCGTCACACTTCAGTGTCACCTATAGACCCTGCGGTGCACTTTAATTAATGTAGCTCTGCTTCTGCACGCCCTGCGTAACTTGTCCGCTTGACATATTTGCCTGGTGTTTATTTTTCAGAAATAGCAGAAACGTACCGTCATGTACCTTGAACTGAAATATATCCAGTTTTCCCGCAACCGCTGTCGCGTCTAAGGCAGTAGTGTTTTCTTACCTTCTAAATTCACCTTTTCCCGATCTCCACCCTGTTTAGAAACTGCGAGAGTAGCAAGGCTGTTCACTCGTTTCGCGACTGCGTCGGTCCTACCCATTCTCTGCCCCCTCCCCCATTCTATATTCCTCGGGAGTCGCACGTTAGTAGAAAGGTAAGCGCTGCAATTTCCGTAATGCTTTTATGGAGGGTCAGGGATAATTACAGCTATCGAGAGGCTAATGTGGCGACGCCCAGGAAACTCCAGAGGGCATGGTGCACGTGCAACGCAATGGAAAGGTCTGAACGAGCTTCTCGCGTCGCCTTTCCTCTCTGCCACGCTTATGCCATATACGCTCTGAACCGCACCCACGCGGCGTGTCAGACAGCCACAGCAGCAGCAGTGCGAAAGTCGAAGAAAGAGGCAAAGAGTGTTTTGCTTTAAAAGTTGACAGCATATGTTACCAGATGCACGCATACACAGTGTTTTCTTTGCAGAAGGAGGGAAGTATGACACCACAGCGCCGCACATCGTTTTCGAGAAACGCAAACCTTTGGTGATCGAGAACGGCTAAATAACAAGTCGTAACAACTCCCTGTGTATCGGCCGCCTGAAAGCGATCAATTCCTATGCATAGTACTCGGAAGTACCGAGTCCGGCCTCCGCTCGGCTGGAACCGGTGCCCAGGCCTGCGCGCAACTACTGCGGATAGTATGCAGGGTGTCTCTTTCTTACCGACTTTATATACACAATACAGATTTTTTTATAAATAGAATGGAATTTTGCAGAAGAGTTGCTAGGCGAGGTGAACATACTTCGCCGCTAATAACATGTAGTTCAGAAGACTAATTGTAAATAATTTATCAACATTCTATTAGTGCCTTAAGGGCAGTTCTGTAAATGGCGAATCTGAAGGTAGTGCCATATTTTTTCTGCTTTAAAGTCGCACCTAATTCGAGATGCTTATCAGCGGCGATCCCAGGCAACATCGATGCCCAGCGCCGCGGGAGCGCAGAACGCTGTCGCATCGAACCCGCGACGACACGGCGCGCCTATGTTTCGTCACTGCTGTTGCCCTAATTGATAAAGGGAACATCGGACGTCCACCCGTTCGGAGCCCGCTGTAGCCACAGTGCCGCAGATTACTGAGAGCAGTCGTTTATCATTTAGAAGCGCGAGGAAGTTGGAAACCGCCTCTGCCAGTCGCGGCAGCCACCGATACGCCACGCTGCCACGCATGCCCGCGGCGAGCGCGTCGGGTCGCGCCGAGCAGCGGGACGGCCTCGGCGTTGGAGCTCCGCCGTCTGGCGGTGAACGCGTCGAACTGCAGGCGATTTCTCAACATGTTTAAAAGATGGGTGCGCGTTAACGTGTCACTGCCTCCAAATATGCCACGCAGACAAGGGTGCCCGATGCACTAATAAGAAAAGTTAATACATTTTGTTAATTAGTGTTCTGAAGCTCACGTTATCAGCCCCGATGTACATCGGCCTCTCCTCAGAACTTGTCTTCAAGAACGCCACGTTCGTTGCACTCATTACATCTTTATTAAAAAATTTTTATTAAAAAATCTGCATTGTCTAAAAAAAAACACTTTGTATATCCCGTATAAGAATAATATTCGGAACAGTTCTCGCTTCCATCGCGTTCTCTTTTGAAATTCCACTGCGTGCTTTTATCCCTTATATATATTGGAAAGAAACAAATATTCGACAACTTCGCATATAGTGATTCTCGAGTCGAATCGAACAGCAAGAACTATTCGATTCGTGTTTGATATTTCTAACATTCGCACATCCCCTACTTATAATATTTCTACTCATCTCCCAAAGGTGAAACAAGAGGAAAATGTAAGTTCTTTTTTTTCTCGCCCCAACAAAATTCATTTTAACACACTTACTTCAACAACCCTCCAAGACGGGTTTATCTCTTTCGTTACATTCGGTTCACATTTAAGCCCCAAAGCTTTGTCAATACCTGTGTAATCACACAGCGTCACCAGAGGGCGCTGACAGATGGCCATCGAGTACAGCCACTCCAGCCGTCGTCTTAACACCGAGGCACAAAGCGCGCCGTGTGTCCCCGGCGAAGCGAGCGCGCGGCGCTGCTGCCTCGGCCCGCCGATGGACGGCTACTCGAGACGGCGCGGCGGCCGGTCGATGGGGCCGTGACCTCTCGGGAGGTCACCGGGTCACTGCCGGTCGACCACTTCCGGCTGCAGATTCTGCCGGCGGGGGGGGAGGAGGACCCACGTGCCCGCTACTGTCTAGTGCAACTCCGCTGCAATGCGCTGCAAACGTGGGAGGGGAAAAGACCGCGATACCGTATGTTCTCGAGTCTAACAACACGAGGCGCACGCCTTAATTCGAAGAGACGGTGGAGAAAAGACAAACGCTTTCATTGCACCTTGCACGCACAAACGTTTTCTGCGCTGTGTGGCAGCGTGTGAACCCTTGAACCGCAACGACAGCAGCTGAAAGCTCGAAACCGGACTCGTGTACGGCATCGTGTACGGCATGACATGACACTTTGCGCATAGCATGACAACTCAGCACTTAGCACATAGTGCATGGTAATTCGACGGTTTGATTATGTAAACGAATTGAATTCCGAGGTCTTACGCGCCAAAACCAAGATTTGGTTATTTATGAGGCACACCGTAGTGGGGGATTCTGGATTAATTTTGACCACCAGGGGATCTGTAACGTGCCTCCAATGCACGGGACACGGCCGTAAAAAAAAGCATGAAAGAGAACCAGATGGAAAATGGGCTGGCGCTGACAAATTTCAACTGGAAGAAAGCCGAAGAGAAAATCCCTAAGCGCACAGCCACGGGGCTAGACGAGGTTCCCGTTAGGCTGATTAATTAACTAGGACCAAAAAGTAAGGAAGCTCTGTTGAAAGCAGTAGAAAAACCTTGAAAAGATATACAAATACCAGACAGCTGGTGACAAAGTAGAATGAATTTAATTTGCAAAGGTAAGGGGGAGAAATATAGAATTCACTCGTATAGACCATTGACCATTACATCGGTAATATACAGACTAGAAATGCAGGCAATAAAATTAAAACTGCAAGCATGGGCAGAGAATAATGGCATTTTGGGAGAGCTTCAGAATGGCTTCAGAATAGGTAGACGTTTGGATGATAACTTATTTGTTCTTACTCAGTGTATTGAAATATCAAAAGTAGAAAGCAGACCGTTATATGCGGCCTTTTTAGACATTACAGGAGCCTATGACAACGTAGACCGCAACATTTTGTGGGATATTCTGGAAGGGGAAGGCTTAGGTAACGATTGTCCACAGCTTTTGAGAGAGATTTACCTAGAAAATACCGTTTGCGTTGAATGGGAGGGGATGAGGAGCAAAGAGGCAGTTCATATCAACAAGGGACTGAGGCAGGGGTGCCGTTTACACTGCTGTTTATGATGTACATGGTGGGGATGGAGGGGCGCTAGTGGGAAGTAATATCGGGTTTAATTTCTCGTGCAAACAGGCGGGTACAGTAGTAGAGTAGCAGCTTCCACGTTTGTTTTATGCGGACGACATTGTGTTGCCAGCTAACAAGCAAAGTGATGTGCAACGTCTGTTCTAATTATCTGTAGACCGGAAGGCGAGAATATAGGTCTGAAATTTAGCGTTAACGAATCAGGTCTTATGGTCTTATGGTATTCAATGAAAACAGCGAACAGGCAGTAGAGATACGCGGCCAGGAAATATCTCGTGAGGAATATAAATGCTTTCGTATTTGGAGAAACGAAGGCAATAGATATATGGAAACATAGGAAAAAACAATAACAGTAAAGGGAAAAAGAAATGCGGCCGTACTGTAGCACAGAGAGCTGTGGGGATACAATAGGTACGAGGTGCTCCGGGGTATGTGGAAATGTGTAATGGTTCCAGGACTTAATTTTGGAAATGCGGTTGTTTGCTTTAAATCAGGGATACAATCAGGACTCGATGGGAACCAAAGGTCAGTGGGTCGCCTCGCATTGGGCGCTCACGGGAAGACTGCAAATGAAGCTGTGCAGGATGATATGGGCTTGACTAGTTTTGAAGTGAGGGAAGCTCACATTAAAATCGATTATGAAGAACGATTGAGGAATATGGAAGAAAGTAGATGGGCTGGGAGAGTGTTCAAGTATTTGTACAGGAATAACATTGATTCACAGTGGAGGAAAATAACTAGGAAGCTCACCAGCAAGTATGCGGCCTGTAGGGTTGGCAACACAGCAACAAAAAACGTCAAGCGGAAAGTCAGGCAGGCAGAAATAATCTCATGGGTGGCGGCAATGGAAAGAAACCTTCTATGAGTAAATAATTAAAGCGACACTAAAGGTTAATAATAAGTCAACATGGACTGTTGAAATACCATCCCTTATTCTAAGAGAAAATGCTTTCTGAAGCATCCGCTTACCTCTAGCGCAGTTCAAATCGCCCGCCCTCCGATCGAGGAGTGCTGACATCATGGCCTCATAGTGACGTTGCGCCGTCGGTGAGTAAAACGGCGCCCTCAGACGGCGCTACGGCTTTTTCTGTGCAAAACGCAAAACGCGCGGCCAGAAACAGAGCCAAGACAGAGCCGACAGCAGCGCGAAAGCGAAACTATGGTGGCTAGCTGAAGGGAAAGCGCGCGACGATAAGCTGGTTCTTTATTTTATGACGCCAACTCTGACGCTCGTTCCAATGGGCGACCCTGTCAACGACACACTGGCTCGCGATGCTGGGCTCGACTTCAGCGATTTAAGCACTGATGAACGTGACCTGCTGCTGAGGGCTCTCGCTGCCGGCGTCGTTGCGTGCTACTACGACGGCAACTGCATGTCATGGCTGTGCATATTCGCACATTTGTAGCTTTTCCTTCGTGGAAACCAAATGCCGCACTCACCGCCCCGTCTTCGACCTACAGTTGTTCTTGCGCTTCGGAAAATGCAGGCAAGACCGACGGAACAACGCTACGGGAAAGCATTGCTTTGAAAGGCACTCCACACGACCTCAGTAAGTCGGCGTTGAACTCGTAATCCTCTGGAGGAAAGTGCAGCGAGCACACTACGTGATTTCTCGGCTCTTTGTCAGCGCGCTGTGGCAGAGGTACGGCACTTAACCACTTCGAACGGAGAGGTTCAGTCGTTGGCACACAGTGATAAGTAACATTGGATTCGCCGCTTCAACTGCCCTTGGCCAAGTTCCGCGGACCGTTCGCGCATCCCAGGACATCACATGGACGTGGCATTCTCGCTGCTTGTTCCAAATGCAAGTTTCGCGAGCCAGCAGGTCCACCGCAGCACTACGCGATAACGAAACAACTGAAACTCCAAAGCGCGCGCGGCGCGGAGTCGAGCGCGCAGAGCCGAGCGAAAACGAAACCTTTCGACCATTCATACTACTGAAGGGTTACGTCAAAATATTATTTTTTCTTAGAGTCGAACAGAAGTAGACAAGTAGCATTTTCTTCCGTTTTATAACCTAACGAAATTATAATTTTAATACGAGAAGTTGAGTACTAGTGACAAATTATGATGAGGAGTGCTTTCGTCATCGGGCTAGTACCGGAATGTCGCTGGGGTGTTTCAAATAATTCCATGCATTTACCTCGATTTCTCGGATACTAAAGCTCTGTTCACGATTATATTGACGCCTTAGACGCTCTAAAGCATTGCTTTATCGCTTTAGCTTGACTTCCTAGTAACAATTAGTGTCCCTTTAAGAGGAAAGAACGAAATCAGGAAAGAAACAATTTATGATAACTCCAATAGGAAGCTCTTTTCGAAGCGCAATCAGGATGCCTTAGAACACTCACTTATAAAGCGAGATATAACAAGGAAGAAGAAGCATATGTGCTTGTTGCGGTAAAGCTATAGGGAAACGATGCATCATTTTTATTAGAATGTGAAGATATCTACCCAGCGGTCGATTTAGGCATCTCTGGCCTCCTTGAATTGCCCTTGGGTTCAGCGAGAGCATGGGGGACGTAAACACGTCCGCAATAGAGATTAGTAAGAGCCGATTGGAAGAAGTAGGGAAACTACAAACAACGGAGGCATGCAAAAAGAAAGTTCACAATATATAGGGCTCAGAAAGTTTGGTTATGGGAATTCATCGTGGGCTCTTTCTCCTTTTCTTTCTTTTTTAATTCTATAACATAGGTAGGACCTTATGCAATATAATAAAAAGGGCTTGGTGGCGCAATCCACCATCCCGTTGCAAAGGGGACGCTTATAGCATCGATCCATATGCACGGCACATGGGTGTGTTTGCATTTCGCCCCCACCGAAATGCGGCCGCCGCGACCGGGTCCCGCGACCTCGTGCTTATCAGCGCAACAGCACAGAAGCCACCGCGGCGGGTTAACGCTTTCGCTGTTGCACACCGACGGAACGTGCCAGGGCAGCAAAATGAACGCGCTCAGCGATTCGAACTCGCGCACCTGCGGCGACGCGTGCGCATGAGCGCCGCTGGCAACTTGCGCGACGAGGTGCTGTCATCTGCGAACGTGTTTCGGAGTCAAAATACCGCAACGGTCGAGGACGCCGTGTCGTTGTTGTTCTCCGTCGCAGTCAGCGAGTTCAGCGTCGTTCAAATCTGATTACTTCTTTCATCTATTGAGGGAGGGGGCGCGTAAGGTGATGAAATTGAAGCCAAGCGCTTAGATTGCAAGAAATTATATATAGGGCAATACTATGAAATCAGTGCAAAACACATTTGTTTAGAAACTGAAAATTAAGCGATATAGAGTATTTAGTAGGCGACGGTAGGCTGGGTTTCTGCTCACCAACGCTGCGCTTCTTCACATTCGCTTGCTCTCGTCACATGACACGCGCAGTGCATGTGTAGGGTTTGAATTGATGCGCTCGTCTCTGAACCGTTATCCCAAAATATACTGTTCATCTGTTCCCTCGGTCCTATACATTTAAAGTCTCGACAACCGCACAGGGCGTGTGTACGATCCAGCACGAAGTGCGCACATTAGATCATCCTGAGAATACGTGGCATTCACTGGCTACCCATGTTAGGCACCCTCGGGTAATTTCTTTCTTTCTTTGAGAAGCAGGGATCCATGTTGAAACGATTGTATTTTGTATGTACTTTACAACATATCCCTGGGTCAGATGCAGCCTAAAATAGACGTTGGCGCGAAATATTCCCTTGCGAGAGGAATTGCCGATTGTCTGTCTCACGTCAGCCATTGCCAGTTTAATTAAAGAGAATGGAGGGAAGCACGAATATTAATGGAGCAGCCTCGTAGTCACCGCCTGGAAATGGTAAAACAAATCTAAAAAAAGATTGACCGTGTCTCCAGGGGCTGGATTCAGCTTTATGCACGAAAGTCTTCTGATTACGTCACCGACAAACGTGCTTCACTTTCCGTTCTTCTGCTCGTCGATGCGCAATCGTCTGTGACAAGATGGCGGCGCAAGTATATCCACGCTTTTCTCTTCGTGATAAGCGACTTAGCTTTTCCTGTTTGAAAACATAGCTTCCTGTATAGGCTATGTTGCAATGCTCACTTCACCGTTTCTTTTCATCCATCCTAATAAGCGAGTCGAAAGAAACGTAGCCACCGCGCGTATGACCACTCCAAGTCACAGTACCCTTTTATTTTTTTATCTTTTTTTATTAGATATTCTATCAATTTCGGAAACGACGGAACGAGCCGCGGCGCGCGAGCCGTTTCGGTCATGCGCATCAGATGGCGTGCGTCGGCCGCTTCCGGAAACCCTTTTGACTCGGCAGGAATTAACTGCTCATCTCTAAACGCATATGCGTCGCGCGTAGAGAAAACGATGGTTCCCTCCCATTCCGTATTCTTTAGCGCACGCCTCGTGGCCTTGTTTTCTTCTCTGCCGATTATAGCATTGGCGCCGACTACGCGATGGGAGCTCCGGGGCCCGAGATCCCTCCGGACTTTTCCGGGGAGCGAAGAGGAGGGGGGGGGGGCTGAGCCCCCTCCTACTCCCATTAAACACACACACACACACACACACCTAAAGTGCCATTACAAGTGCTTTGTCACACACATAATTTGGGGTTTCTTTTGAACTTCCTCGACCTTTTCACTTGAAATTTTACTGGGGCTAATATCTTACTGCATCATCGTTGGCGCGGACGTGCACGGCTTTTAAGTCATACTTTCGTTTTAGTTCTGCGAATTCTGACAATAGGAGGACACGGGCATTAGAAGCACTAGCGGCGGCTGCCTCATCCGTATTTTCTCACTTCAGCATTGTTTTAAATTTCCACTGTAAACACCATGCACATACACAATATATATAAATCTACACGTACACAGGACAAAGTTTATTATGTTTTGGAAACAGATGCAGGTAGCATGTTAAAATTATTTCTAAAGGTATGGCTAGCCTACGCCTAGAGAATGAATATGTTTCTGTATGTTCACCACACTTGAAATTGATTTGCGTGCTTTTGTACGTAAATGTTGTGTGTCTCAGTTTTGCTTTTCTTTCCAGTAAGCAATGGTAATGACTCATGAAAAAAGATCATTTGTAATAATTTACAACATTAATTAGGCGTGGAAACGTCGTCACTTGCATGCAAATGTCATAAATACATACAGGATGTCCTAATTAACTATAATGCACCAAGATTTAAATACGGAGCAATGCGTTACTCGAAGAAAACCTAGCGCATATTGTTTACAGCACAGTGGAGTAGCTGCCAGTAATTTTTCGTTACTGAGATTTAATTAGACACTTTGATAATTATCCTAATTATCAAAGTGTCAATGAGGCACTTGAAGGCAATGCCAAGGGACATAATATCCTGCGGCAGTTTCAGCGACGTACTGATTTTGTACTAATTTTTTTCGACTGATAAATAAACTCCACGAAAAATTTAAAATACCACATGACTGTGCTCCCACCCGCATCATGAAGCAGGCTCCCTCCGAGTTATCCAGAACGAAATAGAGGAAAACGTCGTGACCGAGCTAGCTGCCTTACGTGCCGCGCCCCGGCCGAAGCAACGCGTCGCGCTTGGCGTTAGTTGGAAACAAGCTGATAGCTGTTGTCTTAGCGTAGTTAAAGTGCACGGATTTATTTTTTCCCGGAACACCTATTACCACAAAAGAGAATTGACAACGTCAGTGCAAAGGTTGAAAGGTGCGTTTTGTTTCGTCCCAGTCACCATGTCTATCTCAAATTAGCAGATGGTAGACATGATCCTTGCGTTGGAATCTACAAATGGCAACAAGAGGAAGGCCGCAAATATACATATCAGACATCGATGTGTGGCGCTAGACCAAACACATAGACTATGACCAGAAATTATGAAAACCTGAGACAACCCGGCAGCTTCAAGAAACAGCGGCGGAGGACTCCATCTTTGAGTCCTAGCCCATGCACGGATGTTCTAGCATTTATGGCCTCAAACCCTCACGCTAGAGTGCCGGATGTGGCCGCGCAGGCACCAATTTCCAAGTCATCAGTTTGGAGGATTCTAAACGACGGCTTTCATCCGTACCACATTAACCAACACCAACGCTTGGAAGATAGGGACCTAAGGAATCGTCTAGATTTCCCAAACTCACAAAAGCCGATGCGTCACCAGACTTTTTGGGCATTATCATGTGCACAGATGAAGCCAATTTTCACAGAAACGGCTAGGTAAATTTGCATAACGCAAACCATTGGAGGGACTTCAATCCACAGTGGTTAAAGCGCAATCGGCATCACTACCAGTGGTCGCTCAATGTGTGGTTCAAAATTGACACCAGTGCTATAATCAGTCCCATCTTCTTGATCACACACTGACTGGACAGCGTTGCGTGAACGAAATCCTTGAAAGAGTGGTGGGCGAGTTTCTCAGCAAAGTCCCGTTGTCACGTGTTCCGCTTCAGTGGCATCAGCAAGATGGAGCACCAGCACACAGCAGCAGCCTAGAACGAAACTGGCTGGGCCGGTAAATTGGCTGGCTAGGTCACCTGACCTCTCTCCACTCGTTTTCTTTATTTGAAGTTATGTGAAAGATCGTGCTTACACGATCGAGACGGACGTCAGATTAGCTCAAGACAAGGATAACGGATGTCTGCCGTAGAACTCTCTCTACATGTTGGTCGGTTCCCGATCTGTTTATTTCGCTTTTATTTTTTGACACGAACCTGTTTTTGCAGCACATATACACGTTTATGAAAAATAAGACGGTTGCTTTAATTTGGCTTTGGTCCGATCGAAGCAAGCTTCTGGCGCGAAATATAGCTTCACGCGCACCTTTCGGTACGGTGCGATCAATGCCCGGTTTTGGAAACATTTCATGCCTATTCCATTGCTTTTCGCATTTCGTGCGTGGTCAGAGTAGCGCTTTGGCTGCGTCACCAAGGGGCTTTTGTCGTCAATGTGATAGGTCGGCCTTGAGAGGCGGACAATAAGTGTGACGCAGATATGAAGGAATAGCTGCAAAGCCGCGAAACCTGCTGTTGGCACTCGTTCCGTATACCATTATCCAGGTCATATGCTGTCTCTTCAGGTTTGCGACAGGCAATTCAGTTGCTTTCAATCAGCTTATTTGAGGGCGCTGCTTTATGATGTGGGTGGGAGCGCAGTCACGTGATATTTTTCATATTTTATGAGGTTTCTTTACCAGTAAAAAAAATTAGTACACGATTAGTGCGTAGCTCAAAACACCGCAGTTAGATGTCATTTAGGGGTGCCTACAAATGCCTCACTGACACTTTGAAAATTAAGGCAGTACTTCTCGAGTTAGATAATTAAACGCAATTAGAGAAATAAATCTCAGTAACGAAAGAATTACTGGCGGCTACTCCACTGTACTGGAAAAATATGCACTAGGTTTTCTTCGAGTACCGCAAATTTTCTTTTTTAATGTCTTGGTGCATGATAGTTGGGGAACACTATAATTCACTCAGTAACCAAAATGAGGCCCAGCCAGGTTCACTCGAAATCAGAATCAACAGCAGACATGGACTGCAGCGCTCGTACTCGGACTCACAGAAAAAAGAAAAACGAGAGAGAGAGAGAGAGACTGCAGTTTCGCCGGTAAAGCGAAGCAGTATTAGTGATAGCCAAGTATGCGACAATTACATGAAGACTACCGACAGGACTCGGACTGTGAAATTGAACTATCTCCTACTAGGAGGTCTCGTATATGTTCCTATAACGCCGTCACTTCAGCACTCAATTCTTCGAGGTCACACCAGTTTCTTCAAGTACAAGAAATATATATATATATATATATTTCTTGTACTTGAAGAAACTGGTGTGACCTCGAAGAATTGAGTGCTGAAGTGACGGCGTTATAGGAACATATACGAGACCTCCTAGTAGGAGACAGTTCAATTTCACAGTCCGAGTCCTGTCGGTATATATATATATATATAGTTCAGAAAGCTGGTTGGGCCCCAGCCCCCCCCCCCCCCCCCCCCCGGGAGAAATTAAAACTCTCCGCCTATGGATTACAGCATTCTGCAAGGTGTGTTCACTGCGTAGAAGGATTGGAACAGGCCGGGCGCGTCTTTTAGATTAGATCTTCCCCTCTTCCGTTTGTATCGTGCTTATAGAGCAGCAATCAACATTGTCATTGTGTTGTTGTGGTATGGACTGGCGGCATTTAGTAATTTAGGCGTCCGGGCACGGCTTGAGGAAGCATGGCGGCTGGCTTCGCTTCTCGCACAAAAGCGGCAAACTTGCGCTGATTGCAGTGGGTAGTGCCTCACTAATTTGTGCCGTGTGAACAACCCTTGGTGCACTGCACCGCTATCCCATGTAGACTACGAGGCGTTTGTCGAGGAAAGCATTTCGCTGGCTGACTAATCGGAGAGGCCTGTGTTTGCTGGATAGCAAAGCGGTCTAGTTAAAAGGCAACTTCGGCGTTTTTTTTTTTTTAGGTCAATGGATCTTCATGAAATTTGCGAAGTACGTTCTTCTGCAGACTTCCATTATTTCTTCAGAACATCGGGCTTGAGAGCTGCGCAGATTCTTTTACAACTGAATTTCGTTGAGGTATTCCCTGGGATTGCTGATGCGCCCCGCCTGGAATCGCCGGTGCGGCCATATCGTCCGCCAGACGAAGATGAACCAGTTCTGGTCTGATCCCGGTCGCACAGGATCCTCGGCCAGGAGTCTGTGTCGCAGTTCTGAGGAAAAATCTGAACAGAGAAAGTCCCCATTGATAAGAGCAACATCAAAAAGAATCGGCACTAGAAAACGCCAGGTGTACTTATGAACACGGCATAGTATCCCTTGCGGCACATGAATACAGCCTTGCACTCACCGTTGGGGGAAGTTGAAGTAGCTCCAGAAGGGAATTCGGGATGGTCTTAGAAGGTGGGCGGTTGAGAACAACACAAGGAGAAATGCGCCAACAGAATTGCTAAGGCTGCTCAAACATCAAGACGGCCTTCATGCACTTGATATCCCAGGTGACGCGCGTGCACTTTTGAAAACTCCACGACGAGAAAATAGGTACGTTGTAACGGCTTTGAGACCAGGTGAATATTGTTACTACAGCCTTCCACTGGACTAGTACATTCACTGAGGTTCGTGAAAACGAATCCAGGCATTTTCTCTCACAGTGAATGCGGATGGTCTGCCACTTGCAAAAAGTTCCAACATGCAGCTGTGGCCCATAAAATGCCAGGCTAGTTGTTGTGGGGATGGTCGTACTGTGCTGTTTGTTGGAGCATTTGCAGGGCCGTCAAAGCCACATTGTTCGAGTAACTTCTTCCTACCTTTAGTTGATGAGTTCCAGCACTTGATGTCTCATTGTCTTACTGTCACTGACCAACAAATTCAGGTCCAATTGAAGGCAATTGTTTGTGATTTACCTGCACGGTCATTCATAATGATGGCAAAAGGTTACAGCCGCCATAGTTGTTGTCCAAAATGCATGGTCGAGGGTGCATACAATGAAGGCAAGGTTGTATTCCTTGATCCAAGCTGCTCCCTTCGTACAGATATCAACTTCAGGCAGCAGTATGATATTGGGCATCACCGAGGAACATCCATTCTTCTCGAGGGACCTCTTAATTCTGTGCATAATGTGCCACTGGATTATATGCACGTGGTTCTTCTAGGTGTTGTTAGGGCGTTTCCGGTGTAACGCCAGCGTTTCAACGTGCAACGACACACCAAGCTTCCACAGGGACAATTTCCACTTATTGAACCTTTGCCACCATCCTAGAGGTGTACGTACTTGCTTGCCTCTATTGATCAGTACACCCGATAGCCTGAAGCGGCTCCGCCTGACATCCCGGTGACCACAGTTGCCCTTACTTGTTTGTCTACCTGCATCAGCCGTTTTAGTGTGCTATCAACGGTGACTACAGACTGCGGCAGACAGTTCGAGTCTGCCGTTTTCACATCCCCAACGTCTCTTCTGGGCTGTATGCGCACACGCACAGCTACTTATCACCCGGCATCAAACGTTATCGTTGAGAGGCTGCACTGGCAGTTGAAAACAGCGGTTGCTGCTCAGCCTCGTGCTGACGATTGGGTTTCACACCTGCCACTCATGCTGCTTGGCGTTTGATCTATCCTCCGACCGGAGCTCTCCTGTTGGGTTTATGGCGGCACCCTACGCTATCCCGTTGCCGCCTCGCCGAAGCTGCTTGTTCCTGATCCAGCTTCTTTCGTCCAGCGTCTGCGGACTTTAATACAAATGTTGCGTCCTCCGCCGACTTCCGCTCACACTAGTCCACGTGACGTTTTCCTGCCCTCAAGCCTGCAAACATCATCTCGTTTTCATCTGTACTGAGGAGCCTTGTCGTCCTCTTCAACCTCGCTATGACAGCCCCTTTCCAGTCGTCAAGTGTTCACAACAGCACTTTACTAAACTGCGCATTAGGCGTGAGACACAGTCACTCTTGAGAGGTTCAAACTTGCCCCCATTATAAGCGTGCCCACCTGAACGTCTTTGCAAGTGACCACACCCACTTGTCTGCTGTGGGGAAGAGGGGCCACCTGTGGTACATCTTTCTCCTGGCGCAGTCCTGGTCATCCGCATGAGCTAGTGCGAAAATAAGGAAGAGGAATGGACGGCAGGTGGATCTGCAGTTGGGTCCAGGGGCGTAGCCAGGGGGGGGGGGCGCTTATGGGGATTCATCCCCCCCCGAAATTTTTTCGGGCTGTCCATGCACCGCCGACCAAAACAATCCCCGGCGCCAGAAATCACTCTAGATTTCGTCTAGAATGTATTTCTCACGCTCAAAAAGACATTTAAGCTCGCACATTGGGAACTCGGGCTGGATTTCGAGGCCACGCCCATGCACCGGGGGTCACATAACTCTATGAGCCCCATCCGAGCCCAAAGTTTCAAGGGCTTTTTGATGGCGAGCGGGCTCGTCGCGGCATCTCGTTGAGGCCGCGGAATCTACGGACCGCATGGATTATTATTCCCGAAATTTTTGATGCGAAAGATGCACTGACATAATTGCAATCTTTGCGCATAATTTCAAAGGTTGATGAGCTGATTAAACAAAGTCGTGCTTTAGATTTTCAATTACGGGACTCTGTGCGTTTAATGTTGTTATAAACATTTGACGCCAAAGGTGCATTTACTTTTCTAAAATACATCGGAACATACAATGAGACATGACAAATCAACACACTATCAGACAAGTTGACAAAGCAAGCAGCGAGCCCCAATGAGACAAAGCGTTGTGGCGGTTGATTTGTGCCGTCATGACACAGAAAAGAATATCAACATTTTCATTCACCTCCGCCAAAGCATTAATGTCACGACACTAAAGCCAGCAAAGGTAACGAAGTTCCTATCTGTTTTTTTTTCAACTTTGACTTTTATTTGCGACGACACCGTGAGCCTCTTCAATTTTCTTGTTCTCGCAACCGGCGCCAGCCAGTGCATGCGTTTTTCTCGTGTTGCCCCGACCACCGCACGGCACGTTCGATGCGCGTTCGTTTTTCTCTAGCCAAGTGTATTTTAGCCTGGCAGAGTTTTGGACGCTTTCTGGCTAGCAGACGAGAAAAAGAAATAATAGTCGCTCGCCGCCATCACTGTGGGGACTCGGCGGATTGCAACGCGTTCGCTTGAGCGCAAACTCTCCGGAAAGTCTTGTCTCGCCAGTGTAGGATACCGAGCAACATGCGTATGGTTCTCTGTGGACCAAGTGTCTCACGTTTTCCTCGATATTCCGTGGGTAGCCACATTAGGTGCCCAAAGTAGGCATTCGATTTTGCCCCCCCCCCCCCAACATGTTTTCCCTTGCATTTCTTCATTTCGGTTCCCCCGCCGCACAAAAGAAAAAAAAAAGACGTTGCAGCGCAGCGCATTGTCGCATGGTGATGTTCCAGCTTGTTGGTTCTTCATTTGCGGAAATCAGTCGGCTCCGGGACGCTTCATTTGCGTATTATATTATTGCGATAGCAATCATATGGACACTGCAGGCGCATTCCTGCCGTCGCCCTCATGTTCCGTATAAAGTCTAAGGGCCATAACCTTGTGACCGCGCGCCGCATGCTGTATGTGCGAATGAAAACATAGTGGGGGGGGGGGGAGGCATGGGTGAGCCGATGGTGGTGGTTCAGTATTGTGTGCGCAAGGGAGGAACGCGGGGAGGAAGCGCGCCGCCTTCCATCGCGCGTGATACGTCAGGGGGAGTGGAGGGAGGGGTGGCGGGCCAGGGGCGTAGCCAGGTAAAGGGCTTATGGCGCTTCAGCCCCCCCCCCCCCCCGAAATTTTTTCGTGCTCTCATGCGCCGCCGACCAATACACCTCCCGGCGCCGGAAATCATGCTCGATTTTGTCTAGAATGTCCTTAATTCACGCTCGAAAAGACACTTTAGCGCAAACATTGAGAAATCGGGCTGGATTTCGCGGAAACGCCCATGCATCGGGACTCGAATATCGTAACGCAAGGAGCCCCACCGAGCACAAAATTTCAAGGGCGTTTTGATGGCGAGCGGGGTCGTCTCGACATCTCGCGGAGGCCGCGGAATCTATGGAGCGCTTGGATATCAATTCTGAAACTTTGTGGGTATAAAGTTCTCATAACATTTTGATGCGAAAGGTGCATTGACATTTCCAAAGTCGTGCTTTAGATTTTCAATTCCGGAACTTTGTGGGTTTAATGCTGTTGTAAACATTTGACGCCAAAGGTGCATCGACGTTTCTAAAGTCGTACATCGGGCGATACAACGAGACAAGCCAAATCAACATACTTTCAGACAAGCTGACAAAGCACGCAGCGAGGTCCGATGAGACAAAGCGTTGTGGTGGTTCATTTGTGCCATCAGGTCACAGAAAAGAATATGAACATTTTTTTTTTCACCTGCGCCAAAGCATCCATTCAAGACACTAAAGCCACCATTATAACTAAGTTCTTATTTATTTTTCTACCTAGACTTTTATTCGCGAGGATACATTGAGCCTATTTTTTGTTGTTGTTGTTCTCGCAACCCACGGGCTGCCGATCCAACCAGAGCGCATGCGTTTTTCTCGTGCTGCATCCACAACCGCGCGGCGCACTTGGATGCGCGTTCGTTTTTCTCTGGCCGCCTTTTCACCTGGACGCTTTCTGGCTGGCAGACGAGAAAAAGAAACAATGCATAGTCGCTCGCCGCCAGCAGTGCGGGGACTCGATGGATTGCAACGCATTCGCTTGAGCGCAACCTCTCCGGAAAATTATGTCTCGCCGGTGTAGGATACCGAGCAGTATGCGTATGGTTTTCTGTGGACCAAGCGTCACACGTTTTCTTCGATATTCCTTCGGTAGCCATACTAGGTGCCCAAAGTAGGCATTCGATTGTAGCCAACATGCTTTCCTTTGCGTTATTCTATTTCGCCGCCCCCCGCCCCACAAAAGAAAAAAAAGAAGACATTGTTGCGGCGCAATGAATTGTCGCATGGTGAAAGTTCGATTTTGTTACTTCTTTTGCGGAAAGTAATGGGCCACGGGACGCTTCAGTTGCCGGATATTATATTATTGCGATTGCAGCTATATGAAGACTACAGGCGCATTCCTGCCGTTGCCCTCATGTTCCGTATAAATAAAGGCCAAGGGCGATAACATCGTGACCGCGCGCCGCATGCTCTATGTGCGAGTGAAAGCGTGGGGGGGGGAGGGGTTGAGCCGACGATGGTGGCTCAGTCTTGTGTGCGCAAGGGAGAAAAGTGGGGAGGAAGCGCGCCGCCTTCCGTCGCACGCGATACATTTTGGGAGTGGAGGGAGGGGGGGTTGCTGCGATCTGTGAATCTGTGGTTGCGCAACGTGTTTATTTGCCTTGTTTGATGCATTATATATAGTGGCTTTTTCTTAGGTACGTAGATTTATTGGAGACTTATACGCATATTTAAACATCTTGTTGCGAGGTTTTGTGTAAATGCGCGGTGAACTTTGTTTCCAGTGACAATTTTTTGCCCTGTATCAAGCTGTATCTTCACATTTGTATATTCCATTGTATCTTCGCATTTCTAATGTACGAAGGCGAATCAAATGAAAGTGAGACAACCCGCGCCGCGCAATAATGGTTCGGTTCATTATTTTCGAGGCATGCGCGTAGCACATACGCATCTCATCTACAAGTGACATGCAGAGGTGAGGTTAAATGTTTTTTAATGCTCTCATACACTGGGTTGAACATGATTGCGTGACATAATGGACACTCCAAAAGTTGGACAGCTTGGTGTCGTGAGGTTTTTGACAAATGAAGATGCTTCCCAAAAAGAAATTATTCGCCGTATGGCTGCCGTATGCGTTGAACATTGCGTTTCATTGGCCACTGTGAAGCGTTGTAGCAAACTGTTCAAAGAAGGACATGAAAGTTACAAAGACGATCCATGGCCGGGCCAAAGCCACCGTGCAATCACCCCCAACACAATTGAAAAGGCCGTGGTTGCTCAGTGGCTATGGTGTTGGGCTGCTGAGCACGAGGTCGCGGGATCGAATCCCGGTCACGGCGGCTGCATTTCGATGGAGGCGAAAACACCCGTGTACTTAGATTTAAGTGCGCGTCAAAGAACCCCAGATGAGGGTGACGACTTTTTGTCTGCAATTGTGACCGGGGATGACTCATGGTGCCGCCACTACTAGCCTGAAACACTACGGCAAAGGTTACAGTGGAAACATTTAAATTCACCACTCCCAAGGAAAACAAAGGCCGTCATTTCTGCCGAAAAAGTGTTGACTTCTCTTTAGATCGTTAGGGACCATTACTGATCGAATTTTCTAAACCTGGAGAGATTTTAAATCGTTTCAGATATTGTGAAAGGTCGGATCGGCTGCGCGTCGCAATCAAGAACAAACGACGTGGGAAATTGAGCATTGGGAACATCTTGCTTCACGACGTTGCCCGTTCCCACGTCGCTGATGTGATTAACACAAAACTGGCAAGTTCAAGTGGGAAATGCTGCAACATCCGCCATACTGCCCAAACTTGTCGCCTTGCGACTTCCACATTTTGGGTCAACTGAACTGGACTCGCGCGCGACGATGACGTGAAAGAGTCAGTCGCGGACTTTTTCAAGACGCAACCCGAGGAGCTTTACGAGACGAGATTTAAATAAGGTACCCCGTTTGTCATATATTCGCATTGGGTCACTTTCATTTGACTCGCCCTCGTATATTCTGCAGAACTCCTGCTTTCTATACGTGCTCTCTGTTGCGACTATAATTTCGGTGCCATTACAACGCACGACCGATGACAACTGCTCCTGCGCAATACATCAGAACAAATGACAACGTCATTAAGATCCTTCCCTGGCCTTTGCATAAGTTCAAAGCGTAAACAAGGTTCTTGACTGACAAAGTTTTATTAACATATTGGTCCTCAAATTGTTGATTTCATGGCCTTTACATTTTTTTTTCATATCAGCGGCATGCACTGTTTTGCTGGTTTCGAATTGATATATTTCTAAAGTTGGCGTGATATTTCATTTACTAATTAAATAGACAAAAACATCGAAGCATTGATATCAGTTATTTCGGGCACAATTTTTGGGACATACGAGTATATTCTTTTATGAAAAAATACATACTTGTCTTGACAGTGCGTAGTGTTTAAGAATTCGTTTGCAGCATGTCTGGCAATGACAATGCAGTTATTATTCATGTATTTGATCCCTCGACAAATTCTACGAGGAGGAGGCCGAGCTGCATCGGGGGCCCCTCCCCCCTCCGAACAAAATTTCTGGCTACGCCACTGGTTGGGTCTGTCGCAACTGCTGAAATAAAGTCGCAAAGTTTAATTTATTTATTTACTTCAATATACAGGCCAGCATATAGGCCCTACCAGGAGCGGCATACATAAATAGTGCATACAAGCAAGCGAATAAAAGTACAAGTCACCTACAATACAAATAGAAGCAATGTGAAAGCAAGAAACATATACGTATATCTATACATCAAGGTAACGAATGCATAAAAAATAATTGATGCAGTGCCTGGTCAAAGTTTGATGATGTAACTAAGCTTTCTGGAAGACAATGCACGTCAGAAATTGTCAGTGGATAAAAACTGTGCATAAAAGATGTTCTCGCAAAGATTGGTTGAAGAGATTGGTGGCTATGACATGTTCGTCTAGTGCTGGATTGTTTCACACACAGCGGAGAGCTGAGGTTTAGTTGGTCATATAAAATTGTATATAGTGCCATGCGCGTTTATTTCGGCTTGTAGCGACGCGAGCGACGTCAGAGATACCGGCATCGCTGCGACGCAAGCGGCGCCGCTTGACGCGTAAACGCGTTTCAATCACGGACGCGAAATGTATAAATACGGGACCACCGCTTGCGCTGTCTCAGCATAGAGAAGTCTCAGTCCGACGAACGCCCTAGACGCGCTTGCTGCTTTCGCCGTCACCGAGTTGTTCGTTTGATTTAGGGCAAAAGGGAAACCACCGACGGCAGTGTCCCTTTCTGTTTGCCTGCGTGTCAGGCAGCTCACCGTCACCTACGTGACATTTTGGTGGAGGTGCTTAAGCTTCGGACACCCCCTCAGAGCCGTGACACCAGCCCAAGTGCATCTGGAGCTGGCCACACTGAAGACAGCTCCAGAGAAGATACGAAGGAAGAAACCCGGAGCAGCCGCCTACTACAAGGAATGCCGGCTGAATCGGGACCACTGCCTGCCACTGGTCACCGTGTGAACCACCGCTCGACGTCACCAATGCAAGCCGCCATCACACTTGCGCCGCTCGTCGTCCAGCAGCCGTGAGTACCTCTGCTTTTTAGCGGCTTCACTTGCGAGGATGTACAAGATTGGCTGGAGCGTTACGAACGAGTTGCAACCTTCAACAAGTGGTCTGACGAAGACAAACTTCGCAACGTCTTCTTCTCTCTCGAAGACTCTGCTAGAACCTGGTACGAGAACCAGGAGCTGTCCTTGACAACGTGGGAGGCTTTCAAGAGGCATTTATGTGCAACTTTCGCAAGTATTCTACGCAAAGAACGAGCTGAGGCCTTGCTCCAAACTCGCCAGCAGCATCCAAACGAGTCCGTGTAACCGTGCGGAAGAAATGCAAAAGCTCTTCCGCCACGCGGACGCCAACATGACTGAAGACAAGACGCTTCAGTACCTTATGAGGGCCGTCAAGGTGCAACTTTTCGCCGCTCTCATTCGCAACCCGCCGAGGATCGTCGCCGAATGGATTAGCGAAGCGGCCACTATTGAGAAGACGCTCGAGCTTCGCGCAAAGCAGCAAAAAAAATTATGGGGTTTTACGTGCCAAAACCACTTTCTGATTATGAGGCACGCCATAGTGGGGAACTCCAGAAATTTGGACCACCTGGGGTTCTTTAACGTGCACCTAAATCTAAGTACACGGGTGTTTTCGCATTTCGCCCCCATCGAAATGTGGCAGCCGTGGCCGGGATTCGATCCCGCGACCTCGTGCTTAGCAGCCCAACACCATAGCCGCTAAGCAACCACGGCGGGTCGCAAAGCAGTACGACCGCAACTTACGCGCTCCTCCGTCAGACTGCGACGACTCCCGAAGACGAGACGGTCATTAGAGGAAACGCCAGTTCACGGGATTGGCCAGTCGTTTCAGCGGGTGCGAGAGAGAAAATCTGGGGGCGTTTGCGCCTGAAATTTCTCCCTTTGCCTAGGTACTACGGAGGAGAAGCCGATTTGCTTGTTTCGCATGCGTTTGTCCCTAGGCGCGCATTTTGCCGTGTGTCGGCTGGCGATCCTTCAAATCAATGTCTCCTTTCTTGACGAAGCCGTGCGTGCCATGCGTCGTGCATAAGTGTTCCTCCTGCGCCTCCTTGGATGTTGCCGGTAGGTTTGTTGCGCTTTTTGGTAACATACGGAACGTGCGACGGGATCAGTGAACCTGTGATATCGAGGACCAATCGGATAACTTAATGCCACGGCGTAATGCCAAAGCATTACGCCGTGTCCATGATGTGTTGGTTATCGGTGCATACTGCACCCTTCAAGAGATACGCGTGAACATGCATGTCTGCATGTCGAAACACATTTAGCACCCTGTAGCTGGGAAAAGCGAAAGTCGTTATGCAATTTATGGCCGTAGACCACGTGATGGCGGCCGCAGTGTTCCGACTGGTGTTATAGAAGTGGCGGGGTGCTTTTTTCGTCCCGACGATATAATGGATTTTTACCAGTACTGCGACAGGACGGCATACGTCACCGGCAAACGGAGCCCTCACGAGAGCACCTGAGCTTATAATAACGCTCTGTCTAAATGTACATCCGATCCCGGCCACGGCGGCCGCATTTCGATGGGATCGAATTGCGAAAACACCCGTGTGCTTAGGTTTAGGTGCATGTTAAAGAACCCCAGGTGGTCGAAATTTCCGGAGTCCTCCACTACGGCGTGCCTCATAATCAGAAAGTGGTTTTGGCACTTAAAACCCCATAATTTAATTTAAATGTACGTCCTACTTGCCTGCTTTGCTTCCGTTTCGCTAGCTCTGCGGCTCCCGCTTACCGATTTATTGCACATGGTTTTGCTGAAGAACCTTTATTTATATCGAAGGGGACCATTCAAATATTCCATTTAAAAGTCAGAGAGCAGCGTACAAAAAGCGTTGCACGAGCGAAGGTACTGCTTCAGGAGAGCATGCCTGGTCTACACTATGGCCCCTATTCCTCGCCCGAGAAGAGACTCAAAACATCTTTAATGAGACGAAAGATGGCTCATTAAATCAATAATCCGCCATCACCAACTCGGCACGAGCGCCGCACGGGCGAGAAAGTCTTTCCGACGTACACCCACTTTAGCAGTACATTTCAACTCGACATAGGCGACAGATTTCAAGAAGCACAGGCTGGTACACTTGGCTCACTGTAGCCCAGTACTGCCATTTTTGTGAGACACCTGCTGCTATCCCTTGCCACAACTGCGCCGTCACTTCCTTAACAGCGCCAGGACTGATGCTTGGCATCAGTAGCATTCGTGACAGAAAGTGCTTGCTCTTTGGCACCTGATGACCCGATTAATTTGCTACTTTCTTCTGAAATTTGTGCTCATAAGTGCTGCTCTTGTCGTCACTGTCAAACTGATCTCCTTTGTGTGATCCCTTGTAGTTTTTCTGTACCCTTCTCCCTGCACATGCTTGATCACTTTTTGTTGCTCTTCCCTGTCTCCATTCCTCTACAGTGGCACTGTCTTTTGCTATATGTGCCTGGCTGTCTATTGCTTATGCCGCATGTTCACTGTAATGATTTCCTTCGCCAGATACGTGAATTATTAATTGCTAAAAAAACTTTTATCTGCAGGGTCTCCTGGAAATTCATCCACAGCTGGAAACCAAAATTGTGCTTCATCCCAGACCACAGCTTATCTCCACATCAAAGCCTCACATCACCATTACATCTCCAGTCTCACTCACGTTCGCTCTGAACAGAAAAAAAAAAAAAAGAGCAGTTGCTGCACTTCACAAGGCAAGAATCCATCTCATCATTTTCTCCTGGGGGGGGGGGGTGTATTCTGTAAGAGTACACCTAGTGGGCTGTCCATTTCGGCCACTGCTGATTGGATTCAGCTCTGTGAGAGGAGGAGACGAGCAGCCCTAGCCAATCAGTAGCGGCCGAAATGGACAGTCCACTAGGTGGGCTCTTACAGAATACTCCTCCCCACCCCCCTGCTCACCACATCTTGCCTGCTGCTTTCTCTTGTCATGTATGACTTTGCACATACTTTTCGTTCATGTTCTCCTTTCTGCTTTGGCACTACACCTATGCTTTCCTTTTTTTTTTTTTTTTTGTTCAAGCAATAGCTCTTCATTGCCATTGCTATTTTCTCGGCCTTCGCGTATTCTATTGCAGTCACTAGCATCATACTTACTAATCAGTGCGGAAGCAATGGAAGACACACGGAAGGGCACTGGACGAGTGCTGTCTAATAACTGAAATTTATTGAACACTAGCATCAAATGTCTCTTACCTTTGGTTGCTCCATATAACTTGCTAGAAATGCAATAGAAATTTTCATCATAGGGCATTCAGTCTTGGAGCATACTGAAATTATAGCTATTTGCTTTGTGATGAAGTATTGCTTTAGCAAAAAACAACTAATTAACTTGGCAAGTTGTTTCCAAAGGCTACATCCTTTGCATGTCCAAATGTCCACACCTTGCAAGTTCCTAAAGAACTTCACAGCTTCAAAGGCTTTTGTTTCATAATTTTGCAGCTTAATTTAGCATTTTACCCCCGTTGTTCATCTCATTATTGTGGTTGTTGTGTGACAGTACCAAACTTAGACCTTAGCATGAAGCAATGCTTAAAAACCGTTGTGCTCTTACACGCTTTATCAAATCACTGCTTTGTTTTAATGTTACTGATGCTGTGGCTTTGGTGTTGGCTGCTAAGCCCAAGGCCGTGCGATCAAATCCAAGCCCCTGCGGCCACATTTCGATCGGGGCAAAATGCAAAAAATGCTGTGCGCTTTGCATTGGGTGCATGTTAAACCCAGGTAGTCAGAATTAATCCAGAGTTTCTCATTATTGCATCCCTCATCATCATTTAGTGATTTTGGCATGTAAAACCACTGAACTTAATTTTTAAGTATTGTCTTTGCCCAGTACAAATCTGGATTTTGGATGTCACTGCTAATGTAACCAATACACAAATTTAAATACTTTGTCATCTAAAGAAAAATGGGACACTATAAAATGCAGTAATCACCATTATGTGCCTTGCAGCCAGAACAATATCAGCACGCTAGGAAGCACCATCGCCATTGCCTGTTGCTTGACGACTCCATTACACCTCGCCACAGTCAAACAGAACAGCTTTCACCTCCAACTTTTGTCCACTCTCCTTTGCCTGTTGTCTAATCATCTTGCCAAATTCTATGGTTGCTATCCTGTTCTCCAGCTGTGAATCGTGGTTGAACCACTTCAAACGTCTGTCGACTTGTTTATCTGACACAGTGAAGTAAAAGTGTACTTACTCACTGTGAAGTAAAAATGCACTGCAGTGATGTTGCAGTGATACTCTTGCCAGAATAACCTACTTTTCATGAAACCAGAGTAGTAGTCAGAAGACTGGCATTTATGCCAGCTGCATTGCCAAGCTCCTGCACAAGAGCAGAGCTTAGCATCTGAGCATTCGCATCATTCTGAGTATTCTTGCATATCATTTTCGCTCGTTAAACCTTGCTACAAGACATTAATTTTCAGCAGCCAAGCTTGACAGCTTTGGTCAATCTTTCGTGCTCTGAGCTGGTTTGATGCAATACTTTTAACGGAATTTCTTTATTGCTGTTTATTATGTGGTCAGTGACAGGATTTTTTTTTATGCAAGAATGTTAAATGGTTCCTTCAGTGAAAAAGCCGGCAGCACCTGTAGCAGCAAAACGGTGCCTAATTTCCCGTTAACTGTGACGCCATGTGAGCACACGAGGCGCGCTCATGACACTAGCTTGCATTTGCTGGCTCGTGTCTCAGCAGAGGAAAGCGAGTGAAGGGGAACATCTGCTGCTGCGCTACTTCGCGAGGGGAGAGTGCATTGTTACGACAAAACATCACCTTCCCTCTCGCAAGCCTGTGTTACCACCTGTTCCTTGTCTACTCAAGCTCTTGTGTGTGTTCTAACTGCGCCTCGGTGAGGCTAAGTTAAATCAATATGTGCCAAGCGTCTTAACGTGCCCGCTTGCCTGCGAGGGGTTCATAACTCGGACTGCTCAGTGGCGTTCAGTTGGACATTAAAGTGTTCACAACTCATAAGAAGTGCTTAGGTATCCTCGGATTTTCTTCGTACTTAATGCACAAACTTCGAAGTCATTTTTCCTGGCGAAATGAGTTAAATATCATCGTCCTTTGTCTGCTGTCCGGCCTTTGTGTGAGCCTTATACATCTTCGCAGCCACTCCTGTCATGCACAGTAATTTGTGTACTTGTGCTTGTATCTTTAATGGCATATGATTAATTAATGCATTTTATTTGCATGATCGAACTAAACATGATCTCAAAAAGCTTCACTTGACTGCTCACTTGTCCCTGTGGCTACATTGTGTGGATGTACTATCAGCGTCAAATGAAACGCAAACAGCAGAGTGCATGCCTGTAGCATCACTGAATGTATAGTGCACACACTTGGCCAATCATCACCCTCACAGGCGTGCACATCTGGTTTCACAACACTGTGCAATGATGCCCTATACTGAGATATTTTTCTTTCTGTTTTGCTTCTTGCTTTCCTAGATTTTTGGTTTTTTTTTGCTTTGAAATAAAAGGAAAGCATAACAGAAAGAAAATTTGACTGCATTCAATGTGTTAGAAAACGTTCACTTCAATATTTTTTTCTCACACTTCAATCAAAAGCAGTGTGGCAACACTGAGTCTTGATGAAATGAATTGGCACCCTCGGAAACTGTTCCCACTGGTAATCGAAGCTGATCTTGAAGGCCATGCTTTTGTCTATTGAAAAAACTGGAACTGATTTCAGGAGCTGGGAAATACGTTATGGCCCTCATTCATTGTTTTGCTTTTGCATCTTGGCAGTTTGCTGCTGCTATTTATAGCACAAGTGAAGGAATTGTAGCACAAGTAACACTGACACCTGTGCTGCCCTTTTTGGTGCCAGAGTGTGTGAAGGAAGGCTGCTATCTGGTCTTGAAATCCATCGAAGCAGCCTTATTCCCAGACATCACACAGCCTTGCCAAAATGGCGGTTGGCACGAAGGGTCTAGGGGCAGCGACTTGAAATAGAATTTTCAACTTACCATACCAGAAATGGTTTTATTTCCAACAAACTTTGTTGGGTGTCCTCCAGGCGAAAAGCTGCAACATACAGCTTTAATGTGCCTGAAGGCCCTCGCATGGCAGCAGTAAGTCTCCTATCAGCAAACGTATAACATACGAAACACTAATCTATTAGGATATACATTTACAATGTAGCAAAAGAAATGTGTGAAATCTAAAGAAACATTCATCTTTTCAGATAATTATATAGTATTTGTAAAAAAAATTCTTCTTAATGCACAACAAAGCTAAGATGCATATTATATGTATTATACATCCCAAAGGATCACATTTCAAAAATAAGCACTACAGACATGTCTAGCATGTACACTCGCCCACAAGATGTTACAGGGTGCGCAAGCGTGTGGCAAAACGACCCTTCTTCCCTTCTAGCTGTGCACCCATGGTATCGAGTTTGCACGCATGCGCGTCCCTCTGAGACTGCAAGCGTGCATGTTTCTGCACTTCCTCCTTGTGCGCCGGCAATATCCGAATGTAGCCGTGAGGTGCCCCTCTTGCGATGGGCACGAAACTATGTGAAGCCTGTGCAGCCGCGCGTGCCGCTGCGGCTGCTTTTTGTCGAGTCACGAGCGCCGACGCATACGGCCCAGTGGCGAACCCAGCAAGTAATTTTCTTTTAATGAGCTGCACCATTTTGTGTCCAATCTTTGTTGTTTCATTTTATGAATGGGGCATTCTCCCACAGAAGAGCATGTCAGAAAATGCCCCCTATAGAAGGAGACAGTGTCAACTCCCATTGAAGACCAGCAGTTAGGACACATGGACCTGTGACAGAAAAGCTGCCGGATGGATCTGGGACAGCGACGCTGGCCTGTACTTTCCTATCGTCTCCATTATCTATGGCAACCTGGTATGAAGAGCATGCGTTGGCCATTTATGCTTGAACTACTTTTTCCTGGAAACAGTTAACAAAATGTTTTGCATGAAACAAAAGGTATGTTCACCTTCGCAAGTAGTGGCTCATAGGGAAGGCTGACACATTGGCTGGAGGGATCAAGGTTGGACATGTTGATCTCGACTGCACTTTTAACTCGAAGTCTATGGCAGCCTGAAAGCAAGAGTGCTTATGCTAATTTTCTGTTTGCCCTACGATATAGAATACACTGCCTACTTAAAGTACTCGGTAAAGCTGTTGAACAAGTTCAACTTAGGAGGAATTGTAGAAGCCCGGTAACCTGGGAAAGTTGGTATGATTTCACTGAGAGGGAAAATTAATTTGCGCCCATTCAAATCTGAACTACTGGAGGCACCAGTACCTAAGCCAGAGAATCAGGGGTAGAGAGGCTGGCCAAGACTGCTTTCATCAAAACTCGTAGTAACATGATGGGAAGACGTCTGCCGGCCAATAACCGCTTCAACTAAAACTGTGCAGCATAATGTGGACAAAGCAAGACATAAAAGCTATAGAGACAAGCCCACGATAAGTATCCTCATCCCTGTAATGTTGTTTTCCTTTTTCGACGATGCATGGCACAGTTTTACTTCAAGCTCATGTTTACAAAATGGCCTCATACTATGTTTTATTGTGGAGTAACTGTTTATTCCATCACATAGTCAGCGAGATCATTACAACAGTCAAGTGAAACGTTTACCTCTGCAAGCACCAACAAGCTTTCAGCACAAGCTTGCATGGGCTGTGAATATGCACAGAGTAAGTGTACAACATGGCTTGTTGTGTCAGGTGCACTGTCCCATTGGCCAACTGTATGAGGAAGCTGGGAGATTCCAAGCTTGAGAGTATTAGTTATAGTAATGGAAAGAATGTCGTATAGCAATAATTCATTACAATTAAACCTTGTTATATGAAACAATTATAAATAGAATTACTGCTTAAATAAGAGGTGGTGAATCACCAAGAGAATTACATGTATATGAAACTTCATACATCAAACTTGCTCAGACATTAAATGGATATATTGAACTCCGTAGCATTGGACATTGGGGCACATATTAAAGGATTCACTGCAGTACATCGGCAGATCCTGGTGGCGCAAATAGGACCTACAAATTCTGCATGGGCTAAAGGGTAGAAAGCGCTGCTCTGAATGTATCTATGTAGTCAAACGCCTTTTTAACAAAGTGCTCGCACCTTCAAAATCCTTTGCTATGCAGGTCACTTTGTTTTAAAGGTTGCGCACCTCACTGCTCACAATAGCTAAGCACTTTCAACAAAAGAAAATCTTTAACAAGAATTCAAGAGAGACTTAATGAAATAGACCGCTAATTTTTCTCTGCAAAATATCCCTGACAGCACGTTCTACTGTAGCCACCCTATGCTCCATTGAGGTTCCCAGCTTGCTCTCCAACCAAATGCAGGAACCATGCAAAGCAAAGCCCCCGATTGTCTAGTTCTCCTAAGCCTCCCTTGCTGCAAAATTTTTGGTCGCCTTCGTTGACATTCGCGGCCTATCCATGCATTCGTCAGCCGTTGATCCGTCACAACAAGTAGCATACGAGGTGAGTGAATCCTGGAGCAGGGCAACAGAACTAGTAATATCAGCATGCTCTTCAAATACACTGCTGTTAGCGCTAGCGCACAGCTTACCCTGGTGACATCTTCGCGGGGCAGTGGCGGCACTGGTGCGGCATTCGTTTTATAAACGTAAATCAGCCGCCAGGGACGCATAAGTTTCTTTGTTTTACAGGCAAATTAATTGTGGTCTTCATTGTAGAGCTGTTCAACTGTAATCTAGTGCTTATGCTGATGCTACTTGCTGCATGCAGCGGTTCGTTTTCCTCACGTGATAGTGTGCGACGCTGTTGTATCTCAGCTTTCGGACTTTAAAACCAGCAAGCACCTAAAATGTGCTGCATAATAGACAGTTTTAGTTTAGCGTACACTATAATATAGTGGGTCATCACTGCGCATGCGCAGAACGCTAAACGACCCATTGCGTATAGCGTACGCGCACTATTTCTCAGATTTAGCATTAGTGTCTTTGCGTGGTTTGCGGAATTTGCGTGAAACATGGCGGCGGCCCCGGCTGCCAGCTTCGAATTGAATTTGGCGTTGCTTTTGTAAAATGGACTTCGTTCTTTGCAACTGACTGTGTAAATGGCTTTCGCTTAGTCTCAGGCTGCTTCGACGACAGAGTATTATGGATAACCTTGTGGTGTTTTCGAGATCGCTTCTCGTTTCGAGTGAGTTGAAACCTAACGAAAAAAACATCCGACATGTTAGCACCACCTATAGCTACAGTCGGGAGATAGCCGCAATGACGGCACATGGCCTTTAAGATCTGAACATCTCACAGGCCAACTCAACCTAAAGAAATGTGTGCTGCTTAGCATACGCTATATATACTTTAGCGTATAGCATACGCTATAGTTGTGTACGCTAAATTAAAACTGTAATGTCAGACCCATAAGTTAGCTTCATCCCAATACAGTGGTGTTATGCATTCAACCATGCACTTAGCATTGTGATGAAGTATACCAACAGTGGGAAGGGGTCACAAACACTGGACATAGCAAGGTTACGCGGTCAAGCATACCATAGCGCTGAAGCATACTGAAAGTGGAAAAAGATAAAATTACATGCAGAGTATCCTGTGGGAGTTATCTAAATGATGCATAAGCATTTGCGACTGATCACCTACTGTTTTGTCGTCATATGCTGCTGCGTTTCATATAATTGCGAGAAACGCCACGAAAAAAATCATGAAATGGAGAAGCGCATTTGCAACACCAAAATGTTAAACTGAGACCAGCATGAGTATGAAGCAGAGGCCAGTAGTAGCACTGTTCACTCCTTTTATATTATGGTGCATTTGGATGATGTTGCTGCTTCATGGAAGATGAGCATTGGCCAATGCGTGCTGTTCTACGTGACGTAATTGAACTGTCACGTTAGGTAGACATCATACGTAGATGTGGTCAATGATGCTGCCTCCTCTCGATGCAAACCATTATCAACTGTACATCAGCGGCCGCTGCTTATGGCACGGCTGCGCAGGCCCGATCTTACAATTCGCTCGCTCATGCGGGCCTTATCTTGAAAGCAATCATCTTACGTGATGGACGGGTTTCCTCATTGGGTAAGCATAGAAACCTTTACGCATTTTGTTTTAAAGTGAAGCTTTCTTTGTCTCTTCCTCTGACTTTCCCACTCCAGCTGCTGCTGTGGACTGCTGCTGATGTCACACACACCACATCGGGGGGGGGGGGGGGGGTTCAGAGTGTGTATATACATGACAGGCACAAGTAAGAGAGGAAAGGAGATGGGAGAAGCTTGTTTTCACCCCACCGCATCGAATGTGCACAATGTCCTCTGGAGCTCCCTGGCCGTTGTCACATTAGCCACCTGACAGCTGCAATTATCCGTGACTCCCCTCAGAAGCACTGAAGAAACTGCAGCGCTTATGTGCGAGGCGAGAGGGGACACAGATAGAACTGTAGAGAGAAGAAGAGGGAGGAGAAGAGGCAGTTCCCATATAAGATGGGGGAAGTGACATGAGTAGGCAAGGAAACTCCACTAACATACAACAGCGGTTGCGGTGTGCTTATGTTCAAGGCACAATACAATACATTGCTGCTATTTCTGAAAAAATAAACACAATGAAAATATGTCAAGCGGGCAATTCACACGGCGTGCAGAAGCAGAGCCGCATTAATTAAAGCACACTGCAGCGTCCAGGAAACACTACAGAAGTGGTTGACCGTCAAATCAACACTTCTGTGCCCGCTGCATTAGCTCTGCTGCTATGGCATTGCGAGAGGTCATGGATTTGATCCCAATCGCGGGAGCCACATTTCGACGGGGGCGAAATAGAAAACCCTTGTGCACTTAGATTTTAGGACACATTAAAGAACATCACGGTGTCAAAATTAATCTGGAGTCTGCCACTATGCCGTGCTTCATAATCTGAGTGTCATTTTGGCACGTACAGCCCCATAATCCAATTCAAGTTTAAAACTTCTGCCATAACGTGATGTGCCATATGAGGAAATGACAACACTTAACCCTCTCGGGTTATAAGATATGGCCCACAACAATGCCTCATGCAAACACCTCTCCCTGTGTTCTGCCTATTACGCAGACAAACAGCAGTGGTGCCCACAAGGTAACGTTTAACATCAATTCGCCAATCTCGTGTTAGCCTAAACGTTGAAGAAATTAAGCTTTAGCCATCAACACTGCTAATTATCGTCAATCAGAGCATCCAGCATGGAAAGCTTCACTTACATCAATTCCCACAGGGTGTGGGATCTGCATAATTTTTCCCTTATTCCTCATTTTTGTCTGCATAGCATGAACAGGAAGATGTTCCAATGAGCTCAGTTTTGAAAATATAGTATTATATGTGCAATCTCCGATTACGGTAAAAGCACCGAAACCCTTAAGAAGTGTACAGGCAGGGATTTAGAGCTATTTCCGGCAGGGTTGTGGTGATTTGGGCCCTTGCTTCGCCCATCTTGCAAGCTCCATATACGAGACTGCAACACAGCCTTGCACATGTTCCCGACTATACATGCGCACATGTGCCGTCATCTGTTACAGTATGAGCACCGAGACATCTAATAACTCACATGACACCCATTCAAAGCTGGTTCTGACGTTGCTGCAGTGATGGACCGCAATACATTACAGAAGCTCCAGTGCATAACACAACTGCATTGCGGTGAAGCTTAGTCTAGGGCATTGGCATTGAAACTTGTTTAAGAAATCACATTTCCTCAAGCCACAACCAGCATGCGTATTCGTGCTCTTAAACTGCGCAAGGGCCATCCATATGCCGACATGTCGGAATGTTAAGTCAGGTGTAGTTCTGACCAGAATGCACATATTGTTTGGCATGTCTAGAAAGTCTTCCTAAAGTCACCTCTGCCGCATTACAGTTGAGTTAAGCAGGGAAGCTTATGCAATGTATTGCACTGAAGCATATTAAAAGCGAAAAATTGCAATTTCATTGCTGTGGTGATTTAAGCCCCTTGTTTGGGGGGCCATGACCGTGCCCCTCTGGAGGGCACAAAGGAGCGAGGAATCATGGTTGGAGAGCATGACACAAATCCTGGCGATGGAGAAACAGCTTTGATGACCTGCTCTACCGAAACTGCACTGCTTGTTCAGCAGGTGTTAATCAAGAAGCTAGAAAAATGAAACCTAGTAGTCTGGATATTTATTGACTACAGCAAGGCTTTTGACAGTCTGCAACACAAGATTCTAATAACAGAGTTGACTGCAAACGGTGTACATGGAATGACATATTTTGTTGTGTTCGTATCTGCTTGATTGCAGGCAATGCGTTGTCATTGGAAATAGTATTTCCTTGGACGGCAATATTGTTAGGTGTCCCACAGGGCAGCATTTTAGGTCCCCTTCGACATTTATGTTAATGACATGATAGACATACGAAGGTTGATCCAGAAATAAGGTTCCCATCAATTTTAGAAGTAGAGAACATTGTTTATTCTCATAGAAATTTACATTATTGGAAAGATGAAACTTACATAATCGCCATCTTTTTCTATGCATTTTTGTATACAGTGCTCCAATTTCTGTATCCCAGTGTCGTAGAAGTCTGCCGCCGACCCACTGAGGAAGCATTTCACCTCTTCGACTTCATCGCTCCGGAAGCGTTGGCTACTAAAATGTTCTTTTAGCTTGGGGAACAAGTGATAATCACTAGGTGCAAGGTCCGGACTGTACGGTGGGTGGGGCATGACAGTCGACCCAAAGTTTGTCAAAAGTTCCTGGGTTTGACAGGAGACGTCAGGTCGGGCGTTGTCGTGAAGCAGTGTTACACTGGCTGCCAGTTGTCCTCGCCGGCAGTTCTGAATAGCTTGCCTGAGTTTTCATAGTGTTGCACAATAACTCTCAGAGTTGATTGTTGTCCCACGTTCCATTAAATCGATCAGCATTACTCCCTTATGATCCCAAAAAACAGTGGCCATGACTTTGCCAGCAGAAGGAGTTTGAACTTCTTTGCGACTGGTGACTCTGGGTGACGCCACTCTTGGGATTTTTATTTCATATCAGGAGTCAAATGAAACACCCACTTTTAGTCTCCCATAAAAATGGAGTCCAACAATCCTTCCTTATCTTCTTGACAATTTTGAAGAAACTGGCGAGCACAGTCAAGGCGTTTCTCCTTGTAGTCTGATGTCAATAGCCGCGGTATCCATTGAGCACAACACTTCTGATACCCCAATACTTTAGTCAAAGCTCTTTCCACTGTACCGTAAGAACTTCCAGGAATCTGAGCAATAAGTTCACAGATGTTGATCCTCCTCTTCCGAAGCACTTTGCGTTGGGCCATCTTGATAACCACCTTCGAAACTGACGGTCTTCCACTCCGTTCTTCATCGTGGACTTTCTTTCAACCGGCACTAAACTCCCTAAACCACTTTTGGACGTGTTGAACGGACATGCACTTGTCGCCATACGCCTCTGTCAACTGATGATGAATATCCACGGGGGAGTCCCCTTGGCGTGCAAAAAGCGAATTGCGGAACAAATCTCGTACTTGGCGCGATCAACAATGGGAACCTCCATATCGGACGGCTGCTGAGCCAAGAATGAGCGGTGCAGCGAAGCAAAGTGCGGCTGGGGGGAATGGAGAGGGGGGAACAGCTGCCTGCATGAGTGTTGCCGGATTTCACCTCGCACCTTCCCGTGTGGCTGGAGCTCTTTGGGAACCTTATTGCTCGATGAACCCTTGCAGAAAGCGAGGCAACAACCATTCTATATGTGGATCATACCAGCCTGTTTGTCTCTGGTCTGGAGGCTTGCGATGTCATTCCTAAAGCGAACGCGCTCCTTTCCACTTCATTGGGATGGTCCAGCCACAACGGCCTTAAAAATATTATTTCTTTCCAGAACAGTTGAAATTACAAATTTACCAGGCACTATTTGCGTCTCATATTAACTACTGCATGCATGTGTGGGGCACCACTGTGAACACTAACACAAGCTTTTTCTTCAGAAACGTGCACGTCGGAATTATTGCTAACGTTCCATACCTCCACACAACATCACCACTTTTCACCAAATTTAATGCGATTTCAAACTGCCAGATCTGTATGGCTTTCCTTTACTCTATTCATATTTTTTTCCTCTAACAAAGTCTCTTCACTTGTAAAATCACTGTCGGGACTACAGCCAGGATAGATGGCTCGTGCCAAAAAGGCTAACAATTTATCTAATGCAATCGCTAACCTGTAATGTTCCTTTACTTCTTAATAAGTATGAAAACCAAGGCATTATTAATGTTCATGTATTTATCCGGAAAGAAACGCGAAATATTTTTTGGTCTACAATCATTCATTACATGATGTCTGCTCGCGGGAACAAATGTATGGATATCCATAACTGGGAGTTACTAATGCGCTGTTCTTTCTCTCTCTCTCTCTATAATATATATATATATACATATATATTTTGATGGGCTCAGACACGGAACCAGTGTTTACGGTCGTCTTCTCTGAAGAAGGACAAGAAGCCCCCGGAAAGGCTGGTGACGGTCATCGGAGACGTTGATCTTCCCAACGATGTCAGGCAGGTGTTGAACAAAGGTCCGAAATTCAGCCACGAGCCACGGATAGAAGCACATGAGTTCCTGGCGCTTAATAGGCGCATAGCAGGAAAGGCGTTGGAAGAAAACCGTGAAAGATGCCTTCTGGATGGTGTGAATACGCTTATAAGATCTACGACCAGCACTAACACGTTGACTAGCAAAGATTCTATGGGAAAAGTCGTGTCGTATTTCAGGAAGAAATAGACTCCGGCTTTTTCAAGCTGACAAGGATGGTGGGTTTGTGGTGCTCACCGAGGAAGAGTTTCAAAAAAGAGACGGCGAAGCAATTGCAAAGAACTTCATCCCTCTGAAAGCTAGTGCGACGCGAGTGAGAGGCAAGGCGGCTGCGATGTGCAAAGAATTAGATCTGAGCACGCTGGCCAATGACATTGGTAACAGCAAAAGCAATGCCCTTTCCATGTTCTTTACGGCCAAAACGCACAAACTGTCCGTGCCATTCAGAACAGTGGTCAGCGAAAATGGAACTTGGCTGATTGTGTTAAGCAAGTTTCTTCAAAAGCACCTTACATCCCTTAAAGTTCAAGATCCGTACGCCACAAAGAGTTCAAAAGATGTTGTTAGGTTTCTTGAGGGATGTACTTCCAATGGTTATGTGTTTTCAGTAGATGTTGAAGACTTGTTTTACTCTGTGCCCCACGATGCCTTATTTCGTTCTGTCAGAGATGCTATAGGAAGTAACAGTGCAGTAGAGTTCCAAAACTCCTCTGGCGTGTCAATATATAATTTTATGAAAATGCTAGAATTTTACCTTGATGTGACGTTAATCTCTTTCGAGAACAAGTTTTATCGACAAAGACAAGGGATTTGTATTGGATCCTGCGTCGCCCCGGTGCTTACTAACATTTTCTTAACCTGTATTGACAGCGCCTTGGAGCCAATTTTAACATGGTGCTTGTCCTGTGTCGTTCTCCCCACTTGTGAACGTCTTCGTTGGCGCTGTTCCTTCCTAAATCAAGTATGCACCATCTAGCCCAAATGAATGTTGTCCTGAACTTCTAGACTCGTTGATTTTTTCATCGCCGCGTCTAGCCATAACCACTATGGTCTAGCCCCAGGGAGCCCAAACAGAGGAAACGAAGGTAGAAATGAACGATAAAGGTAATCTAAAATGACGCAGGAACTAGGCAGCCACCATACCTGCGGTTAATCAAACATTCAAATTTTGACACTTTATGTGCCAAAGCCGAGAACTGATAATGAGGCACACCGTAGCGGTGAACTGCGGATTAATTTTCACCGCGCGGGATTCGTTAACATGTGTTTAACGTACGGTACACGGGCATTGCATTTTTACTTCGTCGAACCCCGTCGAAATGCGGCCTCCACGACCGAGATGTGATCCCACAACCTCACTTTCGCAGCGCAACGCCAAAACCACTAATACAACATGGTGAGTCTAGAAGCCATCAGGACAGTTTCAGTTGGCTGGACCAATAAACCATATTGCTTTTCACAAAATCCCGCAAAAGTTGCGGAGTCCAACATGACGGTCTAATGTGAGGAGTTTATTTTAAACTTGTTTCAATGCCAGGGCAGAATACTCAGACTTCGCCAACGTTACATCGCGATTGCATCTTTTGTCAGAATAGTAGATGCTTTCGGATTGCTACAGGCGCGCCCGTGCAGCCCACGCAGTTCGTGCGTGGTTGCGGGCCGGAGGAGAGAGATATGCACAAGAGAGGATATCTGCCACGCCTTCCGACGTCACTCATGCTTCGCAAAGAGTGACGTCAGCATCTCTCAGCTTTTTCTTTCCTCCATGGTCAGAGCACCCGCAGATATAGAAGGCCCGCTTGCACGCACTGAGCATAGTTACGTAATCGGTTTTTAGGAAACCCCGTGCTTCTCTTCGCGGTCTCGCAATGGCGAAAGTTGCTTCCTTTGAATGTCAGTACTGCGACCTGCGGTTAGCGAACAATCGCAGTCTGCAGAGGCACATAAAACTTGTGCACAAAATCACTCACCCGAAGTACAACTGCGACGAGTGTGAAGTAGCCCTGACTTTGAAAGAACTGGAGTACCGCCATATCAGCGTGCATTTCTTCGAGCCAGAATATGAGAGGTATCACTTTCTGACAATGCCAGGTAAGACACTTGTTTATTCTCTCAAAGCAACGCGTGATTACCGCTGCACCTGTTATTTTTGCATTACGGGCTTGCAGAGTGAACGATTCACTTGTTCACTTATTGCTTGAAATGTGCTCATTTATGGTGCTTTCATGCTTAACATTTTATCTGACCATGCACTAGCTGCAACTTATACCACCATACATTAAATTGCATGCTTATCATTGCTGTTTTGAATCGAAGCAACGCAGAATCATTGCTGATGAATCTTTTTTAGGAATCGCATATTTAAGTTTTAAAAAAATGTACCCGCCGCGGCGGCCGCATTTAGATAGGAGCGAAATGCAAGAAACGCCTGTGTGGCACGTTAAAGGGACATTAAAGTGAAAAATTATTTCTTCTGCATCAGTAAATTACCGTTCTACAACACCAAAAACACCACTGTTACAATAAGACGTTTGGTAAGCCAGAAAAAGCGCAAGAACGAAATACGGGTGGCGACGCCTACTTGAGTTCCCGCACCTGGGGGCTGTGACGTCGTGGATTTTGATGGCATCTTCTAGGGCCTACTAATTATATATAGCGGTACAGATTGACCATATTGAGTTCTAAAGGAACCAAATATTAAACATGGCAAGTTTCAGGAACCTTTATTCAGCCAACGCGGCCCAAATGCGAAAACATACTTTGGAATCCCTGACGTCACGCTAATGTACCGGCACTGGGGTTTTGGCGCGAAATTCAAATACTGATACTTCGACCTTCATTTTCTCATCTAATAATCAAACTATTTTTTTGAAATCACTGCCTGCAGGGTTCTCAAACAATGCTTCATTAGTCTAAACTGATTTATTGTTTCGCTTTAGTGTCCTTTTAAAGATCCCCTCGTGGTCAAAATTAATCTGGACTGCGCCACTATGGCATGCCTCATAATCAAATCGTGGTTTTAGCGCATAAAACCCTAGAATACATTCTATAAAAGAAAAGTGACTGGAGGAGCATGAATGAAGTTAATGATTTGCTATTTTTACTTTAACTAATGAAAGAAAGAAAACAAATATACAAAGTATGAACCCTGCTTCTAGTTCCCAACTTCTGTAAGGTAAACCATGCGATACAATATATGCAGATTTGGTAGCATGAATATTAGCCATAGTGGTGGCCATGCCATGCAGGAAAGCACTCGCTTTGCAAACTTGGAAATGGGTAAGCACCTATAGTATGGTACAGGAAAAATTTGTTTCTCCCCATTGCAGCAAGCACCTACTTTTTTTTTTTTACTGCATTCTTTAGGGTCTAGAAGCAATAGTTGTCAGGTTAGGTAGCATGGACAAGCCTCCTTGTACATTAATAATGTGTTAAATCAGCTTTTCTGTTCAAGAAATCTGGTCTAATCTTGTGCCCTAAACTGGTGCTGGAGCTTTCATATGCTTTACAGTCGTCGTATAGTTATGCACAGGCTTGCGCGGTATTGCACACTAATGAATAGAGGCAAGTGCACAGGTATGAGATTGCACTTCTGCCTAAGGTCGATCTGCAATCGAGTACATGGCTTTGTGTGAGCGAGAACTCCATACAATGGAAAGGATTGCGTCTAAAAACATGTACACGCAGAAGAAAAAACAAAGTAGCACTTCATATCAATCTTAACACAATAAGTAAATGCTGAGTCAACCAAAGCGCAAATTTTGCATTGTTTGATTAAAGAAGTGCTAGAAGTACTGTACACTAGTTCTAATGATAGCTCCTGTCAAAGTTTTATATTTCCTGAATTCCCAATGTGCAAAAAATTTAAATGTACTAATTGTTCAGTTAAAACACGGGGAAAACATGGTGTCAACCACGTGCCAACTCGCACGTGTTAGCCGGCATGTCAACGGCGTCTGACACGCCGGCTGAGAAAAAGAAGAGGAAAGAAAAAAAGGATACGCCAAGAAACCAAACTAAGTGTTGTTGCCTATAGCTTGAAATTTAGCATAGCGGATAGATTATAAAGCTCCTTTTGAAATGTTTATGCCTATTTGTTGCAATGCCTTGAACTTATAGATAAGGTATGATTCTCTGTATTTTCTTTCTCGTTCAGAACGGAAATTTGTAAGACGTAGAGTTGTCATTTTCAGTTGTCATTTCATGCAGTTCTTGGCGTTGCTCACGAAAAAAATTTTGATGGCAGTCACTTTGTGCTGCTATAATTAGACGCCATGTCACAGTGTCAACCTCAAATTAATAAAGCAAATTAGCTTACAGTTTCTATACATACTGTCTTCGTAGGAGTTTGATCTCTGTATGAAAGCTGCAAAATGTACTCAAACAAAGCATAGTTTAAAAATGTACAAGAAGCAACATCATTCTTGTCACTTTTTTATATCTTCTTTTTCTTCAATTCCATTATGCTTCGCTCTAAAATTTTGCCCTGAGAAAAACAAATGCTTGATCCTCATCAGGAAAAGAGAAAAGATGTCACTGAACCTCTTCTTCATAACTACCGAGTTCCACAACATGTCTACGATTCAACTTTGTAACGCTAGTTCTGTGCATTACACACCCTGAAATGCAGACTGAACATACAAGTGTCCAGGGTACTTAATCTTCTTTCTTCTTCTAAATTACCCCATAAGATATTCTGCACAGCCAACGTGGGCTTACAATAAACTGATTCCCCTTGACACACTGCATACATGTAACATTTGCTTTATTTTATTATCCTGATCAGCTTTCAAGTCATTGAAGGAAAAGGTAGAGAAAGACACACGCAGTCACTTCATTGCAAGGACAGGTACAGAGACTTGCGGCCACCTGAAAAAGAAGCATTTCTACTTTGTCTGTCACCGGTCTGGAAGTTATGCTTCACAAGGTATTGTGAAATGCCCGTATCATGACCACCAGTCTGAGTCTCTGGCTTTGATGGGTTTTTAAAAACGACAGAGATTTTTGTTCAGTCATGTTTATACGATTACTCAAAGAAGCGTTAACAGCATATCGGAATGAACCTCAACCTGGACAGTTATCTCGGTATGCTCACCCAAGCTGGGAATCATGTGTGCCTAAAGTTGGGCTTAAACATACTCCAAGGCCATCTTGGCCAAGATTATGCATATTATTCTATTTCCTTCCTATCATTCAACGCACCATATATGCAGTAACACTGAATGAAGTGCGAGTGATGCGAAAGAAAATAGAACAGGATAAAAATTGTATACACTAGCCTGACCCTGGTCACCTCAAAGCCTATGCATCAATATTAAACTACTTACACCCGAGTCCAAGCGTACCACTGTCCAAGTGGCTGCCCTTTAAACAAAGCTCTAGTAATGCTGGACCTTGCTGTTAAAGAACTCCTATAATCAACCACAAGACATCGGCTGTAATCGTAAACCAGACCTATGATAGCACCAATGTTAAACTATTTGTTGTCACCAATATGAGTTAAGCACATTTGTTTTAGAACTACACTGTACTATTTCTGTGTCAGTGATTGCAGGGGAGTCCTCGTGTATCGTGTTAGACATAAAAGGATTAAAGAGATGCCTACAGAGACATTGCGAAAGTAGCTGGTATTAGTAGATTGCACCAATGATTGGAACATCTTTTTGGAGCAGATGTTATAAGCACATGTAATAAATAACGAACAGTGACACAATACATCCAGCGGTCAGATGCAAGTAGTACTGCTCAACATGACAACAGATCACTATTCACCACTGTCGGAGTGGCAAAGTTTAAAGTTCGTTTCCAAAAGCATTGCCTGCCTGGGTTACATGTCGTCATAACCTTCCCATGTTATGAATACGTAAAATTTATAGCAGGCCCATCCCAAAAATTTGGGGACGTCCAAAGCCAGTATATCAAAAAAATGTCTTCTGTTTGATTCTACTCTAACCTTATAGTCCACGGATTTCAAGTGACTGGCCCAGCTAGTAGTGCAGGTGGCATGCAGCTCTAACAAGTAGTGCGGCTGGAATAGGAATACTTTATTGTGGCACTGGTGGCCTGAATTCAAAGCCTTTTCATTAAATAACAAAGCTCAAAAAGAACAGTGCCACAGTTATTTTTGTCTTACTGAGACTTGGCTAATACAGCCCACACCCACAGTGGGTGGTGTGTCAGCATGCAGCGGTGGCCTAGCCAGTTAAGGATTTGGGCTAGGAAATAAGTAGTCATGGTGCATGTTGAAGCAGAAAAATTCGCCCTTTTGGAATAGTTCGAGTAGTACAGCAGTAATGTGTAGCCATTTGGCGCAGCTCATTATTACTGTGCACTCACTAAATGCTGCTCAACAGCAAAGGAAGACACCAAGGCCAACAGCCAGCAGCAGCCAATTAGTACCACGTCAGTATGTTGCAAACACTTTTCTTTGAATAGGTAAGAAACCTTCATAAACAATTGAAAAATTCATGCAGAAACTCCTCTGGGACTTAAGTACGCTTAAGCATTGTACCACTTGCTCATCTCCACGCAGCCCAATGTCATTATCAACTCATTTTCAAGGATACGGCAGCCTGTAATGGAAAATTTCAGAAAGACATCCTAGGGAAAGTAAAAGACGTCCAAACGAATGTTACTGAACTTCTTTCCTAAATGGAAGGAACCTCTGGCGTCACGAGGTAATTCATATGCTTGACACCCAGGACAAACTAGAAAGCATAAAATCAGGACAATTGCAACACAAGTTTGGTGGTAGACGACCTCAGTAACAGATTGCGTCACAACAACCTTATCTTTAAAGCAGTCATTGAGCAAGACTCAGAGACGTGGCAGGAAAAGGAAGGGCTTGTAACTGAGTTAGTTTCTAAATATTTAGGCATTGCAGCTGGTGAAATTGAACGTGCCCATAGAATAGGACAGAAAAGACAAGGCTATACTTGGCTGGTAATTGTGAAATTCCTAAACTTAAAAAAGAAAACACATACTGAAAAATGCATTTAAACTAAAAAAGGTTTGAATCGTCTCATGTGGACTGATAAGGATTTTTCAATGAGGATGCAGTCCAGAAAGGACGTTCCAAACAGAAGCCCGCTGAAAGGTTCAAACTTCTGTTTGGCAAGCTTCTACTAAACAACACGATTTGTCTTTGACCATACCACTAATGAAGTAAGTGCCCTCCCGAAACGTCACGTCCTCGTGAAAACCCAGTGATGTAAAAAATGAACGCTGTGATGCATGTGTGTCAATTCTTTTGTCAAACTTCCGCAGCTTATTTCGTAAGCAAGATCACCTCTGTTCTTATCTTGAATCCTGTTCAGTAGACGTTCTAGGCACCGAAACCTGGTTGTCATTCGACATTTTGGATCGTCCTTGTCTTATCAGTTTTCATTATTTAGAAAACATAAAACTGAATCGAGAGGTGGCGGTGTGTTAATCGCAGTAAAATCTAGTTTGGAAGCTTGTGTTATTGAAACTAATTCCTGCCTCAAAATTGTAAGGGTTGCTCTCTGTCTGCCCACACATTCTACCTCTGTCATTGGAGTCTGCTATCGTCCACTTGATTCATCCCACTACTTTCCGGATCATCTAAACAAGTCTTTAAGTTTTGTCCAGAACAAGTACCCGACATCACCAATATTTCTTGTCGGCGATTTCGACTATCCCAATATTGAATGGCATTGATGCCGACCCCTGTATGGCACAAGAAAAACGTCAATGCCAATATTTTCCTGGCATGCTCTCAACTTTCAATTTGCATCAAATTGTTTCTGTTCCCACTCATGGTGATTCACTCTGACCTCATACTAGCCACAGAACCAAATAATGTTACGGAAAATGTATTGGATGGTATCAGTGGCCACAATATCTTGCATTGTGAATTCATAGGTGCCCTAAAGAAACATGAAAATAGAAAGAAATTAATATTTGATTACACCCGCGTGAATGTCAGCGGGCTTGTTAGTGACCTTTCCACCTTTTCTGTCGGCTTCTTGCAGTCATTCCCTCATTGCAACATAAACACAAACTGGGTTTTTCTTCATAATGGGCTGATCACACTTAAAAAGAAAAGCATATTCCAAAATTCAAAATAACAGCCTGCACAGAAAGCACTTGGTTTGCGATGCATGTGAAACCTATATATTGCAGAGCTGAACTATGAGCATCTGTGGAAGATTGGAGGCCCTATCGTGAGCACGCACACTTATGCAGGACCGTAACAACAGCCAAAGATAAATTTTTCAACCATGACATTTCAGACATGCTTAGCAATGACACAAAAATTTAGGAAACCCAAATTATCGAACTTGACGGTACCGTTATCTAAGGATGGTAACATTCTTTCTCTGGCACGTGTTGCTATTGAATTCAACAAGTTTTTTTTCATCCGTTTTCACGGACGAGACTCCTGTACCTAGTAGCTTTCAGGCCCCTATTTTGTATTCAAGCATGCACAACATTAATATCGCTTCTGAAGTAGTACAGTCCTGTATCGATTGTCTTCCAACTAACTCTGCTCCTGGCCGTGATGGCATCTGCCCTAAACTTCTTAAGATATCCAAACCTGCAATATGTCGCATTTTAGCCAAGCCTTTTCAGCAATGTATTGACACGGGATGCGTCCCAAATGTTTGGAAGGCAGCTTGCATAATTCTCATATTTAAATATGGTGATTCGTCTAACCCATCAAATTACAGACCAATTTCTTTAACCAGCATGTGCTGCAAACTTCTCGAACACATCATTTCATCTGCTCTAATGAAGTTTCTTACAGAACATAACTTTTTCTTTATCAGTTGGCATGGACTTTTACACGATTGATTTGAATTAATGACTTGCATAACTCCACTCATTCTTTTTATCGAATCGATGTAATATCGCTAGACTTCGCGAAGGCTTTTGACAAGGTTCCTCAATTCTGGCTTATTCATAAACTGACAGATCTTAACATCTGAGGATAACTAGGTGGACTACAATCTTTTTAACTAACCGGTAGCAATCAGTTTTCATCAATGACCATTTGTCTCCATTAAATCATGTCAAATCTGGAGTACCGCAAGGTTCCATGCTCAGGCCTATTTTGTTTTTAGATTATATTAACGATATTAGTAATGGTAGGCGTTTCATAGACTATTTGCTGATGATTGCGTGATCTACTAACCCTGAGGACACCTGCTACCTTCCATCTTACTTAGACAATCTCCGTAAGTGGGGCAGTAAGCAAGCGGAAATCAACATTAATATAACAAAAGCTATCAGATTCGGGACTACAGCTAAACCCGTGTTATGCAATTGCATAATTATAAAACATGCCCGTAGCCTCGGTATTCGCAATATCTGGGTGTTCATTTGTCATCCGATCTGTCATGGAACATTTGCGTAGATGTGATTTTCACTAGAGTGTTTTAGTTTAGTGTCATTACGGTCCACCCCGTTCCAAGTTGCCCCGCTAAGCCACATGGTGGAGTGGTGGGTGATTGCATGTTTTAGTTGTATGTCTAGCCTAGCGGAGCAGAGGGACGGATGGATAGGTGCTACGAGTGTCCCCTTTGGAAAGATGTGTGGGTTGCGCCATGAAGCTCTTGTATTGCTTAATGTTCTACCTATGTTAACAAAGAAAAAAAAAAAACCCACGATGACTTCCCATAACCAAACTTTCTGAACTTTGTCTTTGCAAGCCTCTGTTGTTTGACGTTTCCCTACTTTTTGTCCACCAATCTTCCATTCGCTGCTTACCAATCTTTACTGCATACATTTTTACTTTCCCTCTGCTCTTGCTGAACCCAAGGGCTTCAAGCAGGCCAGTGGTGTATGTGTGTGAAAACTTTTATTGTAATGATGTCCGGAGGCTAGACTTCTCAAGCCAAGGCGGGCCGCTCCCATGTTGGCACTGTCAGGCCAAGCCTTTCAGCGACATCATGGGCCCCCTGGACTGCCCTTAGTTGGTCCTGAAACAATGGGCTTTGCATCCTTTTCTCCCACTGTGTCCATTCTTCAACGAGTTTGGGGAGAGTCGCGGGACACCCCGCCAGCATATGTCTGATTCCAATGATGCCATTACAATCATTGCAGTCCATCTTAATCTCCCTCTCTGGATATATATTATTAATGGTATATAGGCCAGTGGTGCCTAAATCTACTGCTGGGGAGATATTTCACATTCTAGTAAAGCATGCTCTATTGTTTCCCTAGCTTTACCGCAGCAAGCACATGCTTCTTCCTTCTTATATCTTGCTGTATAAGTGCGTGTTCTAAGGCATCCCGAGCTCATTTCAGAAAGTAATAAGCTTCCCTTTGAGTTATAATAGATTGTTTCTTTCCCAATATTGTTATTTCCTCTTCAGTAGTTACTCATAGCAGGTTTATTTTCCATTGCCGCCAGCCACGAGATTATCTCGGCCTCTCTGGCTTTCCGCTTGATGTTCCTTTCGTATTTGCAGTGCCTTCTGGCCGAATTCAGGGTAATGAAACAAAATAAAAGCACCTATAAGTAAAACTTGTAAGTAAAGCTTTTATAAGTAAAATGAATACATATAGCTTATTTGTCCATAAAGCATCTAAACGTGAACTTGTAATGTATTACTGGTCCATTTTATCCAGTGGAAAATAAAGCCCCATCTTGGGAAATGCCACGTGATAGCCAGCGAGCTTGCATTTTGCATCCAATCTGATCCTTTCTGATGCCAACATGTTGCACAGCATGCATCACATACTACCGCGCTGCGAGGTTTTCAAATGGGTCAGCATGCGCACCTTCTAGCAGACATAAGTCTTCGTCTGTGCAAATCTGTCTTGTAAAGAGCAAGGCAGGCAAGGTGCCTCGATGCACGTGCCAGAGTGGGTGTGTGCATCGACCACCCTTGCTAGAAAAAAATGGCAGCAACCTTCTGCTCAGGCAGCTTGTAAGCGGACCGTGTTTCTGACTCCACCAGCCTGCTTGCAGCTAAGCGGAGGGCGCATGCGCATTCACGTTTTCGCTCCGCTCAGCTGCTTAGCCGAGTGTAAAAACGGCAAACTAGAACACTCTACTAAAGCAACCAGATCACTTGGCTTCATAAGGCACTATTTGCACTCGGCTAACTCCGAGACCAAATTTCTGGCTTACACTACCTTAGTATGCTCTAAAATCGAATATGCCTTCTTAATTTGGAATCCACACATGAGGCCTACCTCGAACACAAACTAGAGTCTCTGCAAAATAATGTTGCTCGCTTCATCACAAGAAACTACTCGCATACATCTAGTTACGGAAATCAAATATTAGATTAATTTAGTTCCTCTCAATATACGCAGGCTTCCGACACTATTGTCCTTCTTTCATAAACTTTACTCCAATCGGTTGTCCCACGTGACTCTAAATATCAGACTAGCTCGTGACGTGTCTTGACGGCTTGATCACCAACTTAAAATCGCACCCATCTTCGCCCACACTAATCCGTTTTTCCACTCACCTCTTCTCCTCGCTATTTGTCACGACTCATTTGTACATAATTTAAAGTAGTTCCTAGAAATCTGAACTACCTCTTACCTTGCTGTTCCATTCCAGTTGCATTTCTTGATGTTCTTATTTAATATGCAATTTTGCTTTCCTGTTTAGTAATGTATACTTAAATTTTTTTCCATTGTTTTGTAATGTAAAACAGCTCATTGTGATAAGTCAAGTATTTTAGGAACCTTGAACCTTGTCATTACTATGTTTTTTCACACATTGTATATACCCTGTAATAAGTAGTTTTTTTTCACTAATTCATGTTGTTCCAATTCGTATTTCTTGTTTAGTTGTGTACTTTTGGTATGTTTTGCTCCTTTCATTGTAATCCCTGTAAGAGATGGTGTCTGCCATGAAAAGGGTACCTGGCCCATACCATCGTCCGACTCATTCATGCTAAGGATGTTGTTGAAGGGAGGAATGAGGAGTAGGGGATTTATTTACAATATCTACATGAAGGGTGGAAAACATTACATCTGATCAGTCTAGCATGACTGAAATGCACACTGAACAGCCGAAAATGTCTGCTTAAACACTCTCTGTCCTTACTAGATCCCTAGGCCAGGGAAAGCTGCCATCCAACCTTCATCCAATCAAAGCGTCCAAAGTCGTCGAAGTACCCGCCTTTGAGGGCGAAGGTTCACACACTCTCTTGCACTTTTGTTTTACTGAACACACCAAAACCAGTGAGGCCTCATAGACAGGTGTTGTCACGCTTGACTCAAGCTGGCATGTCGTTCCTGAGCTGACTCTGCAGTTTGCTGCTGAATCTGTCATGACCGTGACTATTACCAGAGTACATGGGGGAATGCCATAGAACAAACATTTCCAGGAGTTTTCTTGCTCCAATTGGTCCCTGAAGGTGACAGCGAACCAGCTAACAATCCTGTCCGCCAAACGTGTCTAGCCTTACTGGCTCCGAAGGGCTATTCGAAGGGGGCGTGTTGTTGGCTTCACGAAGCGATTCATTGCAGTGAAGCCAGAAGGTCACTATCCCCGCTGGCCAATCGTAACATCCCCCACCCCTATGCCTCCTGGGCTCTTTAGGGTACTTGAACAAAAAAGTGTTATGGAAGTTAATATGACCGGTATAAACAGCAGCGTCGCAGCAACACGGACTGCTGCAGACGGCGGCGCCAGGTGTGCTGATGACATTCTGATCATTATAAGCTGATACTGCTCTTTAGTGCCTTATCCATCCACGTCAAACCATTATGCGCCGCGTGGACCATATCTTGAACTCAGTGTTCTCGTCGCTTTGCCTTGAAGAGCGGGCCCATATCTTGAAAGCGATCTGCGAAAGGTGCAGGGTGCGGTGTGTGCTGAGAGATTTGCGAGCGCTGCTTCGATCTCGTGGTAGCGACAGGCAGAACAAAGGTAAAGCCACTCACTGCTCCATGCTCTATCTATATTGTATGCACTTTTCAGTTTGTTGGGTACTTGAAGGCTGTTCACCTCTGCCGTGGGTCGGCCCAGTATTGCACTATCTCTGGGATCGGCCCACATTTTTATCTTGCGTGATGGACGTTTGGTAAGCATAGAAATGCTTACACATTTAAGAAAATTTTAACACCCAGAACCAGCCAATTATTACCATGCCAGTATGTTGCAAGTACTTTTATTTGAGTAGGTAGAAAGCCTTTGTAAATAAATAAAAATTTTGTGGGCTAATGAAAGCAGCTGTGTGCCTAGGCGTCGGAGAGGCAAGAAATTACAACTGCACTAGAACAATTTGCTCTGTCACACATAACAAAAGAAGTGAAGGTGAATGTCTTATGTGCATTGCAAATGACACATGTGCTTTCATATGCACTGTGGCACATGCACAAGTGTATTACACCCGATAACAATGCAAGAAGCTCGACAAGAGACTGCCGCGAGGCTATGAATGGCGTCCAGAAGGTGGTGCCATAGCACAAATGGATGCAAAGATGGCAGTGGTGGACACAAACAACATTGCTACCATTCCATGCACTCAATTTTGTTACAAGGTGGTTTGCTGGCCTCTGCAAATAGATATGAGTCGATTCAACTGCAAATAGATATAGTCAATTCATCAGCTAACTGTAGCTCTAGTTACTGATACCCAACCGACCTGATGAAGCAGTGCTGATTAGGGCCAATGGTCAGGGTAGTGTGCCATGAAATTAGCTTTTGGTGATTGTGATATGGGCTGCAAGCAGTTACAGGAAGCTTGGTGTTAATATATTGGTACGATTGGCAATTGTTTCCGAGATCATTAGTACGAGTTTTTGATAACTGATGAAGCACTGCTGTACGAGTCCACAAGATCACAGCAGATCTGCTTTCCATGTGAAGCTTTCATCACTTTAACTTGTATATTATTCTACTATATGCAGGGCTCACAAACCATATACAATATTTTCCGGACAATAATTTGAACCTGGCACAAGTAACCTCCCTCTCTTTTCACAAGTCGGCAACTATCACAAGTGTGCACAGAAGTTAGTTCCTGTATTTAAAAGATCACAAATTGCCATACAGTTCTGAACCACGTGCAAAAACACATGTATGCAATGCAAACTGTGTGCCTTCCAGTGGTCAATGGGTCTTAGTGCATGCCATTGTGCTTGCTATGAATGCTGCTTTTGTCACCGTACCCTGTTAGCATTGCATATAGTAATTGCTTCGATTGGTGTTGACAGCCAGGACGAAACTTATACTGAGAGAGGCATGCCTGATAATCAGATCGTGGTATTGGCATGTAAAAACCCAGATTTGTTTTATTTGTTCTTGTTTCGAGACAAACCAAGTGTTTTTGAAATGCTGCATGCAATGCTTTGACCTTGGGCAATCCATTGCATTACTGCAAATATTACTCAATATTTGAAAAGTCTAGTAGATGATCCATCTCAAACTGAATTACTTGCACGTTCACTATTTGTTTCTTATATTTAAGTCTTCTCGTACCCCTGCTGAAAACGCTGCGTTGCCCTGAAAGCGTGAAAATACCACACCTTTGCACAGTTCGCGTAGCCAGGTTTCAGGCAAGTTGAATTGTAGCTAAATGGTGTAAATGGTGTAGTAGAACCACCACTAAGCATGTGTTGGAAGTCCAGTGCTTAAGTTAGAATAAACTACCCGGTTATCTTTTTCCACAGCTACAAGTAAACAAAAGCTGAAGCGGCCTTCAAGTGTCAAGTGTGGAAAAAGATGTTTTGCGGCAATGGCTGTGACTGAAGACAACACAGGTGTGTATGTGGTTTTCCAATTCAAGCACAGAGGCCACGACTTTGAACTGGGTCGTGTTTTTCTGTCCAAGTCGGAAAGAGCTGCTATTGCTGGTAAGAAACTGCTTTTGCCCTGCTTTATAATACATAAAGAGTGGTTGTTGAGTTTTCAACATCCCAAATACAAGGCAATACTCATGCCAGACCATGCAATGAACTTGGAGCACATGAAATTCATTTATAATTCATAATTTCCACATAATTCGAGGCCACCTTTACTGACTGCAGGGCATTATAGTTAATGACATCATAAACATGTTTATCATTTTGCTACATTGTATCAATGCCTGAAGGGTTCAGAGAGAGAGAGAAAAAAGGGAACCGTTCTCCAATTTCACAGCGGTAACAACTACCTTGGCACAGCCAGTGGCCTATATTTGACCTATATGGCTATTCTTATTGCAGGCAACGACTTTATAGTTATTTTATACTTGTTTGCATCACTTCATGTACCAAGCAGGAAGGTGTAGTGCCTCCTGGTGCACTGTAGGCCACGTAGCAGCAGACTGTGGCTTTTTCTTTTTCTGTTTTATTTTTCAGGCTTTCAGTTAACTGTATTGGTATGACTTATGATCCTAGTGGGATTCAATGTCTCAAAATAGCAGTAAGCTGGAATAATTTCCACTTGGGATTACTTAAGGTGCATTGTACATAATTATGTCTGCCATTTTGCCTAAACTGAAGTGCAAGTATTACAGACATCGATGAAACTGCGACCTCTCGCCACTACTGTAGGTCATCCACAGCAGATGTGCTTTCCATGTGAAACTTTCATCAGCTCAAGTTGTATTTTACTCTACTATATGTAGGGCTCACAAACCATGTGCCATATTTTCTGGACTATAATTTGAACTGTTGTACAAGTCACCCCCTTGCCCCCCTCTTTTCACAACTTTCAAAGAAAAAATATGTGTATATAACTCATTGTATAAGATGCATCCATCTTAACTTGGGTCAGCATCGTGAAATGCGATTGTGCATGTTTATACACTTATCCTAAAATGTCGTACTTACCCATTTCAGGGCACTAAACTTCAGTAAAAAAAAATTTTATGAGCCGCACATTCTAGCAGACAAAGTAAACTGCAAGTACATTGCTGGAGAAAAAGAATGTCTCATGTTGGTCTTGCATATATAAGTTACACTGTTCTACAATACGCTTGGACGAAAATGAAAAGAAAATGGTGGCACCTATGGTTTGGAAAATATGGTGCCTTAATATTTGGATGCTCATGAATCAGCTATGTGAATGAAACATGGTTGAAACGATCACGATAATTAGGCTTATACCCCTGTCACACGGCGAAAACTAATTTCATTTGAAAATGATGACAATGACGATAGTAAAAAAAAAAAACACGCCTCAAACCCACTTTTGTCCAATAATTATTTTTCAGTATGCTAAATTCCACTAGAATATGTGATCACTGCTTTCAAACCGTAGTGTTCGATTACTAACTTGTCGACATTGCCAACAAAGTCAAGTCGAGCTAAGGCAAGCAACAGGGCGAAGAGAACGATAGGCGCGTCCGCTACATCTGCTAAAAAAGGTACGAGAAGGGCAGTTGCATGTCATCACCTTTCTGATGTGCATGCGAGCTTCTAATATCCTCATTCTTGGCGCGTGCCACAGGAAAAAACGCGCACGCTTTTATGCCAAGTCAATTGAAGTGGTCGCGGCCGATGCTCCGGTGAGAACCAACATGACTGCTGCAGCGAAAGCTAAAGATGGCTGTCTGGTCACTGGACTGAGAGTAGTTTTCTTTATTTACCTATGTGATGGACTTCAATGTCGTTAAAGCAATAATTAGGTAATAAAATGGATAGAATAATAGTGATTTTTTGTTAAAACAAAAAAAGAAGCGCGTACTGTTTGCGAAACACTGGTAAACTCGTGGTGTCGAGGATACACATTCAGTTCCAAACGAATGCGAATGAGTTTGGCGAACTGATTTGTTTGTAAATGTCCTTACGTTTTACCGTGTGACACCAAAGAAATGGCATTATCAGCGAATGTCATTCGTTGTAAATGACATTAGATTTGCCGTGTGACAGGGGTATTAGACATGAACTCGTAAAACAGCTTCAAGTGTCCAGTCAGTACTCTGCTTGACTGAAATAATACCTTTAACTCAAAAACCCACATGACTGCATAGCCTTCAAAGCGTACGTTCACAGGTGTGTCTGCTCTGTAAATATGGATGAATGACTGATAAATCAACCATTAAAAATAATTGCTGAAAGCTTTAATTGACAATTTTTATATTGACATTAATCAAATTATGTGCATCAATTCAGTCAGTAACAGTGATGTTTAGGTTAATCTGGAAATGCTGCACATGTTTTCGATTGCAGACTGTTTTGCCCTTCTATGGTGGCATGCCACTATGGAAGTGGCAATAACTTATGCTATGGAATGTAATTGGAAAATTAAGTTCTAACTGTAGGATAGAAATTCATAACAATGGCAATATTTAGTAAAGGAACTAAAGTGGAAGACATTTTTGCCCTGGGTAGGATCTGAACCACAATCTGCACATGTCCAGTCCAGTGCAATGCTTTTACAATGGTTCAGTAATGTCTTTTGTGCGAACAAGGTTACCAACAGTGAAGGATGAAATTGGCAGCCTAGCTGTAAACTTGGTACACACAATAAATTTCTTCACTTACGTACCTGATAACACTGGTGCAGATAATCCCTATGACGGTTTATCAATGACACCAAACATTTAAACACTTTAATATGTAATCTTGCCTCTTCAAATGTAATGTAATCGTGTAGTATAATTCAGAAATGTAATCTTGCCTCTTCAGCAGCTGAAGGCTGCATAACACCTAACCTAACCTAACTTAAAAAGAACAAAAATTGTGACAGCTTGAACTATTTAACACACACCATTGCAAAAGGTTTTTGTAAGTCAATGTAACTCATTATTCAATTAAAGGAATTCTAAATAATGATATTAAAAATGTTCATCAGTGCCCATTTCACTTCCTTGCGTGCTCAGTAATTTTTACTTATGCTTCAACTAATATACACTTTTTCTCTACTCTCTCAAGACAAGCTGCGAGAAGGCGTGTCCATGGATGCAGTACTGGATAATGTGCGGTCCAACGTGGATGAGACATTCCACCGCATTAACCTGTTAAGCAAGCAGGATCTCCGCAAAATAATGAGGGATGCCAGAGTCTCGAAGACCGAGCGGCTGCACGATAATGACTATGTGAGCGTGCAACTCTGGGTTGAGAGGATGCATAGTGAAAAGGAAAACCCATTGCTCTTCTTTAAACACCAAGGACAACCTGACAAAAAGTGACATTTTTTTAGAGAAAAAAATGAGGACCTTTTGGATGACAGAGATTTTATGCTAGTCATCATGACCACACCACAACAGGAGCTTTTCAAGAGGCTTGGAACTGATCGTATGTGTGTCGATGGAACACATGGAACAGCAGGTGAGCAGTACTATATAAATGCCTTAATAATAAAAGCAAGAAAGAGGGAATGCTGTCCAAGAATAATTGCAATAGATATGATGAGTAGTATTCCTTCACACATGATATTTCTCTTAATTTTTCATTTGATAGAGTTCTCAATTATCAGTAACGGAGCAAGAATGAATTCAGCGCTCTGTACACTGGTGATATCATTCCATTGCTACTGTCCTCATCGCTATATGCCCTGCATATCCTGTCTGTATTGTCACCACGGAGTTATAATAGGTCACATAATACAGCTCTTATCACATTTGTCTTGCGGGGATGCGCGACTGTCACACGTCCCCTGATATGTTGTTTTTCCCGCATAGCTTCCGTCTCCTGCATTGCGGCTTCGCCGCGGGCCCCAGGCCACGCGAGAGATGGCGCGAGTGTTGCGCTGCTAACGCCGCCTCATGGCAGGGTTACTTGGGGGCGCAAGGGAGAACATGTTTCCTCTTTGGTTCGGGACGGCAAGCAGCACAGACGTGCCGCCTGTGCGCCGATCCATGCTTCTGCGAGATCGTCTCGTGAGGCCTTGTGCGAAAGAGCCACCGTTCGCGCGACCGTACGCGTGAACGACCAGGCATTGGGATCCAGCAAGGGGCGAACATATTCGCTCGCTATCCGGTCGCGGTGAGTCGGACTTCCGCGATTTGTCGCACGCCCATCGGCATGTTTTGTGGATAGCAACTCGGCTAGCAGGCATTGATCTATGAAAGGTGCAATAAATGCCCTTGTGATTGTCGTTCCTTTGACCCAAGGTACGGGATGAGAATCCCACAGTCTAGAGTGCAGAAACAGTGCATTGCACTGTGTATTAGTGCCTTCTGTCAGAGGTACAGCTGTCTCGAGGCTGTTTGGCATCCTGAACTGTTTGCCAATTAGGCGAATCACTGATTACTGCTACAGTCAAAAGTGCTTTTTCTTGGTGGCGGTGGGTGGTTCCCTGAGGACTGCAAAAACAAAACATTTAGAAAATCAGGCAGTCCAAAAAAAAAAAAAATTAATGCATGCCTTTTACTGCCATTTAAAGGGAGGTGCTAGTTTAAAACATAACAAGAACCTAGAACTATGAAACCCCAGCTGTTTACATACTCTTATGGTAATTTCAAATACTATATAAATCAGTTTTATAGCAAGTTGCATAGGTTGTGTTCTGTACAATGACAATGTGTAAAACGTAGGCATTATTGCCCCCATTTTTTTATCTCTAAACTTCCATAATTGCAGACCAGTGATGGCGCATAATCCTCCAAATCAACTGTAGAATACTGAAATATGTTACCGAAATCGTTATTCACTGTTGTATTAAAAAGTGCATATAAGTGTTAAATTAGAACCTGTGAAACCATTTCAAAATGTTTAGACAACCAGTAAGTGTTACTCAAGATTTTATCTTAAGTATATAAGTGATGTTCAAGATCAACCCCTCAGTGGTGGTCAAGACAGTTTAGGGTTTCAAGCACAAAGTTGACATTCTGGAGCAGTTTAGGAGCAGAAATTTTTTTTCTACTTCATGTTCCAAAAGTCTTCTTGGAACACTTGGAGTAGTACAGAAGTAATCTAGCCATTTGGTGGAGCTTATTACTACTGTGCAGTCAGTAAGCGCTGCTCAAGAGTGAAGCAAGACACAAAGCCAACACAGCAACCAATTAAGCTTGCCTTCCCAAGGACGGTATACCACTCACATCATGTTGCAAACATTTTTGTTTGGGTAGGCAAGGAACTTAATTTGTACCCGCCCTAGTTGCTTAGTGGCTGTGGTGTTGGGCTGCTAAGCACGAGGTCGCAGGATCGAATCTCGGCCAGAGCTGCCGCATTTCAATGAGGGCAAAAGGCGAAAACACCTGTGCACTTAAATTTACTGTAGGTGCACGTTAAAAAACCCCAGTTGGTAGAAATTTCCGGAGTCTCACACTACGGCATGCCTCATAATCAGAAAGTGGTTTTGGCACGTAAGACCCCATAATTTAATTTTTCTTAATTTTGTAGACCAACCACAACACTTATCAGGCTTCTTGGCGCTTGTGCTGTAACAGAAGAGAGTATGTATGTGTGTAAATAAAATAATGTAAATCATGCCATCTTACAATGGCCCCTTTTCACTGCTGGTATGCTCCACCACGATACATTGCATAAGCCTCTTCCCGTAGCAAGCTATATTGCAGCAAAGTTGACGCTTGAAAACCGGCATTATACAACACTTTCTACAATGGTTGTGCCTTCCGCACTTTGAAGGCAAAGCATTTCAGCATCCGAAATTTCAGCTGTGCTTATAATTAATTGCCTCTGTGAGGTACGTGGCAGTGTTGCAAGGATACCCGAATTCTCATGCATGTCCGAAAAATAGTTTCTTGGGTGTATTTCTGCTTGGTAATGAAGATGGCTACGACAGTGCACATTAGTGACACAACAGTGGCCAAATGCTCAGATTCCTTTTAAGTAGAGTGCTGTGTGCTTTTATGACTTTGGTGAAGTTAGCATCTGAATTTGCCATACACACACCTGCAATTATCTATTCATCAAACTCACGCACACATAATATCACTATAATGAGAAATGCATAGTGTTTTAGCTGTTCCCTGCAGAATGTTTTCTGACAACTGCTTTGATGATGGATGGATGAATAAATTTCTTGACGTCCGTCGGTACGTGCGATTAGCGCGCAGTGGGCCACTCCCACGTCGAGACAGAGAGGCCATGCCCCTCCACCACGTCGCGGGCCCGATGGACAGCCCAGAGCTGTGCTTCAAGGTCCGAGCTGTGTGGAGCTCGGTCCCACTCTTCCTTGGTGGTCCTGGCACTAGGGGGCAAGCCCAGAGCATGTGATCAAGGCTAGCTATATCCTTACAGTAGTGACACGCATTGTGAGGGTGCACGTCCGGAAAAATTTTGTGCAGGAAGGCCGGGCATGCGTAGGTGCCTGTCTGAAGCCACCTGTACGTGACTTCTTGTGCTTTATTGGGTGCTTTGTGCGGTAGCGGCATGGTTCTCTTGACTAACTTGTAATGCTGGGTGAGATCGTTGTGACGAGGGGATCGCACTCGCTTGCCCATCCTGCCGAGAGGGAGTCCGGGCTCACACGGTGAGTTAGATCTTGTGCAGTCTCGTGTGCTGTCTCGTTGAGGTCACTTTTTAAGAACAATATTTGATCACGAATATACTCTTAATGCTTCACACACAAAACAATTTGTTACCTTGTTGTGTCCATGAAAGGGTTGTATTAAGAATAATTTTTTGGCAGCCTTGTTGACAGTTTGACAGCATCAATCAGTGAATCCTTAACAGGCACTCTGCAACACTTTTTCAAGAAGGAAAGCCAACCTACTGAGTCTCCAACACATGCGATTTTACATTTTGTCACAACCTTAATGTAGCTGGCACATCTGGTCTCAAGCTTATATAGTGCTAACTTAGGCAAGTTGGCACATGTTGCAGCACTTCACTTGTCTCCTATGTGTTGTAATGCTATGTTATTTATTCAAGCTCATACTTCTGAGCAGCAAGCAAAATGCAGTTGACTTCATTCCGTTAATTCGACTCTGACGGGACTGACGAAACAGATTGAATTATCTGGTGGGTCAAATTTAAGAAGATGCAGAAGAAATGCCAACACACATGACTGATTTATTTGCCATGGTTTACGTACAGATTCTAACATGCCCCAGAGTGAAACACACACTCGCTGTCTCTGTGTCCGAAGTGTAAACTAGCATAGAAAGGACAAAAGCCCCTAAAATGAAAGAGAAATCAAATGCGCACACAATTTTTATTAAAAAAAGAAATGGACAGGGGTCCAATGTGTTGCACATTGCAACCAATTTTCAAAAGTGAGCTTTGCCGCAATACCCATCGGTTATGCGGTAAAGCATACAAAAATCGCCAAGGAAGTTTTGTTAAGATGGCACATTAGAAATGGGTGAATACCACAATCAGACGTTTTGATCTGTGATTATTGCTTGGAGCTCCTCCTGGGCAGGCAGAAAATAGGCATTTCCTGCAGGAGATAAAGTCTGTTTCACACATCTACTGTCCTCTAAGGTATGTCACCAAAGGGGTCGCTTATTGGGTTCACTGTAGGGGTCAGCATGCATGCTGACTGCTCAAGTTGGAATTGTTGGGTGAAGGCCTATTTTAGTATCAAAATAACCGAAGTTTGGACCTATAGAAATGCACGTGTGTCGGCTGGGACTTTCAGACGGGATCAAATTTATAGGAGTCTACTGTTCTGCAGCCACTGAGCACTGCAGCATGCCAATATACTGCTATGTGTAGTAGGAGATACATTCTTGCTGCAAACTCCACTGCCATATGGTACAGTCGACTTCTGTTAATTCGACTCCGAGTAATTCAATCCTGGCCATAGGTCTTGGCCGGCAGTCATACATTTCTACAGTCCCGAATCTCTTATTTTGATTGTAAAATTGGCCTTCACAGGATAACTTGAACTTGGAACAGTGACTCGCTGTTGACCCCTATGGTGAACCCAATAGCGACTCCTTTAGTGGCAGCACGTCTAGCTCGACGATGCTTAGGAAACAATGTATGCATTCAACACGTGATCGCGTGTCGACAACTCCCATTTATGCTTGCCATAGGAAACTTTTGAAGCAAGAACCATATATCACAAAGTTTAATTACGGTATTTACCCGATTCTGATGTGTGCCTCATAAGTTAGCACTAGTAGAATGCAATAGTTGTACACTTTTCTTTTCAGTGACTATGGTGTTGGGCTGATGAGCACGAGGATGGGGATCGAATCCCGGCCACGGCGGCCGCATATCGATGGGGGCGAAATGCGAAAACACCCGTGTACTTAGATTTAGGTGCTCGTTAAAGAACCCTAGGTGGTCGAAATTTCCAGAGTCCTCCACTACGGCGTGCCTCATAATCAGAAAGTGGTTTTGGCAAGTAAAACCCCATAATTTAATTTTTTTCTTTCAATGACAGTGGTAAGCTCCCAGCCATGATTTGGTAATGCCTGCCATATGCATTCCACCCCATTTTTATTCTTAGGTAAATTGCCTTTTCATGATCAGGGTCCCTTACGAGCAACTGACTTACTCCTGTACAGACTCTAGAGGCTGACTGGCGATGTGAATTCTTCAACATTGTCTTCTGCATATTAATCTTCAAACCCACTCTAACACTTTTTTGGTTAAGGTCCTCAATCACTAGTAATTTGTCCCCACTGTTGCCGAGATATTCACCATTGATCCGCACTCCGAATGTGCTGCAACTGCAGATTTGATATGGCATTAATCAAAGCCAACACCGCCGTGTTATCTCACCACCTTGAACTGACACTCACACGCAGATCCACTGGCCACTGTAATCACCATGGCGGGAACGCTAGGCCTAGGTATGCTATTACGGTTCTTGACATTCGGTGCTGTCTTTTTCATTGAAAGAATTCACCGCTGTCAGCAAAGGTACCCACTCTGCCTCTGCAATCCTCGTAAAGCACGGCGCGTTGCATATTGCTAGTCCTCGAAAGGCAGCTTTGCCTCAGCACAGTGATGCTACGCGGTGAAGTGTATGGGACGCAGCACATATATTGTTAGACTCACGTGCACTTGCCGTCTCCTGTCAGAGTGCAAGCACCTATATGCCTAATAAGTGTACTGGCAGACCTTCAGAGCTTTTACGGACGTGCCTGTGGCGATTTGGGCCCTTAAGGGCAGTAAAAGACATGCATTCATTTTTTTTTTTCTGACATTGTAGCGGCCCTTAGGGAGTCTGAAAAATCTGACTGTACAACTGACCAAAAGGATGCTTCATCCATGGGGCGAACACGCAGCGTAACAAGGACAAGAATAGGAAGGACCATTGCATCGAGGAATGATCAGGAAAGGAACTGTGCCACCGCCTCTTTGAAGGAGCTTGCGCTCAAAAAGCAAAGTGTTGGCTGACGCTAAGATGCAGGTTACCCACATCCAAACCAAAATAAATCTCTTAAAGCAATGAAATGCAACACTGAGACATTATGGGCAGGCTGAGAGTATGTCAAGATAGTTGAGGTTGACTTTCCAGTTACTTGGAGAATCTCATATGTGACAAAGTTCGGGCATGATACCAATGAGCTTGCTATCAGTTGATACAAATAGCTATTTGCTTTTGTATGCATCTCTTTTTATTCGCATTTTAAAATGTTTGACTCTATTTGCCGTGAGCTAGACCACTTTTTTTACAGTGAAGCTGTCTATGGTGAGGATCTGGCAGATCGCATTTGCGCATAGACCAACAATTTTTCATACAGTGGGCCGATCCCGAAGAAAGTGCAATACCAGGCCAACCCGAGGCAGAAGTGAAGCAAGCATTAAGCACTCCCCATATGTGGGCTGATCCCGAAGGTCGTGAAATGCCAGTCAAACCTGCGGCGGAGATGAAGCAGACTTTAAGCACTCCCCCACACATGGGCCAATCCCATAGGTAGTGCAATACCAGGCCGACCCGCGGTAGAGGTGCAGTTCACCATTAAGGGGCCCATGTACGCAGCTTTGCTGGTCATCCTTCACAGAGTAAAAGGGCACAGAGTTTCTTTCGAAGATATTTTAGTAGCTGTGCATTTTACAAACCCCTCTTTTCAGTTTTCTATTTTGAATAAAATAAACACTACTCCTTACTGTTCAAACTGGATTGTTTTTATTTTTTTAACATGCTTACCAGAGAGTGACAGCATCAGGTGACATGGTGTCAGCCCATCTTGACATAAAACAAAGTTCTGTGAAACCTGAAAAAATCAGGGAATTTGAAAATGTCAACTTGGTAGACACGTTGTTCTTCTAAGCAAGCAGTATGGCACATAAGCCTGGAGGTTAACGAAGAATCTCGAGAACATGTTAAGGGCCGTACAAAGAGCAATGCAATGATAAATGACAATGAGACAGGAAGAGAGCAGTGTGGATAGTCGATATTCTAGTAGACATTAAGAGGAAAAAATGAAGCTGGGCAGGCCATGTAATGCATAGGGTAGATAACCAGTGGACCATTAGAGTTGCAGAATGGGTGCCAAGGGAAGGGAAGTTCTGTCAAGGATGACAGAAAACTAGGTGAGATGAAATTTGAAAGCACAAGTTCGCATCAGCTAGTGCAAGACAATGATAATTGGAGATTGCAGGGAGGCACCTTCATTCTGCATTGAACTTTAAAATAGGATGATGATGATGAATGCGTGCAACTCTTTAAAAAGAAATTTGGGCCGGAAATAGCTTGCACAGTTCACCAAGACACGAAACCAAATTCGTATGCTTTGCCACTAACACAGATGTATTCCAGCGAAGCTAACTTATGAAAAGCGGCCACCATTGTGCAATCATCTATTTCGTTGTTGGAACAGCTTGCGAAACATAGCATGATATGTTGGAAGGAGCTCTGTAGCTTTTTTTCTTTATAGCCGGCTATAATATGCACATGCTGAATTTTTTATAATTAATGCTATGTGATGTGCAAATTAAGCAGTAATTTTATGCAGTATTAAAACGTACCTTAGTGTAACAGTACAATGAGAGACGTAATCAAGAATTTGTATGTATGCACATCTGAGTTCGCATGCAATGCGTGCTGTCATCCTTGAGTGCGCACAGACGTGAAACTGGTGCACTGGTCTTAGTGCAGCTTGGTAGCTCATAGTTTGTGAGGGGATTCGTAATGGCAGTGCTCCACCACGCCACAATGCAGCAGTCAACGCTGAAGAGAGGAAATGCTAATCTTACCACCGCTACACATGCTCAACAGGCCAATGAGAGTGCTGACAGGTGAGCTTGAAGCTCGCCAGATCCATCTCACAATTTGTGCGTCGTACATGACAGCATAATCAACATTTAATCATCGATTTATTTCAACTACCATGTACGTCGACCTTGCTTCTTTAGTGTTGATACTTCGTTGGCCCCCCTCCCCTTTTTTCTTCAAGGATACTTCTGACAGTGAAAAATAACACTGAATGTCCACATGAACAGGAACTGGCATAAGATGCAACCATTTGTGACCTTTTTAACAGAAGCTTGTATTGCCTCACTGGTGTCTGTGTTACCGCGCGAAAAAACCCAAGCTGCGCAAAAATAGAAATTGCTTATCAGGCTGCGGATTCGAACCACCGACCTCTGGGTTGCGAGATCACCATGCTAACCGATTCAGCCACTGTCAGTTCATCAAACGCTGCCTTTAAGGTGGGTAAGTAGAAGCAGCGCAAGGCATGAGCCAATCACGGGCGTCCCCTTCCTCCAGAGGAGGGAAAGGGTGTGTTCGCTCACCTGACACCCGCAGTTTCCCACACCAGTTCAGGCCCAGCAGTCAGATGGGGAGGCTGCGTTTGGTCTGTTCTGCTGAAGAGCAGGCTGTGTTGAAGGAATGACAGTGGGAGCAGGCCACGTGTTGTGCCTTTGGCCAAAGAACAGGCAGTGTTTGATTGATGCCACCGGGAACTTGAGAAAGGGGTCGACGTTGACGTGCCGCCCTCGCCGTGAGGCGTTACGAAGAGCCGCAGATCCCAAGTTTCGCTTGCACCCCACTTCGCAGCAGTGGAAGGGCAGTAACTTTTTGGCCTCCATCCTTGTGTCATAGTCCAAGCATGCTCTTGCTAAATAGAATCATTCTTGGCAACTAAAGCTTAGTGTTTAGGTGCAATTAAAGCTCGTCATTGGAACAGTCTCCAGTACTTCAGGATTTCACAATAAGTAGAATACCATTTTGTTGGCAAGTACCACGGCAGAGATAGTGACCTATAGGTAGATACTGAAAGAGCCAGTATAGTAAGAATTTCATTTAAAGTTGGAGGAATGGTACAACTCTTGGCATTCTGGGGAGTTAAAAAGAGTGGAATTAAGAGATCTCAACTTTGTCAAGCAGGAATGAAATGGAGGGCCTGCCCCATTCTGCAACTTTACTGTGGACCAGTGTATGCCAACATGGCAAGTAAGAAAAAAAATTGGGTATTTCACAGTACGTGTAGATCCATAGACTTTTGTTCCCAGTGGTATCTTTTGATGACATGCCCAGGCTTTTTTTTTTCTCGTCACTTGTTACACTTTAATGCGATAAAATCTACTTAAACCTCTTGTGGTTGCAAGATCCGCAGGCGAGCTCGTTCCCTCAATCGGCTGCCATCACCCAGTCTCTACTCGTCACATAGCCATATCTTGTGAACATTATATACATTTTTTTTTTGCCTCTTAGAATTTTGGGTGATATCCAGAGTGATGAAAACAAGCACTACATAAAATCAGCAACATCTATCACTACGACAGATTCATAACAATAGTGCAGCCACTACATTGTTTTAGCTTTCCATACTAAATAAACTCACTGTGTCTGCGTTCAGTGTGGGCAGAGGTAAGCTTGCACACGTAAGTTTTTGGTAACATTCATAACAAAGCAAACAAGCTTTCAGGACTATAAACCTTTGAGTCACATCAGCTATGTGGGAGAAAAATATACATTCAAAAAACAGGGAAAAAAAAGGCACACTGTTATGTGCCACTAAACCTTTCTTAAAAAGCTGCAAGAATTTTAGGCGGTTTTGATAGAATTATAGCATGGCACAAAACTGATGGTGCTGTGCATTTGGTCACCGCAAGCAGCTGTACATTGTTAACCTCTCTGGTCAATCATGTCTGCTGCAGAAGCATCCCTAGGATGTCTCCAAATTTCAAGATACTTGATTTAGTGCAGTATCACTCTTTGTTGGCCTTTTTATCAGACTGACGCAGAAGTGGGAGCACTGTACACTGTTCACATTTTCTTTGTGCGCAAAAGATAAATATGCATTGCATTCACCACTAAGAGAATGTATTTAATGCTGTTCTTAAGTTTACAGCCTTACAGCACATGACACAGATATTCATGACAAATCTGTGCATGTCATACAGACAGCTGAAATGTCAAATGAAACGCCACTTTCCTCCCTCTCGAGAAAGCGCCACACCCAGCCAGAGTCAAGGCAACACAAACAAACACTGCGACGCAAAACACAGTCGTGTCGCTCGCCATGACGCATTACTTCGGTAAATCGCCCAATTCAGAATGCACAATGCCACGGTGGAAAATGTGCCATGCAACAAAAATGGATAAGAAAAAAAAAAAAGCGGGTGGTGCTAGTCACGTGAACCCGATGTGGTTCTTCGGCTCAAGTATGTGACAAGGCAAGGAAGGAACGTCGCTTGCGGAGGCTACTCGAGGCAGAGGGAGAGTGTGTCTCTGTTGGCAGTCACGCTCGCCTCATGGTGGTGTGGTAAGAGGGCATTCAATTTCTGCTGTCTCCTCTAATAATAAACCAGTTTAAAAGATTATTTCGGTAAAGCAATGCCAGAAGTCTGAAGTCATTACTCCAAACATTCATCATGGATATGAAGTCCAATGCATGTGGAACTGTCGAAAGTGGTTCACTCATATTCTTCTCATCTACTTTCAAGAAATTTCACACTAAATTGATCTAGACCTCTGCATTGTCACAAACAGCAGGAAGCAACCTTGAAGCCTGTTTTGAATTCCTCATTAATGCATGAAAATCCAGGATGCAGCAGCCAAGTAACAGTCTACTACACATAACTCCATCTTCACCTCTGTGTTCAGGCAATGAAATACAGTTTTTACCATAGCGAACATGAGATGTTCACTTGTTGGAGATGCAGCTCTTAGCCTGTCTATGTATGACTGTGACATTTAAAGAAGATGCCAGTTATTTAAAACTATGTTATTAAAAAAAACATCTCATGTTCGTAACATGCCTGGAGGCAATAATAACCAGCTTGAAAAGTAATTATGTCCCATGGCTGTATTCGGGTCTCAAGAAGCTTTAAATTGCAGTGTAAACTAAAACTTGCTAGGGGGCCTGATGTAAGGCCCTCAAAAAACAGGCCAAACGGGGCTAAATGTTTCTTCAATAGGATAGAAAGTGCGCTGGAAAGTTAACGCCAAATATAAATGAATATATATTAATTCAGACTTACCACCAGACTTTCACAATTCGAGTCTTGTTCTCCAAGGTGCATTGCCATTCCGACTTGTCCAGCTAGTGAGAAATGCAGTTCATATTGCCTCCGCCAATGTGTTGCACAAGTGATGAACTCTACAAAATGAGAGCAGCATTGAAGATAAACTGAGCAGCTGAAAGTGCACGCACTGTTGCTTCTACGCACAATATGGAAACTAAACAGCAGAGGTAAATTCCGTTAATAGAATTGCGTAACACTTCATTCCCGTTCATATTGAAACAAGTCGACTCTGAATATAAGACAACCCCCTACTTAAAGACATCGCATTACAGTCCCCTTTATAATTGAAAACTACATGTTCTATAAAAAATTGGGCACTGAAAGCACCATGCCCCGCTTTGCTTCAGTTGTTTCGCTTAAATCTTTTGTGTACCCAGTAGAAATTCTAGATTCTAAGCTTTTGTTTTAAATGTAACAAACCTCGTCAAATTTGGTGCAGTGGTTGCCGAGAAAAACGAATACTGCGTTTACATGTATTTAGATTGGTACACCCGAGCTAAAGCTTTCTCTTAAACGCGCCCGCCACGCGGAGGCATTGCCGAGCCCAAACCGACGGAGCAGTATGGGATCCACATTTTGTCTGCTGGAGGCACCGCCAAATTATATTAAACAAAGAAACGTTGCGTACACTTAGTACACGTACAAATTTCCTCTTTATAGCGACAATGTAGGGGACTGCGGCTTGCACTGGCAGCCGGCTTTACCTATGCGCCGCCAGTCTGGTTCCTCAGACGTGTAACGATTGCGACAGTGTACGCGGCGGAAAAAGCACCTGGGACTCCTGCAAGACCAGACAAAACCTTGCCTCTGTGCATTATCTAACTCCTTCTCATTACCGTTAAACAAAACTCGAGAACGCAGTCAAGAATTTCGTATTGAGCTGAGAGTACGCTGCACAAGGTCTACTGAAAGACGGAACTTTTAACGACAGCTTGTAGGCTAACTTCAAGATGTATCGATAAGTAACTGTTCAATAACTGTAGAATAAATACGTCCACTTGCCTGTCTGTTCACGCCAATACCGCAAGCTCTTTTCAGAAGCACGAGACGGCCGCTGAAAAGCGTCGAGACATTTCATTCGGCGAAATTAACCGCTTGCATTTCCAATGCAGCGAAAAATCAAGTGAACGATTAGAGTGTATTAACGATTTCGACGATGCAGTCGGCCATTTTGGGAAGCTTTAGGCATGGATCGGCTTGGCTATAGATGCGCACAATCTTTGGAAGCGACTTTTTTTTTTTTTGTCGCCAGACGAAAATCACTGTGTTAAACTTTTTTTTTTTTTTTTTACAGAGAAGATATGTTTATACTAAGGGTATGGTGGCTAGCATACACTCTTAAGCATAATTACACCCTTTTGCCACACAACGATAATCGTCATCTGCTTGTCCGCATTTCCTTTCTTTAACGCGGCGAGCCCGGTACTTTTCAGTAACGAACGGCATGCGCGTTATCATTCCCGACAGGAAAGTAACAGGCAATGCTATCACGCTGATAACGCGTGTGCCGTTCGTTACTGTAAACGCCGCCAGAAGTGGGGAGCAATAGACCAGTTGCATAAATGCCAGCAACACTGTAAAAAGCTCTGGAGTGTTCAAGCAACACTGTGCAGCGCCGCCATTGTGCATGAAAACATTACAAAAAAAACCGCAGTGCACATGCGGATGCGATAGGGGTAGGCAAGTTGGTTTTTGTTCTGTGGCCTTATCTTAACGTGAACAATCGTCTGCGCTGCATTTTGTGTTCCCCGTTTGTGCAATCGCTCTCAACGATGTCGCACCATTCAGGGAAGGTAATTTTCCCCATCACTGGATGGAAGAACGACCTTGCCGTGTTACCTCCGCTGTCAGATCGGAGCGTACACGAATTTTATGCAGGACGATCGAGAACGAAACGAAGCTACGAACGAAGCTACAACTTTCACGTGGAATCGTACGTCAACGTATGTGCGCTGAAGACGAATGTCACCCAAAACAGGTAAATATTTGTGCAACTCTATCGCATGTAAACGGGCGATAGTCGCAACCGTTGACTCTCAGTGATAAAAGTGCTTTGCTGTTGTGTGAATGTTAAGAAATCCTCATGACTTTATTTATGCTTAGGTTTAAGAAAACAAATTATAGATCAGTTGGTGCAATAGTTATTCTCTTGTCTGAAGTCATGGATTGAGGAGCTTAGCACTCTTTATTTATTTCCAGCGCCGGGCTCATCTTCTTGAAGGCACCATGCTACCGAAGCAAAAAGAAGAACGCGCCCCCGTATTCCGTTATGATAGCATTGGACACGACACGCATCATCGATGGAAGCTGCGACTGCCCGGCAGGAAAGCTCGCCTGCAACCACATGATCGCTGTTTTGAGGACTGCCATGCTCCTACAGTCAAAGGGTTTCTCGGAGGCGCCGGACCAGCTCTCGTGCACGGATTTGCCTCAGCAATGGAGGATTCCCCGCAGAAGCGCGATCAGAGGATGCCCGCTTCAATCCGTGGACTGGCGCAAAGTGAAAGAAGGCGGGACTAGCGCGCCAAAGTTTGCCTTGCCGAAGGAGCGCCGTGTACGCCGTAGAAATCGGCAGGAGCAAGAAGAGGCGAAGCAAAAGTTTGCTCAAGAACTGCTTTCGTTTGACCCAGATAATGACTTCGCGAAAGCGCTCCTGCTGACCGACGAAGGCGACACCGTGCAGTCCCGGTTTGGGCTGGTGTCCTCATTGGCGCCACAGAGCTACCAGCAGTCCCTGCTGCCACACGGTTTCACCGTGCTTCTTTCTGGGTTACAACCAGCAAACGAAGAAGATTCTTGTGAAAGCATCCCGACTGTCACTTTCTTCGAAAGCGGCACAGCCTGGAATCCTCCAGCACACCTTGAGACAAACAGTGTTATGCAGGTCAGAGGCTGGTCAATGTTTCTTGCAAGGAATTATGAATCTCTCGATTGTTGTGTGTTGGTGCCAAATCCTTGTGCGAATTACGTTTAGCCATGGTTTCGATGCTATAGGCAGAGTCATCACATTCAATATTTTAATTGCCTTGGACCCGCGTTTGGTAGCAAATAGATGCGCACTTTCATATAGTTTCCTGTCACTAGGTCGTATCGGACAGATGTAATATTTTGTATTTTTAGCAACCCCACAAATATTAAGACGTACATCTCTTTATCCGTTAGACCAATGTGTGCACTGAGCGTGAGAAACATGCAATGTTTTTAATTTTCATATCTGTCTGACATTTATTTCCTGCATCAGGAGATATGTGTGACACCATTGGCAGCTGAAGCGCTTGAAAAGGACAGCCGCCAGCAGGCAAAAAGTGCAACATGGCAGCAGGAACGCCGGCTTCGTGTCACATCCTCCAAGTTTGGTGCGGTCCTGAATAGGAAGGAGTGGACTGTTAAGGGCCTGCAGAACCTCACAGCTGCGAGAGACCTTTCTAGAGTTGCTGCAGTCAAGTTAGTATTTTCTTTTTATCCTTGTAAACGCATGAACAAATTATATATGCCACAGAGTGGCATTAGTGTATCCAAAAATTGTGCTATACATTGTAGCTTAACTAACATTGCACTGAGTTTATTTCTGTTACATTTTTCCAGTTACGGCATCAAGATGGAGTCGCTAGCTGCTCAACGCTACGAGGATGCTCTACGTCGTCTGGGCCACGCTCCTACAGTTAGCACCTGTGGATTGCTGGTTAACCCAGCTTTTCCTTGGTTGGGTGCGTCGCCCGACAGGATTGTGTACGACCCCACAGAACAATCCTATGGTGTAGTGGAAATCAAGTGTCCCTACTCTTTACGTTACCACAAGGCGTCTGCCCTTCTAAACACTGATTTCTGTAGCATAATCGGGGATGGTGTACCAGAGCTTAAGAGGGACCACCAGTATTATCATCAACTGCTTGGGCAGATGGGTGTATCAGAGTTGCGCTGGGGTGACTTTGTGGTGTATGGAGCAGATTTTATTTTGATCGAAAGAATAAGATTTAATGAGAATGAATGGAAAAGTGCCAGAGAGGTGCTCGACAACTTTTACTTTGACACACTGCTGCCATACCTGTCGAGCACTGTAATCTGATGTGATACAGAAAACAATGCAAAAATGGCATGTCGAAAAGACAAGTAGGGCTGCAAACATTTTATTGCACACAAGAGGAGGGCAGCACCACGAGGCAGTGAGGATTGACATATGACTAGCAAATAAGTGTCTTTAAGGAACACTGTGGATTAGATCAGGTTGTGTCTTCTTTTAGAAGTGATGGCTGGAAGTTTGTAAGGAAGGCACACACAGCCCACATCTGATTCGCTAAGGGTACAAGGGAGATTGGAATCGACCGGTCAAAAATGTGATACCCCTTGATTTTCTTGATCTTCCTCTCCACATGTATCCTGATTGCTGCAATTTCCTGAGTCTCCTCCACTTCGGCGGGAGTAAATTGCCCATGCATGAGGAAGGGTGGAATGTTCAGCATAACTTTCTTGCTTTGTAGCAGGTCTTTTATTTTAAATCCCTTGTCAGCCATGACTGAGTCACCTGTGTCAAACTTCAGGTCTAAAAATCCACTCTTCTCCACACACTCTCTGTCAGACGTACACCCAGTAAATAGTTCCGAAACAAAAGTCAGTACTCCATGAGGGGATATGCCTATGAGTGCTTTGAACGTATGGGTAGACTTGTACGAGGAATAGACTTGTGACTGCGTCACGAAAGATGTTGGCACATCACATCTAATCTCAGTGGCATCCAAGATGACACGTGTTGATGGATATTTTTCCTTGAAAGCAGATGGCATGGCAGCATCAATAGCTTGTCGTGATATCCATGTTGTCATTTCTGTTACCTGCAAATAGATATAGTCAAGCACTGCGGAAAAAATTCTTGACACTGTGCTGATAGAGACGTTGAACAAGTGGCCGATGTGTCTGTGAAATAAGCCAACTCGAAGTTTAACAAGCACAAGAAAGAGCTGGTTCTCCATACCAATCTTGTGTCGCCGACCACTATACTCAACATTTCGTAGCCCGCTCCTCGTACGCTTGCGTGCAATGTTTTCACCATTTTCCCCAAAATCAAGGAGATGCATGAGAGCACAGAAGTGCTTGTAGCTGGGCAGTCCAGTGTAAAACTCAATGTCATCATTGTTGTCCTTGAATCTTTGAATTCCAAATGGAGGCAATTCTTCCAGCTTCTCAATATTTTTCTGTGCAGTTACAAGCTCTGTGCGAAGCAGCTTTAATTCATTATTTTGTGCCTTTATTTGCAGCTTCAGGCGCTGATTTTCTGCTTCGGTTGCTTTGCTTACAGAGAGTTTATTTTCTAGGACAGCAATAGTTTTTCTTAAAGAGCTTACTTGCAGCTTCAGGTGATGATTTTCAGCTTCTGTATCTGCTCCGCTTGCTTTGCTTGCAGCCAGCTCCTGCTCTAGGGCAGAAATATTTTCTCTGCATGCACAAATACTTCCAGAGGCTGGTTCTTCTGGTGACTGTTGCGGTTTGTCAGGAAGCAAAGTGGAGCCCGTATCTTCAACATTGAAGACGTCAGTGCCTTCACTGAATGTATTTTTGTTGCATCCATCTGCTGAGTTTTCCTTGTCATCTGCTCGGTTATCGATACGGGTGTCTACCTTTTGTCCTGTAGTGGAAAGCCCTTGAACATTACCGTTACACTTCCTTTTTGATAATGCAACTTTCTGAAGTGGTGCCCGTTGAGCTGGTGGTTTTCTCGATGGCTTTGGCTGCTTGAATAAAAATATGGATGGCACAGCAGACTGGTGTAAGTGTCTGTAACCATTAGCAACATTAGCAACAAAGTCACTCTCAAGAAAGTGGAGAGAGCAGACCCTGGTGGCCTTCGAAACTGTGAAGAGTGGGCCTTCATCTCGCCTGATGGCTGCAATCCACTTTTTGTATATGTCCTGGTCTCTTGGGAATCTGTGGTATGACACCTGTGAATAAAAGTCAATATTCAGAACACTTTCTGTCTTGATTGGGACATATCTCAACAACGCTCTCTTAAAACAAAGAATTGACTTTGCTATGCAAGACAAGGCTTCGAACACTCGACAAATCTGCGCAACCGAGGTCTACGCACATGGCTGCACCGTTACAAATTTATCGATTTCAGGTGCTTATATGCGTAGGGCTTTACGACAACGGACCAGAATCTGTCTTTTTTTTTTTCGATGAAGGCAGATAAAGTAACTTTATAGCGAAATAAAACGCGAAATGACGTTTTGACATGCATACAGGGCTCGACTAAAAGTGCGTGTGCACAGTAATGCAGCCGTCAGGCGAAATGCACGGCTATGTCTGACATCGTCGGTCCACACACACTTAGTTGTCTTGCTTGACCATATCACACGGCACAAGTACTGCCTGCGAACATCGCGAACCGGATGTGTTTCGCTACCAACATAAACGGCGAAGACGGTGTTTCGACATAAGCATTCGCAGAGCTGTGCCAAACCACAAATGGCCTCCGCCCTTAAAGAATGGCATGCGCGCACAGCACGATCTCGAAACGTTCCTTTTACAGTGTAACACAACGATATAGCCCTTTGCTTAGGGAGACAAGTGGTCAAAACCGTGTGACGGCGTCCGGTAAACATCGTGCCGCATCCCACAAACCGCAACAGGTTTCAGGTTTTTAAAGGCATTTACTTAATAATTTCATCACTAAACCGTATCGAGATCACTTATAGATGAATCAAGCTACATGTCTAGCGATTAAAGTAAGTAAAAACATGCTTAATTACATAAACAAGCTACTGCCTGACAAGCACAGGACGGAGGTGCGACGCAGCAACAAGGGACTTACTTTTTGTCCAGACTTGTCAAAGCCACCAAACTGCGTGCACAGTGGCACACAGCAGTTAACTGGCATGACTCCAGGTCACAGTCGCCCGACAACAGCACGAAAAGGGATGAGTTCGCCACAAACGTCGATTCAGTACGCCAAGCCGGTATCAAGCGCGTACCGAACGGGCGAAACGCACGACTATTCATGCACAATGGCGGCCGCTGGCTGCTTCCTGTACGCAAGTACAGATGGCGCTGCAACGAATTTTGTTTTGCAACTCGTCTATTCCGTGTGTCTTGAATGACGCTTGTACAGTTATCAGTCAAACCGCCTAATGTTGCCACTTCTCTGTTGTGCTTATGTGGGCTTTTTTCTAACCTTCACGGTGGGTGCAGCATGTCTAGAGCCGCAGCGTCCTGCGCTCTATGCGGTTGCACGGGACTGGCGGCCACGCATCGTTACACAACCTCCCAAATAACAATAAGAGTCAGTTTTGGCACTTGGTAGAGCAGTAAACGAGGGATCCAAAAGAAATGTGGTTGTTCCGCAAATATATATTTCTCTATAATTCTTCTAGAGGTAATTCAAAAAACGAAACTATAGTCGGATGCAACTTTCAACTATAGTCGGATGCAACTGTTCGCTGACGACTGCGTTATCTATAGTGAAATCACTAATTATAACGATAACATCGCACTTAATACATCCCTCAACACTCTAGCTATTTGGTGCTCTAATTGGCAGATGTCAATTAACGTAAAAAAGTCTGTGGTCATGTCCGTAACAAGGAAAACAAGACCATCTAACTTTACATGTGAGATTAACAGCATACCACTAACTAAAGTTGAACAACATAAATACCTGGGAGTTACATTAACCTCAGACCTCAGGTGGGATAAACACATTTCGAATATCACGGCAGGAGCATTACGCAAACTATTCTTCCTCAAAAGAAGCCTTGAGCTCTCTACAACATCAACGAAGCTACTGGCCTACACAATGTTCGTTAGGCCGGTTCTCGAATATGCAAATACAGTCTGGTTTCCTCATACAACAACTAACATAACAAAATTAGAGGCAGTACAAAGAAAGGCTATAAGGTTCATTCACAACAAATATATACGCACTGACTCACCGACTAATCTTCTAACGCAGTCTGGATTGCAAACGCTATCTACCAGGGCAAAACACGCTCGCCTGAAGTTCTTGTTTCAGCTTCTAAAAAATAACTATAAGATAGATGTGTCCAGGTACATTTCATTTTCTGAGGCTCGAAAAACACGTAACAAACATGCGCACACTTTAACAGAATACACATGCAACAATGACACGGTTAAGTATTCATTCTTCCCCCTTACAATTGCTGAATGGAACTGACTTGATCCTGCTATAACCGCCATCGAATCGTTGTCCGAATTTACTTCACAAGTGGAAGCTGCAGTGCGTAAATTAAACAATTTATCATCGCACGTGTCATCGTCAGAAATTTCGCATTGTGTTGCTTTCGACTTCCCACTTTTCTTTTTCCATTTTTGTTTGATTGTCGTTATGTGGACATATGGTACACTGTGTTCCCAAAATAAATTTTCATTACTGTACTACTGCTAAGATAATTGTTATAACTGCCATTTTCTGCTGATTGCTTGCCTAGATTGTTCTTTCTTTTTCCATTCGTGTCTTCTCGCTCTCAAAGTGTATGCTTTAAAGCGTATCCCTTCACACAACTTTAAAATTTCTTCACGCGTTAAGTGTTATCTTTTAGTTCGCTCCTATTTTATGTATAAACTAGTTAATTACGTGTTCTTAACTGCCAGAATCATGTTAATTAACTGTCATGTGAAAACTTGCATTTTTGTTTCTAAACTCAGCTTCTTTCTTATATTACCATCCTCGGGCAATTGTTTTCTTTTTTCTTCCTTTTTTCAATTAACTGTTCTGCCTAAATGCGTATTCATATACATGTCTACTGTATCGCCCAACTGCCACGCTCTCAAATGAGAGTAGCAGTATTGTAAATAAAATAAATAAATAAAATAATGGCGAAAGTCGAATTCTTTATTCAACTGAAAATTATAAAATGCTTGCTTTGCTGTAACTATTTGTTTTCAAGTTTCAGTGCAGTTGACAGTGAAGTTTCATGAGTAAAACTGGTTCAGCAGTGAAATGAACTGTACCGCAGACTTTTGAAGAGTGAAATGCTCAGACTCCATACACTTTGTCCATGTCTGTTGCACACCTCATTGCTTCTGCCGATAAAAGGCTCTTCAAGAACAGCAGACTCTCCAGATCTATCAAGTACGACGCATTATTGAAAAGGCCACATGACGATGATTTTGTTTGCTTTTGTGATTGGCTGGCTAAGTAACACAACCCCGCGCGGTTCATGTGCCATGGTTGCTATGTATTCTACTATAGAAATCTTTAATTTACATTTTCACTTGTTTACTTGTTCTTGGCAGTGTTCTTCCTGCGGTTCTTTCCAGTGTGAGTCCATTTGATGGGGTTCCTTGTTTGCCATGTAAAGGAGAGGTGCATCTCACAGGCCTACCTGTGAGATGCACCTTATTTCATTTCTCTTTTCGGGTTTATGTGTCTTTATGGTGAATGGTCGGCATTATTCATATTTGTATAATAAAGGTACCCTTCCCCTAATTTGCATAGGAAGGAGACCTATGGCTGCCCCCCCCCCCAAAAAAAAAAGTTACTGCATACGCGCCTGCTCTGTTGCCATTGATGAAATGACACAGAGGAATGCATAGAGCAAACTTTAGAGTCTGAAGGCTCGCATCGATGTCACTGGTTGTCCTTTCCCATTATGCACCATTAAAAGCACTCATTGGGGTTAAAACAATGTTTGACTAGTTGCTAACATATTTCATAGTTTCCTTCCAGTGCAGACCCTCACTCCAGGATGCTGCAGGTCACACTGAACATTAATTTCGAAGTTTCAGTGCACTTCCTGAACCGCTCCCACTGCCAGATCCATCCACAGTAATTTTGGGTAGTTATTCCCGTAAAATTTCCGGGTTCCTTGCCTGGACACTCAACCTCAGTACACTGTAGCTACTAGTATAGGTGAGAAAATTATGCTGTATAAACAGAATGAACGGCAATTTCCTAAACATGCAAAAGCATGCAAGTTCCTTTAACGCGCAAAGAGCATGGATAGCAGGCATATTTCTAATTTAGTGTGCTCACTGGGTGAAAGCTTACATTTACATATATGGAAGCATAGAACAAATGTTTCAAAGCATTAATTACATCCTTGAGCTTAATAATTAACATTAAAAAATTCTGTATAATTTGGGCAATTTAATCTTACACATAAAACCAATTCATTCAGTTTTGCAGACACTAAGTGGGCTCACAAGTTTTACTGTGCCTTTTGGAAGGATGACACAGGAACATAATTTCTGCTGCAAAATGTTTTCCAGTAAAACATCCAATTGGGAAGAAAAGCATTCTAAAAACAATACAGGGTTTTCAACTTACTTATCCCAAATGAATTATGCAGTAATTTTTTACCAGTGTCTTTTATAGTTCTTTCAACAAAGAAATTATTGCCATGTGATGCTTTGTGCACTACACACAAAATTCAGTGAATGACAATGTCATTCATGCTTAAAATAAAAAAACACTGCTTCCCAAGTGTTGCTAGCGGCTACTTCCTAATATAGGTTATAGGCACTCAAAGTTCAAAATTCTCAAGTGGAAATGAGAGTGAAGAAAGGCAAATAAGGAGGTTAAAGTGAAAACACTGTATTAGGCACACCTGCAACGAATAGAGAAGAAAACTCAACTAACAACTCCATGGAGGTAATAGCAGAAGTGACAAAGTATGGAAAAAAATAAATGAAGCACTAAATCGGTCAGTCGATACACAAACAGATACGTTGAACATTGATTGCACTTTTGTAGGTGGTACAGAACTTGCAGACCGTTTTAACAATTTTTTTGTTAAAGTAGGATGCATAGATCACGACATTCAAGATACAATGCATGCCGCTTCATTAAGAGAATCTTTATTCCTAAAGATTACTAGCATCCCTGAGGTGATTGCAACATTTTCATCCTTGAAGAATAGCCATAGTCGAGACGTAGATGATTTAGAAATTAGGCCAATTAAGTACGTCATAGACTTACTTGCACCTGCAGTAATGCACATTTTTTATATTTTCTTGTCAACCGGAGTTTTCCCGCGTAATATGCAGGTAGCGAGAGTAATAGTTCACAAAGGAGGTGACAAAAATAATATGGGCAATTATTGGCCAGTATCTATACTTCCTGTGCTATCAAAGGGACTCAAAAAAATTGTTAACTTTTGTATTAATAAATTTTCGCAAAAACATAGCCTGCTAACCGACTGTCAACACGGGTTTAAGAAAAAGCGGTCTATGGAAACTGCTTTAAGTATACAGAAGGAGCTTATTCTAGAGAACACTGACAAAAAATTTCTGACTTTAGGGTTATACTTAGACTTCAGCAAAGCCTTTGATAGGATCAACCAGAAATTGCTGCTGATAAAGCTGGAAAAATATGGCTTCCGAGGAATAACACTTGAACTTATCTGATCTTATTTAGAAAGCTGACATCAGTTTGCTGAAATTAATGAGAACAGATCGCTGATAAAATCTTTGACAGCGTGACAGTGTGCCCCAAGGTAGCATTCTTGGCCCGATACTTTTCCTGTATTACATTAATGATATTGTACAAGTGAGCGATATGTGTAAATTTGTCACGTATGCAGATGATTGCTCTGTTTTCTTTACAGGTAAAGATTTAAAAGAAATAACGCCTATAGCAAGCTCCGTTTGTTATGGACTTCGAGCATGGTCTAAGGCAAACGGCCTCATCATCAATGAAACCAAAACAAAGTGTGTTATTTTTCATGCTCTGGGAAGTTCTACTACATTGCCAGATAATATTGTGTGGGGTCTGTATAAAATTAACCTTACGTCATCCATAAAAACCCTAGGCATAATACTCGCTAAGCATATGTCCTGGAATGAACATGTTAGTCATGTTTGCTCAAAGGTACGAAAAGTTGTTGGTGTGTTAAATTGCAATTGAAGTGCATTACATTTTCAAGTTAAGTGTCTCATTTATCATGGTCTTCTCCATTCACACCTCAGTTACTGTTCACTTATATGGGGTAACACTACAGCGCAAAATATTCAAATGCTGGAAATACTTCAAAAGAAAGCAATTCGGGCGATAGCGAACGTTTCTTTTTTCGAGCATACGCAAGAGCTTTTCCAACAAAACAGAATAATCAGAGCCCGTGACATATATAAATTCAAAACATTACTAAGCTATAGAAATGCTATGCTGGGAAAACTCGATTCATTCCTAGCCCCGGCAACTCTACAGCAAAATAGAAGTGCGTATTCATATCGTCACCAGGCACCATGGCAGATCCCTTTCTCACATACTAATTATGGCTGCCAATGCCTTAAACATACACTACTGTCCCTACTTAACTATTTTAACCAACAACATGTTGATGTTTTATCTCTAAACAAAACTAAAATATTGGATTTGTTCTTATAGATGTGTATTGTTAACTGCTCCAACAGTTCCGCAGAACTTATCATATATTCTCATTTTGTTTATACATTCACACTTGTAACTACTATTCCTAGAATCCGGGTTTCCGCTGCAGTGATTGTGCCCGAACCACGTGGCAGGGTTTCGTGTTGTAAACTGGATGCTGCAAAGGGCGTCTTTGCATTTGTTAAAATTCAAGGATGTGATGACACCCTGGGCTACGTTGCCGTGATGTCTGTCGCGAAAGCAGCAGCCTATATGCAGATTTTCTTTTTTTATGTTTTTTAACATAGATGCAGATATATATTTGCAAGTATGTAAAATAATTTCTGAAAAAAAGAATGTTTCCTGATGGTAACTTAACTTGTGTTTATTGTAAACTTCTGTGAAATTTGTTATATTTATATATGTATGTGTGTATATGTATATATATGTATACATATACTGCTTTTGCATTCTTATTTATTTATTTATTTTACAATACTGCAGGCCATCATCGGGCCCATGCAGGGGTGGTTACAACATGGAATACAGTACAAAAAAAGAATAAAGTGAAACTAGTGTATCCAAAACAAAGAGCATTAGCACACACAAAAAAGAACACACTCAATAAATATATACACTGTTTAAATGAGCCGTCCGGGAAGCAGGAGAAACAGCGTTTACCATAAGAATGCATCTACAGAGGCTGCATATGAAATACAGGTAATATCACCATTCGAATTCCAGATTCTCAATACTGTCAATAATTGCGTTGGCAGATGGGCAATTTACGGCTCTAGAGGGTAGTATGTTCCAATGGGAAATGGCGTGTGGGAATAAAGAGTACTTGTGAGTGTTATTATGGCTGGGATGGTGTCGTATTGATTTATTATGGTTGGTTCGGGCAGAAAGTCTGAATGGCGCTTGAATGTATGTTGCTTGCGGTATTCGATAGGAGCCGTGATAAAGTAAGTATAGAAATTTTAATCTGGAAATCATTCTATGTTGAGCCAGTGATTTAATGTTAGCCTTGACGCGCAGGTTCGTAATGCTCGTTTGACGTGAATATTGTGAATATATAAATCTCAATGCTAAGTTCTGTATGCGTTCTAGTTTCTCGGTTAAATACTTCTGGTGCGGGGCCCAAATAATGTCAGCATACTCTAAAAGAGGGTCTAATGAGGGTTTTGTATGCATTTAATTTAACACTAGGAGGTGTGTTTCCAAGTTTTCTTCTCAATAAATGTAGTTTACCTAGGGCCTTGTCATATATGTTATTTATATGAGTTTCCCAATTTAATTTCGTTGTAAGAGTGACCTCGAGATATGTGACCTCCTCGTATTTTCTTAGTGATATATTGTTTATTGTGTATGTAAACTGAAGCACATTTTTCTTGTGAGTGAAGGAGATACTGGTAGTTTTTGATGCATTCAGTTTCATCCCCCAAATGTTGCACCAATTTTGTACAGCAGCTAACGAATCATCTAGTTTTACCTGATCCTCTCTGGTATTCACTGTTGCGTACACTACGCAATCATCGACGAATAGGCGGCTGAACGCATGAACGAATATCATTGATGTAGATCAGAAATAGGAGGGGCGCAAGAACCGAGCCTTGTGGAACACCAGAAAAAACGTTGACGTAATCAGACGTAATATCATTCACAGCTACGCATTGCTTTCTGTTTTCGAGATAGTTCTTGATCCATGATACTGTTTTCTCGTGTACACCAATGGCAATTAGTTTAGTAATAAGATAATAAGATCTGGATGAGGAACAACATCAAAGGCCTTTGAAAAATCTAAGAAAATGGCATCTATTTGGCTTCTGTTATTTATTGTGGTAGCTACATCATGGGTTAACTCAGCTAACTGAGTAATAGTACTTAGACCTGAACGGAATCCATGTTGCCGGCTGTATAGTAGGTTATTATTCTCTAAGTGCAATATTATGGCCTTATAAATAATATGTTCGAACAACAAAAAAAGAAAACTGGATGCACATGTTACTGGATGCACATGTTTACTGGATGCACATGTTAATGAAACAGATCTATAGTTAGTTACGTCGAGTTTAGAGCCAGATTTGTGCACAGGTATTACTTTGGCCCTTCGCCAGTCGTCAGGTATCACTGAAGTTTCCAAAGATCGCCTGTAAATTACGTATAAGTATTTTGACGTCCAAACTGCATGTTTTTGCAAAAATGCATCTGATATAAGATCAAGGCCACAGGGTTTCTTTACATCCAGTTTTTGTAAGAGTCAAAGAATTCCTTGTTGGTCGATATCTATTTCAGGCATTGGATTCTTGAAATGATAATGTAGTTCTGTTAAATACAGATAGAAAAAATTCATTAAATTTGCTTGCTATGACGTCAGGCTGAACAAACGTCTCGTTTGAAACAGTAATCTGCGATACGGTGTGCCACTCCCTCGATAGGTAGCACCAGGATTTTTGTGGTTTATTCGTCATGTAAGAAGGCAGAGTAACAGTGAAAAAACGCTCCTAGGCCATATGTTTATCTTATATTGTAATAAGCGTACAAGATCTTGAAGGTCACGTGTGGTTTTCTTTCTGCGCTTCCTTTTAATTTTTCGTTTTAAATGTATTATTTCGCGCGATACCCAAGGATGTTCTCTGTTCACTCTTTTCTTTCTGGAGGGAATGTAGTTTTCTTCACAAAAGTGTACAATATGCTTAAAACGTAACCATAATTCATTTACGTCATGAAGTAATGAAACCTGCAGAAAGCAGGCGTTTAAATATGCTGAGATAGCATTGTCATCCGCTCTTGAGTAATCCCTGATAACAGCAATCGATGGCTTAACGCGTTCACAGTTTCCTAAAATCGGACAGGAGAATACAATAGTTTTATGGTCCGAAATGCTATTTTCAACATTTAATGTGTTATTTTGAAATAGACTGCTTACGAACATCAGATCAAGCACAGAACATGACGGACCAGCTATTCTAGTCGGTTCGGAAACTAGCTGGTCTAGAGAGAAGGTAAATGACATGAACAATAGTGATTCAGCACTTTTTGCGTCGGAGCTGTTGTGCGAAAGATTAGACCAATTGATTCCTGGTAAATTGAAATCACCCGTGATAATAATATTGAAACGTGAATAAGTGTGTTGTGCAATGTAATCATGCATAACGTCTAGGTATTCAGGGGGCGCATTCAGAGGTCGGTATATGCCACCCAGAAATATGCTTTTTCCATTAAATGTAAGGTTACACCATACGCTTTCATGGTCAGGTATGCTGTTTAAAACTGTGAATTTTATGTTAGATTTAATTGCGACAGCTACACCTCCCCCCCCGCGATTCTCTGTCTTTCCGTATGAGCCGATAAGAAGGTGGAAACACTTCGGAATCCTGGACGCTTTCCTGAAGCCAGGTTTCCATGATGACTATAACGTGCGGTTGATGGGCTGCAACTATGCTTTCAAGTAGGCTTGACTTATTGACTACGCTGCGCGCATTCAGTGATAACACTCTGATAGATTTCGTATGTTGTTGTCACGTGCCATCGCAAGCTGCTGGGCCAGCGTGTGCAGAAGTTTTCGGTTTAGATAGTTCAATTCTTCTGACCTCACACTCATTCCATATAAAGGTGTTGCCATTTATTTTTAGTTTATCAAATGACAGAGATACCTTTGCCCCTTTCGCCTTGTCACTTACTGCAGAACACCATAATTTAGCACGTGTGTCGCATACTTTCTTTGAGAAATCCTCGGATATTGAAATCCGGGTGTTTTTCACCTTGAAGCAGCTTGATAATATTTTGTTTTTCTCAGCGAAGTTGAATAGCCTGATAATAACGGGGCGTGTCCTTTGGCTTTGCTTTGTACCAATTCTGTGAACTCGTTCTATTGAGTTAATTTCTATTCCTAGGGTCTTCTTAAGTATACCGTGCACTTCTTCTTCAAGTGTTTTAACATCTTCATCAGAGCTCTCTCTTAATCCATAAATTACTAGGTTATTCCGCCTACTTCTATTTTCTAAATCATCGACCTTCGATGCCAGAAATTCTACTTGCATCATGGTAGATTTACAAGATTCCTCGCAGTGTACTATCCTGTCTTCGCATTCTTTCCATAATCCCCTTTCATTCTCAATAACTGTCATTATTTCTTGCAAATCTGCAACTATTGTCTCCACATGCTTGATATTTGAAGACAGTTGTTTCAGTGTTTTGTTCGTTTCCTTTTGTTCTCTTAGAATGTGTTTCATTAGTTCCCGCTGCGAACATTTATCTGAATCAGAGTAAGGGCCTGGATTTTGTTCGTCTCCGGATGTTAGTAACATTAAGCGGACAACATTAAAACAACCCCGCAAAATAGCAACACAGCATTGTGGACTTGGGAGCACCGTTAACATTACGCCGTTGTCTCTAACTGAAGAGACTAAATGCTGGTCACTAACCTGTGCGATCAGAAAAAATTTGATCAGCATCCGTGCTCGTTAGGTGCTTCCAAGTCCACTGAAGGGAACGTCGAAAAGGCTGCTGCTTTTATCCGGGTGCCACGATGTCTCCGTCGACGTCCCCGTGCTGGTCAGGTGGTCCCAGTGCAGTGCACGTGGTACAGCTTCCTGCGACTTGTTTTGTCCGATGAAGCCAGCAGGGCAGACAGCCGGAGGTAGCAGTAGATAGGCCTGATGCAGTGCATGCTCAGACCCTGTGTCGACGAATCCGGTCCTCGGTCCGGCCATCTGTGCGATCAGAAAAAATTTGATCAGCATCCGTACTCGTTCGGTGCTTCCAAGTCCACTATGATATATGCAACTGAGTCTGTGTTAAATAATAATATGCAAGATAACAGATTATAATTGTATACTGGGAGTCATTTGACACAACTGTATTACAAATAGTTTCCATGTAATAACATGAAAATTTCTATATGTATTTGTGTTTAAAAAACTCTTATATCCACACTTTCTGCGTAATTGTATTGCTACACCAGCCGCTTCCGTGCCTGTCTGGGAGACCGGAACTTTGTCAAGCCGAAGAGATTTCGGCTTTTTTCCCGGCTCTCCCTTTTTCACCTTGTATCCAGTGGTAAAAATAAAAATCATGATGATGATGATGTAGCAGAATATGATCACAGAACTGAAATGCCACTGTACTGAATTTTGTTAAACTGAAAGGCATTTGCATTGGGTTGAATGGGGTTTCGATGGGGTTTGGGGTTTCGATGGTTTCGACAAAAAAAGTTCGTACAGCTGAATAATTTGCTTAAGTGACGTTCAAGTGGTAGGTTACTGTATATTGGTTTTCTTGGATAAAAGATTTAGTTGGAAACAGTGCCTTGTATGTCCTCATTTTTTCTGAAACATTGCTCGATGAACAAGAGGCGCAAAAAGACGCCTTTCTATTTTGTCTCTTCCGACCTAACTGGCATTTGGCGAATACCTCTTGCGTGCGGGAGAAAGTAAGGAGGGGGGGGGGGGTATATTGGAAAAAATTTGGCAGTGTCTGGCTCCTCCTGGGGTGGTGTTAGAGGTGCGTATGAACCACTGCTTAGATAAATCGAACTCGGTACCTTTTTCTCAGTACAAACATTCGTGAATGTTAACTTCTTATTCTAGCAGTTTAAAAATGTCTGGACAGGCCCTATATCACAATGTCCCAAGCCTCCTATTTTTTTATTTAAAAGGACTTGAAAGCATTCGAACTTCAATGTTAATCAAAAGAATGTTACAACTTTCAATAGCAAGGGATTGCTATTATCAAGACTCCACAAAATGATGCAAAAAGGGCTGTTCTGCCATGAACAATTTTCAATATTGTAATTCTGAGAAGCGGTTATTAAGTTTTGAGGAGAAAGTTTGTTGAATGTATGTTCCAGCTTGTAAACCACGCACAAACTATTTGAGGGCGGTAAGAAGATTCTCTATTGTTTAATATCAAGAGTTGACAAACAGCCACAGTTCAGAAATGTCATGTGTTTTCTCATTTTGAAGAGCAAAAATTATTTCAACATATCTGAGCTATCAACACTACAATAGTAATGACGCTAGCCATTAATCAAGTGGGGGACCAAGATTACAATTTTTTTTTCAGGGTGGGGGGCTCAGCCCTCCCCCTGAAAATCTCCAGAGGGGGCTCGGGCCCCGGAGGCCCCCACATAGTCACCGTCTATACTGCTATGTTAACATGGATGGTATTATATGTGCATTTCTCAAGTGAATAAATTAAACAAAGTACACGTAGTTCATTTTCATGGGAAGCAACATTGAAGCAATCAATTTTGCATCTTTCCATTTTAAGGTGAAAGCCTTAGATGCCTATGCTTTAAGGTCTCATTGTGAGGTACAGAAAATATCATGTGACCCAAGGAAGGCCAGAAGCGAACGAAAACATGTCCAGCAATGTATAAGACATGATTAATAATTATCAGAGTTATCACTATGTGGTACCTGTTTCCAAGTTCCTGTGATGATGTCAAAGGTTATTTCAGATACACCACTTCATCACTATCATTATATACCGTTCTTTCATATGTGAATGCATAGCTTGTAGAAGACAGGTAGGTAGAACCATAATGCAGAATGGACCATTTTGTTAAAGAATTGGTTTTCTTCAAATGACGATCCATCTATAAGATTTTTATAATGAGTGGGACATTGCACCAAACTGGTAGCCCATGACGGTGAGGTGCTCATTGTTACCAACCTTCTAGTGAAAAAAATATACTTTCGAAGAACTCCCAAGAAAAGAAATGTATAGATATATATAGAGTGAAATGCACATTATTGCAGGGACCTGAACTTTAATCAAAGTGGTGACAATAGTGGTCAAAGTTTTCTTATTATTTGTACTAATGCAATGTGAAGATGGGGATCACGATCCTGGCAACGAAAAATGAAAATCAATGATGACAGCGGTCATTGTCAGCTTAAAGAACTGTGTGGACAGACAGACATGGGAAACCAGCACTCACGTGGTGTCGGAGCAAAGCTGGAACTTATGGCTCAGCCAAATAACTTATAAGGGCTGTGGCGCACACGATAGCTGCGCGCGGGTATGATATACTAGAAATCATCAAGCAGCATCTGCCACATGGTGTTAGCGCATGCTGCCTGCACTAATAGATCTCCCACCGAGCTCCTACATCTATACGAATACACAGCTACAAAATGCATGCCGAGATGCAGGATCCATCCAGTAAAGGGAACAAATTCGCCAGTCGCTTAATATGACATTGACCGACACCTACAGAAGTCGCTTAATCATTTAAATAATTAGGTGAGAATGACTTGGTTCGACAGGCAAGGTTCTGACTGGTGTTGTCGCTTTTTGTGACTGTTGTCGCGGATCGCTTTTTAAGTCGCGACGATAGATTGGATTTTTTACAAGCACTGCTCCAGGAGGGCACATGCAACCGGAGGCCTCAGGAGAGGACCTGAGGTTATAATAAAGCAGGCGGCGCAGGATCCCCAGGGCACCCAAGGGGTAGTGGGGAGATCAAAGCTGGAAGCAGGATGGCCCGTAGGATTGGAGTGGCGGAGGCCTAAGCGTGCTGGACTTAAAATAAATATTATTACGTCCAGCCGCCAACTTGTGACGCCAAGACTTCTGCAACAGCAGTCAGAAGTTTGCCGTTTGACATACTAAGGCAGCAGCGGAAGCGGACGAAGACACAGAAACGTGAAAAAGAGACCCCACGCTACAAGTTAGTAGTATTTTAATATTTAAATTATGGCAATTGAATAACGCGCAACTGAGCCCTCTCGAAGCGTTCGACGCATGGAAAAATTCGCGAGGACGGTAAGATACCAGTGTGACAGGGGCACAAACAAGGAACGAAAACGCACACACAGGGCAAACTGTGAAGATGCTATATATTTTGCTATATATGTAATATAAGCTATATCTATCAAGTGACTAGTGCCATGCTATAATCTTCAGAGGTCGCAATGCTTTCGCAATGAAATTGTTGACAGTGTGCGCTGTGTGTGTATCTTGTGTTCCGGCTCACTGCTCATCGCGATCACGCCCGATCCTGATCGAATTTCGCGGTCGTGATTGCCTTCTTTGGACAAAATGAGCGAGAGACCCAATAACAGTCGAGAATTTCGATCCGGATCGGTGCCGATCGCGATGAGAAGTATACGTGTGACACCGGTAGTGACAGGGCAACGCCATATCATACTCGCCTTCACGGGAGACCACTGACCAAACGACAACAATCGTTCGCGCCAGTGCACTGCGCCAGCAACACCCAAGGAGACGCACGAGGAAAACTTGTACGCGACGGAGGACGGTAAGATACCAGTGTGACAGGGGCACAAACAAGGAACGAAAACGCACACACAGGGCAAACTGTGAAGATGCTATATATTTTGCTATATATGTAATATAAGCTATATCTATCAAGTGACTAGTGCCATGCTATAATCTTCAGAGGTCGCAATGCTTTCGCAATGAAATTGTTGACAGTGTGCGCTGTGTGTGTATCTTGTGTTCCGGCTCACTGCTCATCGCGATCACGCCCGATCCTGATCGAATTTCGCGGTCGTGATTGCCTTCTTTGGACAAAATGAGCGAGAGACCCAATAACAGTCGAGAATTTCGATCCGGATCGGTGCCGATCGCGATGAGAAGTATACGTGTGACACCGGTAGTGACAGGGCAACGCCATATCATACTCGCCTTCACGGGAGACCACTGACCAAACGACAACAATCGTTCGCGCCAGTGCTCTGCGCCAGCAACACCCAAGGAGACGCACGAGGAAAACTTGTACGCGACGCTCAGATCGCCAGCCGACACATCGCAAAATGCCGGCACGCCAGGGCACGCCTAGGGATAGAACGACCAAAGAAACTGCTCCTCCGTGGTACCTAGGCAAAGGGAGAAATTTCAAGCGCGAAAGCCCCCAGATTTTCTCTCTCGCACCCGCTGAAACGACTGGCCAATCCCGTGAACTGGCGTTTCCTCTAATGACCGTCTCGTCTCCCGAAGTGCCTCCGCAGTGGCCCTTCGAGATCCGCGACATCGTGCGCGATGACCTGCGCAAGTTGCTAACGTGTGAGCAACCACAAATATCCTCGCTCGCCGACGTCGTAAGGGACGAGGTACAGCAAGCGCTGGGCACACTCGATCCTGCCGAAACTGCACCGACCCTATCGCCACCTTGCCAGGAGACACGCGTTTCAACTTACGCCGCCGCTCTGCAAAGCCAAGCGAGGCCAACCAGCTCGCGACGGGAAACGTGCACGGCCACCTCAACGCAGCCAAGCCTACCCGCCAACGCCGCGCCCGCAGGAGGACGTCCATTCGAACATGTTCCGGCAAACCACCACGAGGAAGACTGACATCTGGAGAACCCCAGGTCGACGACCGCTTTGTTTTCACTGTGGTGAAGCCGGCCACCTCCTACGAGAGTGCCCCTACCGTCAGATGGGCCTCCGCGGGTACAACATCGACGCCCCACGACCCCTTCCTGGCCAACGGCCTCGAGAAATTGAGGCCTATCTTCGAGCGACCGAAGATGCCGCCCCACGTCTCTTCAGGTCCCCGTCACCCTACCCACGCCGTTCGTCTTCGCCATACCAGGGGTACGCGAGGGAGAGGTCACCGAGGGTAAACTAGGGGAAACTAAAGCCAGCGACGTCTGGAGGTTACGCTGCCCTCGGGCGAAGACCGAAAAACCCTCCTACAACCACGACGAATTCCGACGCCTCGCTGCATTCCGACACCACGACGCGACCTGACGCAGCGACGACACGACTCAATGCTACGCCGCTGCGAACCCACGCATCAACATCACACAACACGAAGCCGCGACCCGACACCACAAAGTTGATGGCGCGGCTGAAGACCACAACAGCGCCTTGCCATGAGGCTTCCACCCGACGAAGCCGCGACCGTGCGAAGCGACAGACCGCACAGTCGGTGACCGACCCAACGTTACGCTGGACCGACCCACATCGAACCCGAACACCAAGTGCCGACCTACAAGTTAACCTAGATGGACATCCAGTTGCTGCACTCGTCGACACCGGGGCCGACTACTCCGTCGTTAGTGGACGATTTTCGTCACAACTCAAGAAAGACAAAACCGCATGGGAGGGTCCTCAAATACGCACAGCAGGAGGCCACCTCATAACCCCGACGGGACGATGCACTGCGCGAGCGGCTGTTCACGGTCATACCTACCCTGTGAACTTCATCATCCTACAGCACTGCTCTCGCGACGTAATCCTCGGGGTGGACTTCCTGAACGAAAACGGTTCGTTGATCGACCTGCAGACGAAAACGATAACACTGACGACAAAACGGTCAGAAAGAATGCAAAGCAATCATTATCATCGCGCCGCGTTCACCATCCTCGACGATCAAGTGAGCCTCCCACCAAATGCTAGCGTCATGGCACTCGCCGAAACAGAGGCGTTCTCAAGTGGCGATGCGATTGTCGAAGCTTGCAGCTGCTTCTGGAGCGCCAAATTTGCGTCGCACGCGGTGTCGTCCATCTGCGTGAAGGCAGAGCGGCTATGCTAATAACCAATTTCAGCACGGAACACAAGCACCTCAACAGGGGCACGACGGTCGCTTTCTTGGAAGAGTCTGCCGAAATAAGCGACGCATTAGCACTCTCCGAGTCGTCCCATGAGGCGTCGTCAACGGTGACTGATGAGGTGAACTTCGACATTAACCCCGCCCTGCCTCAACAAAAGCAAGAAAAGCTACGTTGCCTTCTTTTGCGATATGCCGAATGTTTTTCAAAGTCGTCGAGGATGCGGCAAACGCACACAGCGAAGCATCGCATTGTAACCGATGAATCGGCTCGTCCCGTCCGCCGAAGTCCCTACCGCATTTCAGCGCGAGAACGTGAAACAATCAAGACACAAGTTGAAGGAATGCTTCGCGACGACGTCATTCAGCCGTCCAAGAGCCCGTGGTCTTCACCCGTTGTGCTCGTAAAGAAGACGGTACCCTACGATTTTGCGTCGATTATAGACTGATGGTCATTAAGGGTTACGGACTGGATTCCAAGGGACGGGAAGCGTAGCAGGGGGCGGCAGAAAGTTAGGTGGGCGGATGAGATTAAGAAGTTTGCAGGGACGACATGGCCACAATTAGTACATGACCGGGGCCGTTGGAGAAGTATGGGAGAGGCCTTTGCGCTGCAGTGGGCGTAACCAGGCTGCTGCTGATGATGATAGGCGTCCCAACAGCGTCACGAAAAAAGACGTCTACCCACTTCCTAGAATCGACGACACGTTAGATCGACTGTGCGGTGCCAAGTATTTTTCGTCGATGGACCTCCGGAGCGGCCACTGGCAGATTGAGACAGACGAGAGGGTCCTTGAGAAGACTGCCTTCATCACGCCGGACGGTCTTTACGAATTTAAAGTTATGCCATTCGGACTATGCTCAGCGCCTGCGACATTTCAGCGTGTCATGGACACCGTGTTGTCTGGGTTGAAATGGCAGATATGCCTCGTATATCTCGACGACGTAGTCGTTTTCGCATCCACCTTCGAGGAGCACCTTAACAGGCTGCAGACCATGCTAGAGGCAATTAGGGCGTCGGGACTCACTCTGAAACCAGAGAAATGTTGTTTCGCCTACGAAGAGCTTATGTTCCTCGGCCACGTAGTTAATCGCGAAGGCGTGCGTCCGGACCCCAAAAAGACGGCAGCCATCGAAAGTTTCCCGATACCCAGTGAAAAGAAAGCTGTCCGTAGATTCTTGGGGCTCTGTGCGCATTACAGGCGTTTTTTCCGAGATTTCTCTCGAATCGCGGAGCCTCTCACTCGCCTTACGAAAGCCGACGTGCAGTTTACATTGAAGAAGCCCCAAGAAGACGCTTTTCGCGAACTTCAAAGGCGCTTGCAGTCACCGCCAGTACTCGGCCATTTCAACGAGAGCGCTGACACCGAGATCCACACGGATGCAAGCGGCATAGGACTCGTTGCTGTGTCGATTCAAAAGAAGAACGGCCTCGAGTAAACCATCGCCTACGCGAGCAGATCCCTTTCGATAGCCGAATTGAACTATTCGACGACCGAAAAGGAATGCCTCGCTGTCGTTTGGGCGATCACAAAATATTAGCCGTATCTTTACGGGAAGCACTTGAAGATCGTCAGTGACCACCACGCTCTGCGCTGGCTCGCTAACCTGGAAGACCCGTCAGGTCGCCTCGCTCGTTGGAGCCTGCGACTACAGGAGTTCGAAGTCACCGTCGTGTATATGTCAGGCCGAAAGCACAGAGACGCCGACTGCCTTTCGAGAGCCCCTGTTGAATCCGCCCCGCCCTGCGACGATGCCTTCTTTGGACCCATAAGCTTTAACACCATCGCACAAGATCAACATGCCGATCCTGATCTGCGTTGTATCGTTGAATATCTCGAAGGCAAAACCGATTCGGCGCCAAAGGCATTCAGGCGCGCGCTTTCGTCGCTGTGCCTGCGCGACAACGTGCTTGGAAGAAAAACTTCACGCCGCACAAAGCGGCATACCATCGGCATACCTGCTTGTCGTGCCACTCAAGCTACGGCAAGAGATTTGAGAAACGTCTCACGATGAGCCGACAGCAGGGCATCTGGGATTCACTCGAACTCTCAGAAGAATTCAAGAAAAGTGCTACTGGCCGGGCCCGGACGCAGACGTCGCACGCTACGTGAAAACCTGCCGAGATTGCCAACGTCGGAACACACCGCCTACAAGGCCAGCCGGCCTCCTGCAACCAATCGAACCACCATGGGAACCATTCCAGCAGATAGGGATGGATATCTGCTTGGGCCCCTTCCCGACATCTACTAGCGGGAACAGGTGGATAGTGGTAGCAACGGACTATCTGACGCGCTATGCCGAGACAACGGCGTTACCATCGGGAAATGCAATCCAGGTCGCCAGATTCTTCGTAAAGAACACCGTTCTCCGTCATGGTGCACCCGAGGTCCTTATTACCGACAGAGGTACTACGGCATTCACAGCAGAACGCACGCAACAGATTCTGCACTTGAGCCACACGAGCCATCGGCGCACTACAGCGTACCACCCGCAGACAAACGGCCTTACGGAGCGTTTAAATAAAACCCTCGACGACATGCTCGCCATGTATGTCGACGTCGGGCACAAGACTTGGGACGAAGTCCTTCCGTTAGTGACGTTCGCGTACAACACCGCGCAGCAGGAGACAACGCAGATGTGACGCCATTCGAACTTGTCTTCGGTCGCCAAGTCGCCACCATGCTGGATGTGATGTTGCCTCACGTTGAAGACAACATCCATGCAGACGCTGCCGGCTTCCTTCAACTCACCGAGTAATGAATGAATGAATGAATGAACTTTATTCCCCTTTTAAGGGGAGGAGCCGGGGGGGAGAGAGGGAGGTCTAAGTACTCCAGTCCCAGCAGGCGTCCATCACCACATTATGTGGCTACAAGTCCGTCTACCAGTCGTGGTAGGCCTCCGCTACCTCCTCAGCCCACCTCAGGACTCGGTCCTGTAGGGTGGGATCGGAGCAGCGCAGTGCAGTCTCCCACAGCTCCTCGCTACTAATTAATGGTTTGAGCTTGCGGGGGGGGGGGGGGGGGGAGTTTTGATGGGGCATTGCCACATGATATGGGAGAGATCTGCTATGGGGACAGGGCAAAAGCGACACTTGGGTGTCTGGTATGTGGCGGGAAAGAATAAGTGCAAAGTGCGCGGGGTAAGAAAAGTGGGAGTTTGTAGTTGTCGCCACAGTATTTCTCTCTGGCGCGTTCTAGACACAGATAGAGGTGGATACAATAGGCGTTGGTTTCTGTAATGTGTGCAAATTTCATGGAATGTAACGAGTGTGTTTTTATTGGTGTGTTGTTGGGAGTCATTGGGTTTTAGAGTTAGGCCCATATTTGTGGCCACTCGGTCCGTGAATCCTCGAGCAGCGGCATGAGCCATTTCGTTGCCATGGAGTCCTTGATGTGCTGGAGCCCATACGAGAGCGATGTCTTTTTCTGGTGGGTGAGCTACAAGCAGAGAGTGCACGAGGTTGTTAATGTAGCCGTTACTGAAGTTCCGGATAGCAGTCTTAGAGTCACTAATAATGACGTCGCAATCGGTTAGCCCCGATACAAGTGCAATGGCGGCCTCTTCCGCGTCACCCGCCGAGGTGGTCTTGACTGATGCTGAACAAACAGTGTTGGCCTGGTTGTCTACGACCGCTATAGCATAACGATGTTAGGGGTGTAGGCTGCAGCGTCCACATAGTACACTCCTTCAGCCTGTCCATAGCTGCGTTGTAGCGCCTTTGCTCGATGTTTGCGGCGTTTGACGTGAAATTCGGGGTGTATGTTCGGAAGAAGTTGATGTCGCCTACTCTCGTTGAATGGTGGAGCATGATGAAGTTGTCTCAGGATCTCACGCCCAGCTTCAGTGGTGGTGAGTCTATGGTATTGCGATGATAGATGGGCTTCGGTTAATTCTTGAAGGGTATTTCGCGTGGCGGTGGCCATCACCCTTTGTGTGGATGCTCTAATTGGAACACCAAGAGCGACTTTGTGTATCTTGCGAATCAAGCAATTCACAGTATCCTCTTCCTGCCTAGAGAGTGAGAGATACGGTAGTGCGAAGGTGATTTTGCTTAAGACAAAAGCCTTGATTAGCTGAATCAGCTCCTTCTCTCGAAGCCCTCCGTGATTGTTGTAGATGCTCAGTTACTGCGCTGCGCTTTACCCCAACCTTTCCTTCCCATCAACTAGAATCTCCTTCTCTCTCCCTATCAGGCGAAGCGTATTATCTACCGTTGTTTGTAGTGTTTGCAAGGTATGCTAATTTGCTCGGTTGCATTGGAGGTGTAATCCTAGGACCCTTATCCTGTCTACTTGGGGTATAGGGTGCCCTTCAATCGTGAGTTGGATATTCGGGGATGAAGTCCTGAAGCGTCTTGTGGGGCGTAGAAGGAGAAGCTGTGATTTGGTGGGGGAGCACCTGAGATTCAACTCGTGACCCACTTGTTCGACCTGATCAATTGCGGCTTGGAGGGTGTCTTGGATGTCCCCGTCAGAACCTCCGGTCATCCACAGCGTAATATCGTCCGCCTACAGTGTGAATCGGAGGTCAGGAATCTTCTTGAGAGTGAAAGCTAAAGGTCGCATAGCCAAATTGAAGAGGAGGGGGGAAAGTACTGCCCCTTGGGGCGTGCCAGTGCTTCCTAAACTTATCTGGCCAGATAGTTCGCTGCCTAATTGTAGCGTCGCAGTGCGCTTCGTGAGGAAGCTGCGTATATAGCGGTAGATTCGCTCCCCGCAGTTTATACTGCTAAGTTCGCGTAGTATGGCCAAGTCGAACACGTTGTTGAAGGCGCCCTTGAGGTCGAGGGCGAGCAACGCTTGTGTGTCACGTGCGTTGCTCGGTTCGATAATGTCTTCTTTGAGCCTCAACATGACATCCTGACAAGAAAGATATTTGCGAAAGCCAGTCATTTCCGAAGGGAACAAGTGATTATGTTCGATGTATTTGGAGAGGCGTAGGTGGATTACGTGCTCCAAGATCTTCCCTATGCATGAAGTCGGAGAAATTGGACGGAAGTTATCAATGTGAATTGGCTTATTCGGCTTTGGAATGAAGATCACTTTGGCTGCTTTCCATTGCTAGGGTATCTCTCCCTCTTCGAGACAGTGGTTGTAATAATCGGTGAGTTTGCTTATGGATTGCTCATCGAGGTTGCGAAGCGTTTTATTAGTCACAGAGTCTGGGCCTGGTGCCGTGGTGGTTCGCACTTGGTTGAGGGCATGTCGAACCTCCGCTTCTGTGATGGGGCTGCAAAGCTCCTCATTGGGTTCACCAGCATAGTCGGGCATGGGTATTTGCGTAGGAGGGGGCATATGTTTGGAAGCCAGGTTGCTGAACATGGTCGGCAGGTCGGCTGCATGTTCAAGCAGCAGTTTATTCATCTGGTGGTTGTTGTGCGTCCTAGACGTGGTGGGGTCGAGCAGGTGCCGGAGCAATTGCCAGGTCTTTTTGGTGCTGAGAGTACCATGCGCTCCTTCGCAAACCTGAGTACATTGCTGCGCCGCCAATTTGATAGCATACTGTTGGATCTGAGAGTCTAATTTGGCGATTCGGAGTTTACGATTGTAACGTGCTGTTAGCCATTTCCTAAGTAAAGCTTGCTTCGCTTCCCACATGTGTAGTAGCTAGGAGTCAATTGTGGCCAAGGGTGTGTCTAGCGGGAGAGTGGTGGTATGGGCCTCTACGTCTGCTTGCAAGGCGTTCGCCCATTGCTCAATGTCGGTAATGGTTTCTTCGTTAGTGTTGCAGCGAGATTTTCTGAATTCCGTCCAATTCGTAAGCCTTAGTGGTTTCGTGGCTAACGGTCTGTGCTTAAAATCTACACCGAGTTCGAGGATGTAATGGTCGCTTCCCAAGTTGTTTTGGAGGTTTTGCCAGGTCGCCTGAGTGATGCGGTGAGTTAGGGTGAGGTCGGGGGATGTATCCCTACTGATGCTATTTCCTAGTCGGGTAGGAAGAGTGAAGTCATTGTAGATGGTGAAACCTTGATTTTGTATGTGCTGCCATAGAGCTCTTCCCTTAGCAGTGGATGCGGAGTGGCCCCACATTTGATGGGGGGCATTGAAGTCGCCCGTTACGACTAGCGGCTGTTTATTGGCGTTAGCTTTGGCCTGGGCAAGCATGTTCTCAAAGCGGTGGTGTCGAGCATTGGGAGGGCTATAAACATTTAACACGCATAGGGTGGGTTGTGTGTGGCTTTGAGGTAGAATTTTGATGAAATCGTGGGGGATTTCAGTATTGCTGAATGTGTCCCGTTTAACAGAAAGATGTCGCCTTGCAAGTATGGCAGTGTTGGGCTTGTCTATATGAGGGTCTTGAAACGTATTGTATTCAGGTAGCGTGACTTTCCCATGTGCTTCCTGCAAGGCTATAATGTCAGGGAGCTCGTTAAGACTCTGTAGAAACAGTGTTAGAGATGCGCGCTTGTTGCGGAACCCCCTGCAGTTCCACTGCCAGATGACTAGACTACGGGCTGGCTTCATCATTATTGTCATTTTGAAAGACGGGAATTTGTGACGTCGCGGAGCGTCTTCCCCAGCTGTCGATTAGCTCTTGAAACCGGCAAAAATGTGCAGATGCCTCACAAATAAATGCATCAAGCTTGCTCTGTAGTCTATTTTCAAGGGCAACAAGTTTGTTTTCCAGAATGTCCATGCGGTCAGTGAGGACAAATATGGCGTTTTCAACGGTGTTCTCAGTGTCTGTTATTTCGGCATTCTTCCTTTTTGCGGCTGGGGGTTGCGTGTGTGATGAAGGCAGCATTGTAGTTGCGGCTTCCGGCGTAGCAGTGGATGCAAGTGTGTCCATTTGTTCTGTCGGAGGACGTGTGAGTGTGGGCGCAAGCGTTTGTGGGAGTGGTTTAGAAGTAGCAGCAGGAGTGTCAGTGATATCGATGGGGGTGGAGCATTGCTTTGAGCTGCTTGATTTCGTTTTTAAGCATTTCGTTTGATGATTTAGCAAGTATTTGATGAGAGAGCTGTCAGCATATTGTGAGGAGCTGCTATTGTGGGAGACTACTCCTGCCCAGCTCACCTTTTTATGGTTGATGGGCGGTGTCTCCTCGTTTCGTAGGGTCAGCGGAGGCCAAGCTTGCTTCGATGATGGGAGCTGCGCCGATGCTGCAGTGTTCTTGCGGCCAGAGCTGCTCTGCGGCGTCTCTTGTCCAGTGCGTTGATTGGGGGCTTGTACAGCGTTCCTGGCCGGAAGTGTCAATTTAGACTCTGGAGGCCGGGGGCGGTGTCCATGGTTTGTAACGAAGTTTGCACTCTGAGGAACCAGTCTCATGTGTTCCGGTGCAGATGATGCAAGTGGGAGTACAGCTGTGGTCCAGAGGAGGGTCTGGCGTGCCGCATTTTGGGCAGAGACATATGGTCACATTGGGGCAGACGTTTTGGCGATGGCCAAGCTGCCGGCACTTAGTACACGCCTCCACTTTTTGTCGATATGGTCGGCAGCGGAGGTCTGTGCGGAGGCAGTCAACGTAGAAGGGGACCTTTGAGCCTTCGAAAGTGACCAGGATGGAGTCTGTAGAGCCCATTCTTCGAGCAGCTAGGATGTTGATTGCTGGATTGGACTCTCGAAGGTTAGCCAACACGTTCCCTTCTACCAGGGAGGCCGGCAGCTTGATGATACCCCTACACGAATTTTTAGGGTCTGCCACGTGCGTGGAGACTTCGTAGCTCTTGCCCACGATGGTGAGGGTGGCCATCTTCAAATAGCGATCAGCCCTGTCCATGCAGGGAGTGCTTATGATGATTGTGTTGGTAATCTCGTTGGCCCGGAGCCGATCTGGCGATGCTGCAGCCGTGGAGAGACCAGTGGACTTGATGACGATGTCGCGGAGAGAGACTGGATGTATGTTGGCGCAGTTGACTCCACCGTGTACACGAAGAATTTTGTATTCTGCGGCTGGAAGTGGAGGAGGACAAGGCAGAATGTGGCTTACTTGCGGTGGAGTTTTGAGGGTGCTGGGCGAGGTTGGCTTCTTGGTGTCGGAGTAAATAAATTTCTCGCGCCAATCGAGGATCTCTTCCGGATTCATGTCGACGCTGTCGACGACGCCGTCCTGACTCATGGCTGCTGCAGCTGCTACCGCCGACGCACGCTGCCGGCGTTGCGCGGCAGGGGCGCAGGGGTTTGGATGTTTCGAATAATCGGCGATGAACTGAAGATGACAGGTCCGATTTCCGCTGAAGAGGTGTCGTTCGACAGCAGGTCACTTACAGCACCAGTGGTCCAAAAATCCCGCGCCGAGGAAGCTCGCCAGCTCGCCCGAATGCGCTTTAAAGAACAGCAAAACGTCGACGCCCGACTCTGCAACCTACGACGACGAGACGCAGTATACGCACTTGGTGACCGCGTTATGGTGTGGACACCGATTCGTTGTCGCGGGCTTAGTGAGAAGCTCCTGTGCCGTTACTTCGGGCCCTACAAGATAACTCGACGACTTGGGCCACTGGTCTACGAGGTTGTGCCCGATGCAGTGAGTCACAGCGACGTCGCGCGCGACCCAAGATGGTCCACGTCGTGCGCTTCAAAAAGTTTTTTGAGCGTTAGCGGACTAAACAGAAATTCTATTTTTTTTTTTCCATGCTTACAAGTTTCTTGTTTTATTTAGCATCGGGGCGATGCTTTTTCACTGGGGGGGGGGGGGGGGGTAATGCCACGTGCGTTTATTTCGGCTTGTAGCGACGCGAGCGACGCTCCCGTCGCAGCACGCGTCGCTGTGACGCGACCGGCGTCGCTGCGACACAGGCGGCGCCGCTTGACGCGTTTCGATCATGGACGCGAAATGTACAAATACGGGACCACTGCTTGCGCTGTCTCAGTCCGACGAACGCCCTACTAGACGCGCTTGCTGCTTTCGCCGGCACCGAGTTGTTCGCTTGATTTAGGGCAAAAGTTCGCCCATTAAACTCTCTTTAAGTCTACCACTGACGCAGTGTCCCTCTCTGCCTGCGTGCCAGGCTGCTCACCGTCACCTACGTGACAATAGGAACAGTAAAGGAGTAATCTTCCTGTGGGTTTCTAGGGGTGGAATGTTATTGCAGTCATAAGGTTAATAGAAAAGTCTCCTCTTTTATATTTACCAAAGATGAACCTCACAGCTTTTCTCTGTATTTGTTCAAGGCGATAAATATATTTTTGGTGTGAGGGTCCCAGATGATCGAAGCATACCGAAGTTTAGATCTGATATATGTATTGTAAACCAGAAGTTTAAGATTTGACAGAGCATCTGAGTTTACGCCTGAGAAAAGTTTTGCGAAAGCTGATGAAGAAATATTTGAAATGTGGATACTCCACGATAGATTGTTGGTAATAGTTACACCAAGATATTTATACTTAGAAACTTCAGAAATAGGATGGTTATGAACGACATGCTTTTTACGAGCTCTTCTACGAAGAACTGTTTTCTGTGGGTTAAGCTCTGTACCCTGTTAAAAGAAGGCTCAAGAGATGGCGCCACCATCCTGCACGTGCTGGCCACGCGCCCCTTCTGAAACCTCCGCTCCCACCGTCGCGGCAGCCCTCCTCCTCTATGAACTCTGAGCAGACGACATATCAAGTTGCGTCTGGCTCTCCCGCTCCGCTCCTGCTGGTCGGCCGCCACCCCGTCTCAAGACACTCTACTCTCTGTACCTTCATGTAACCACACCCATTCCTGTGTACTCCATGCTTAATAAACCCCGCTAACCCCCGTTAACAAAAGTCCAGTGTTCTATCGTCCACTATACGAGACATAACGAAACATGGTGTCAGAAGTGAACTAGTTCTAACGTCAGCGCATCAGCAGTGGAGAATATTCCTGCACCTGCGAAATTCGACTCCAGAGGAAACGCTGAGGAACAATGGCGAGCCTTCAAGCAGAGCTTCACGCTGTACCTCAAAGCAACTAACACAGCCAGAGCACCATCTGACCGGCAAGTAGCACTTCTTTTGACCGTCGGTGGTTCTTCACTGCTTGATATCTACATTTTGGACTTCGGGGGATCGACTGAGGAAAGACCAAACCCAGAATTTAACTATGCATATGTCATCAGCCTCCTCGACGCGCATTTCTTACCGAAGCACAACGAGCTGTACTCGCGATACGTCTTCCGAACTCGCATGCAACGGGAGGAAGAGCAGTTCGACAGCTTCGTAACAGATTTGAAGCTCAAGGCGCGCGATTGTGGATTCGGAAACGAAAGAGAAAAAATTATCCGCGACCAGATCGTCTGTGGTATCTATGACGAAAAAGCCCGTACAGACATTCTCAAGTTAGACGATCCGACCCTAGAGAAGGTTGAAAAGGTGTGTCGAGCACACGAAGCACTGAAAATTCAAATGAAGGCATTTAAAGAGGGTACTCCATTAAGCAGCGAGACAGTGCACGCAGTGAAGAAATTCGTCCATCGCACCAATGCCAACTCGAAAAGCGCGAAAGGAAAACCACAAAAAGCTAACGTACCAAAATGCAGGTATTGCGGTGGTAGCCACGAGCGCAAAAGAGAAACATGCCCAGCTTGGAAGCAAACATGCAGAAAGTGCAAAAAACGAAATCACTTCGCGGCAGTTTGTGAAAGCAGCAAGGTAATTGCTGGCCTGGCAGTAGATGGCGAGGATGTAAACATACTGTCAGCTCAAAGCTACAAACCAAGCTCAGTTCACACGTCTCTGAGAGTGAACGGGACACATGTTTCAAGTGGACAGCGGTGCAGCTGTTTACGTCATCCCGGCTAGACACGTCAGGCAACATAGAACCGTGCACAACAACACTTCGAACGTGGAATGGAAGCAAAGTTCACTGTTCAGGCAAGGCGCAACTAGATGTTACAACCGCAAACGGACAGAGACATTCTGTGGAATTCATAGTGGTTAAAGATGACTTCACTCCTCTCATCGGAAGATCGACAGCTGAGAGAATGGGTCTGTAACCATAGACTATAACCTTGTGGCTAGAATCGACGAAATTCCAGAAGAAAATTTCACTCATCACATAGTGGAAAAACACCCAGATGTTTTTGGTGACGCTCTAGGAACACTCCCGGGAAAAGTACACTTGGTGACCAAGCCAGATACGCTTCCCAAAGCGATAACAAGTTGCAGAGTGCCTGTCAGCATTAAACCGCAATTAGAACAAACATTGGCAAGCCTGGAAAACAGAGGTGCCATTAAAAGTGTAGCAGAGCCAACGCAATGGGTAAGCAGATTGGTTGTGGCAACCAAGAAAAATGGTGAAATGCAAATATGCATTGACCCACAAGCACTGAACGAGGCTCTCGAACGATAACGTCACATATTGCCCATCCTCGATGATGTCCTACCCGATCTTGCCAAAGCAAAAATCTTCTCAAAACTAGATTTGCGAGAAGGTTACTGGCAATGCTCTCTCGACAATGAGTCGAGCTTTATGACCACATTTCAAACACCAAAAGGTCGTTATCGATGGCCCCGCCTGCCGTTTGGACTCGCGGTAAGCAGCGAAATTTTTCAGAAAAGACTTCAAGTGGCACTTGAAGGACTTAGCGGAGTTCTCTGCGTTGCAGACGACATTCTTGTCTATGGAGTGGGCGAAAATGAAAAGGATGCTGTCAAAGATCATGACAAGAAATTAGAGAGTCTACTCCAGAGATGCCGACAAGTCGGAATTCTCAACAAAGAAAAATCTCAGCTCAGAGCCTCATCAACTGTCTTCCTCGGACACGTGCTGACAAAAGAAGGACTAAAAGTTGATCCAAATAAAGTCAAGGCAATTGAACAAATGCCAAAGCCAGTCGACGTCCAAGGAACACAACGCTTCTGCGGAATGATCAACTATCTCTCCAGATTCTTGCCGAAAATTTCGCTTGTATTAGAGCCATTGAGGAAGCTCACTGTCAAGGGTACACCATTGCACTGGGGAAAACCGCAAGAAGAAGCATTTCAAAAGGCAAAAGACGCTGTGACAAAAGCTCCAATTCTGGCCTACTTCGACTCACGAAAGCAGTTAGAAATTCAGTGTGATGCAAGCGATCTTGGACTCGGAGCAGCTCTTCTTCAAGACGGACAGCCAATCTCGTTCGCCAGCAGAGCACTTACACCGACAGAAAGCCGCTATGCACAAATTGAAAAGGAAATGTTGGCTATCATCTTCGCACTAAACAAGTTCCACCAGTACACATTCGGAAGAGAAATAAAGATCATCAGCGATCACAAGCCATTGCAAGCGATCCTGGAGAAACGATTGGATCAAGTTCCAAGACGACTACAAGGCATGATCCTGCAGACGCAAAGATACAACATTGCCATCGAGCACAGACCAGGCAAAGAATTACTTTTGGCTGATGCGATGTCACGTGCGTTCCTTCCCAACGAAAGCAATGAACAAGAACTTGAAAACATCAACGTCTTGCACTACTTTCCTGTGAGAAAAGAAACCCTGGAAAAGATTCGGTCTGCGACTGAGAGAGATGAATCACTGCAAAGGTTGAAGACCATCATCTTGTCAGGTTGGCCACAAGATAAGCGTCAACTACCCCAAGACACGCGCATGTACTTCACATACAGAGATGAGCTTACAGTTGAAGACAACCTCATTTTCAAGGGATTACGTCTAATCGTACCAATTTCTCTGAGAGGTGAGATCAAAGCAACGCTTCACTCACCACATCTTGGGATTGACAGCTGTCTAAGACGCGCTCGTGAATGTGTCTTTTGACCAGGAATGAATGCAGAATTAAAAGACCTCATCGCACGGTGCGAAGTGTGTCAAAAGCACGCACACTCCCAACAACGAGAAACTCTCTCTCCTCACCCAGAACCAAGCTATCCATGGGAGCGAGTTGGATGCGACATCTTCGAATTGAACGGAAATAACTTCTTGATCACAGTGGATTACTACAGCAACTTTTGGGAAGTGGACCGACTGAAATCAATGACCTCCCAATCAAGTAATACTCAAACTAAAGTCTCACTTTGCAAGACACGGAATACCAAGAATCCTGATAACCGATGTTACGTTTCGCCTCCGACGTGCGGTATAGCCGGCGCGGATGCAACAGACGCCGGGGCTTCGTTCACAGCGGCGGACATTTCGGCCAGTTCAGCGCTGTCCCAACGCCTCCTCCAAGCGCGTCCAGGCATGTTTCAATGCCACGTGTCTTCGTGTGTGTGCGTGTGTGTGTGTGCATGTTGGTGCCCACGCTTGTCAAAGCGCGGCAGCCGGGGAGAGGAGCTCCCCAACTGTGAAGCGAGGAGGTCTGACCGGCGCCGGCCCGGCGGATGCGTCACTTCTTGTCACAACGTGTCCGGGCCCCGCCGTCACGTGCGCCTCTATCGAGGCGTTCCTTCATGCCCTCAACTCCGAGAGTATAAAAGCAGCTGCCCCCGGGCGCCAAGGGAGAGGCTTCGAATTCTTCCGTCGAGTAACGCGCTCTCCCGTCTCTCCACTTCGGTCGACCTGACCGGCCGCTCTTTTGCGATGCTAGAATAAACAAGTTGTTCTGTTAGCAGTCGACTCATCCTTTGCCAGGACCTTCGGATGCTTCCAGCTGTGCCCCAGGCCACCAGGCCGACGCTACCCTTGGGGCTTGCGACCCATTTGCAACAACTGTTTGCCAGCGGTGAGATCGCGACAACGGAGGCCAGCAGCGAAGATATGCGGTCGGCTGTATGCTGAGCAGCACAACGAACATCCGGGAGCAGTGCAACGAGCCCTGTGTGATGACTGGTTGCCTGCAGCGGAACGACTGCGCTGAATTCTTGGCTGCGAGGTTTGGTGAGTGCGAGACTTTCTTCTTCTGAGTTTTGCCAGGCTTTTGTTAGTGTCAGAAACAGAGCTGGTAATTGTGGTTGTCGTTGCTGCCGGGTTAGTTTGCGGCAAGACAATGGTAGGCAGTAGAGAAAGCAGCATTCAGAGCAGCCATGGATTGGAAGTCGTTGCGCAAACCGAAATTGCTGGAGCTTGCAAGAGAGTTTGGTCTGGATGACTCAGACAAACTCAGAAAACCAGAACTGCTAAGGGCTATTCTTGAGTTAGCTGAGGATGACGAGCTGTCGGAATGCCTTGAGACCATTGAGGAGAAGGAGACGGCAAAAAGACAGGAGCGCCAACGTAAAGAGCAAAAAGAGAAAGAAGAGCGCGACCGTCAACACGTTTTGGAAATGAAGCGTCTCGAGGTAGAGATGGAACGCGCTCGTAATGGAAGTCAGGCACACGGTGCAGGAGAACGAGTATCGTTCAGAATGACTGACCTGATGCGGCCGTTTAAGCTTGGAGAGGACATTGGTTTGTTCCTGGTTAACTTTGAGCGAACGTGCGAGAAGCAGGGGTTCTCTCGGGAAACGTGGCCACAGCGCTTGCTCACTTTGTTACCCGGCGAGGCGGCCGACGGAGTCGCTCGCTTGAAGACAGAGGAGGCAAAGGATTTCGACAAAGTGAAATCGAGTCTGCTAAAAAAGTACAGGCTGTCAGCGGAGGCGTTCGGTCGGAAGTTTCGGGAAAATGAGAAAGGCAGAAGTGAGTCATATACAGAGTTTGCCTACAGGCTAATGTCAAACATGCAGGAGTGGTTCAAAGAAGAGAAAGCGTTTGGTGACCACGAGAAAGTTCTGCAGTGCTTCGGGCTGGAACAGTTTTATAGTCGGCTACCTGAGAACGTGCGGTACTGGGTCTTGGATAGGCCAGACGTTAGTACGGTGGCTAAAGTCGCCGAGCTAGCCGAGGAGTTTGTGACGCGTCGGGCTCGCGGAGCTAAGGACGGTCAAAAGGGTGAATTTGGCTCCAAGTTTGAGAGGCCGAAGTTCACGCCCATGAGAGCAAGGGGGGACACACGTAGTGCGGATGCGAGTGAAAGCAGTCCGACCGAACGTAAGGAGACGGCGGCAGCCGAAGCCGAACGCAGAAAGCAGTTCGAGACGAGGCAAGCGCGCGTGTTATACGTGCCAGAAGCCGGGTCACTTTTCGGCGCAGTGTCCAGAAACAAAAACAAAAGTCGTGTTTTTGTCATTATGCAGCACTGACGAGAACATGAAGCTTCTCGAGCCTTACATGCGAGATCTCCTCGTGAACGGGAAATAGTGCCGAGTGCTTCGTGATTCCGCAGCTACAATGGATGTAGTTCATCCCTCTTACGTAGGACCCGATATGTTCACGGGCGAGTGCGCATAGATCAAGCAAGCCGTGGATGCTCATAGCGTGTGTCTGACCGTAGCAAAAGTGCTTATTGAAGGACCTTTCGGAGCACTTGAGACGGAGGCCGCAGTGTCTTCTATGCTGCCCATCCCCCCCCCCCCCCAGTACCCGTACCTATTTTCGAACAGGTCCGATCACCTCCTGCGCGAGAAGGGGCTTTTGTTTGGTGAGGCTAGCGTTCAGGCCTTAACCAGATCGAGAGTTCGGGAGCTCGCTGCAAAGGCGGTATTTGCGGGGCCGACGTTGTCGAACAATGAGAAAGGGTCGGAGGCACAGCAAGCTGATATTCAGAGCACGCCGAACTGAATGAAATTGAGCCTGTAGCGTTGACGGCACCAGATACTGGAGAGGAAATGCCCGACACGGGAAAGTTAGAAGAGCTATCTGCAGATTTGCTCATCGCGCCTACGTCAGATGGACTTAATAGGTTGCTAAAAGTCAGCCGGTCGGCTTTGATAGCCAAGCAAAAAAGAAATGGCAGCCTAGAAAACATGCGCTGCAATGTCAAGCAAGGTATCGCCAAGAAAAATGCTCGTTTTGTGGAAAGAAGTGGGGTCCTGTACCGGAAGTATCTAGAGTGCAGGGGAGTGGAGTTCGATCAGCTGATCGTGCCTCAGTGCTACTGTCAGGATCTGTTGCGCTTGTCGCATGGGGGTTCGTGGTCCGGACACCTAGGGGTTAAGAAGACTAAGGACCGTCTCTTGCAAGGGTACTATTGGCCAGGGTGTTTTTGTGAAGCAGAACACTTTGTGAGGACATGTGACACCTGTCAGCGGGTGGGCAAATCAGGGGACAAATCGAGGGCGCCGTTGAAGTTGGTACCTATCATTACGGAGCCTTTTAGACGGCTCGTTATTGATACAGCGGGACCTCTGCCGGTAACAGCCACGGGGTACAGACACATTTTGACTGTGCTCTGCCCAGCGACAAAGTTCCCTGAAGCAGTGCCGCTTAAAGAACTCAGCTCAGTTGAGATAGTCAGTGTACTACTCTCCATATTTGCGCGAGTTGGTTTTCCTGCGGAAATCGAGTCAGATCAGGGCACAGCGTTTACTAGCGCTTTGACGACAGCCTTTCTCGAAAGGTGTGGGGTAAAGCTGTTACACAGCTCAGTGTACCACCCACAGTCGAATTCCGTTGAGAAGCTCCACTCCGTCATGAAGCGCGTGTTCAGAGCATTGTGTTTTGAACAACAAACTGACTGGGAGCTGTGTCTGCCGGGGGTGATGTTGCATTAAGGACCGCGCCGCATGCGGCTACGGGATTTTCGCCAGCTGAGCTGGTGTACGGTCGCTCGCTGCGGTCTCCGCTTCGCATGCTTCGAGACTCGTGGGAAGGCAGGGGCGACGACCCAGTCGTGGTGGAGTACGTGCTTAGGCTCCTCGAACGCTTAAGAAGGGCACAGGAGTTGTCAGGTGAAGCAATGGCAAAGGCCCAGCAGAGGGCCAAGGTTTATTATGATCGGTCAGCCAGGGCCCGTCGTTTTGAGGTGGGCGATGAGGTAATGATATTGCACACATCGCTAAAAAACGAACTCGACGTGCAGTGGGAGGGCCCAGCACGGGTTGTTCAAAAACTGTCGGACATTAACTACGTGGTGAGTCTGCCAGGAAAGCGGAAATCACAGCAAGTTTACCACTGTAATCTGCTCAAACCCTATAGACAACGGGAAGCAGTGATGTGCATGATGGTAAACGTTCCCGAAGAGCTTCCGGTCGAGCTTCCGGGACTAGGCTCAGTGACCAACAGGAAAGACACCGATCAAGTCATTAGTGACTTAATCAGTAAAGCACCGCTCTCGCCTGAGCAGAAAGCCGAATTACACCAGCTCTTACAAGAGTTTCAAGGTCAGTTCTCTGAGAGGCCTGGTAGGACTTCTGTCCTTACTTATGAAATAGAACTTACCTCCCCAGAGCCAGTACGATCCAAGGCGTACCGGGTGTCACCCCGCCAGCGCGATATTATGGAGGCTGAGGTAAAGAAAATGCTACAGCTCGGTGTTATTGAGGCGGGTGAGAGTGATTATACCTCCCCTTTGATTTTAGTTGAGGTACCGGGCAAGGAACCTCGTCCTTGCGTCGACTACCGCAGGCTTAATTCCATCACTAAGGATCAAATTTATCCGATCCCTAACATCCAGGAGCGCCTTGAGAAAGTTAGTAGCGCTCAGTTTATTTCCACCCTAGATCTTGTCAGGGGTTATTGGCAGGTTCCACTTACAGAAGAGGCTAGTAGGTATGCGGCGTTCATTTCACCAATGGGAACATTCCGTCCTAAAGTTTTGAGTTTTGGTTTGAAGAACGCGCCATACTGCTTTTCAAGCCTCATGGATAAAGTGTTGCGGGGACAGCAAGAATTCGCTTTAACGTATTTAGACGACGTAGCGATATTCTCCGCATCCTGGTCTGAGCAATGGCACACTTGCGGGCACTGCTAACCCGCCAGCGCGAAGCGGGCTTGACAGTCAAGGCTCCCAAGTGCCAGTTAGCACAGGCCGAGGTTGTCTACCTCGGTCACGTGATTGGACGGGGTCGTCGCCGCCCCTCTGAAATAAAGGTGGCCGCTGTGCGAGACTTCCCGCAACCGCGCACGAAGACCGATATTCGGTCGTTCTTAGGTGTCGCCGGCTACTATCAGAGGTACATCCCCAGGTACTCTGATAACGCGGCTCCCCTGACGGATGCTCTAAGAAAAACAGAGCCCCAAACAGTCGTCTGGGACGAGACAAAGGAAAGCTCTTAGCGCCCTAAAGAGCGCCCTAACAAACCAGCCTGTGCTACGATCGCCAGACTACACAAAAGGGTTCGTTGTTCAGTGCGATGCTAGTGAGCGAGGCATGGGCGTTGTACTGTGCCAACGGGAAAATGGAGAAGTGGAACACCCCGTCCTGTATGCTAGTCGTAAGCTGACCAGTCGTGAGCAGGCGTACAGCGCCACCGAGAAAGAGTGTGCGTGTCTCGTGTGGGCCGTTCAGAAATTGTCATGCTACCTAGCCGGCTCGAGGTTTATCATTGAGACGGATCACTGCCCTCTCCAATGGCTGCAGACCATCTCTTCCAAAAATGGCCGCCTCCTGCGCTGGAGCCTCGCTTTGCAACAATATTCCTTTGAGGTGCGTTACAAAAAGGGGAGTCTCAACGGTAACGCCGATGGCTTAAGTCGAGGCCCCTAACGTAGGAATCAGCCTCAAAGTTGTTTGTTACTGATGCTTTTCTTCCTGAGGCAGGATTTTTAACATATTGCTTTTGTTTAGTGTTTCAATGTCATGACGTGCTTTCTAGTGCAATTTTCCAATTTGTGGACGCGTTCTGAGTGCTGCTAGACTACTGTAAGGAACTAGGCAGTAGTATAAAAGGGGAAAGAGCCTGGCATGGCTTAGTGAGGGTTGTGTCGTGCTTGCTGACTGAACGGTTGAGTTTCGGCATAGTTCTAACGCTTGCTGGGAACGAGAACAAAAATGGCAACTCTCCCGAAGTCACTTTGCAGTGTCCTGTGTGCACCTGAACGTGAGAACGAGGCCTTCTCTGTGCGCTGCGCTCAAGAAACGCCGAGGGACGACCGACTTCGGTTATGAGCATCATCGAGCGACATCCCTCCGGACAGCGGATGCAGTCCCCTGACCATCGGGATCTCCTTCTCCCGGCGGGGCGGTCTGTTACGTTTCGCCTCCGACGTGCGGTATAGCCGGCGCGGATGCAACGGACGCCGGGGCTTCGTTCACAGCGGCGGACATTTCGGCCAGTTCAGCGCTGTCCCAACGCCTCCTCCAAGCGCGTCCAGGCATGTTTCAATGCCACGTGTCTTCGTGTGTGTGCGTGTGTGTGTGTGCATGTTGGTGCCCACGCTTGTCAAAGCGCGGCAGCCGGGGAGAGGAGCTCCCCAACTGTGAAGCGAGGAGGTCTGACCGGCGCCGGCGGATGCGTCACTTCTTGTCACAACGTGTCCGGGTGCCGCCGTCACGTGCGCCTCTATTGAGGCGTTCCTTCTTGCCCTCAACTCCGAGAGTATAAAAGCAGCTGCCCCCGGGCGCCAAGAGAGAGGCTTCGAATTCTTCCGTCGAGTAACGTGCTCTACCGTCTCTCCACTTCGGTCGACCTGACCGGCCGCTCTTTTGCGATGCTAGAATAAACAAGTTGTTCTGTTAGCAGTCGACTCATGCTTTGCCAGGACCTTCGGATGCTTCCAGCTGTGCCCCAGGCCGCCAGGCCAACGCTACCCTTGGGGCTTGCGACCCAGATGCAACAGCGACAACGGACCCCAATTCACCAGCGAGGAATTCGACAACTTTTCGAAAAGCTGGAACTTTGAACATAAAACGTCAAGCCCAGGATACCCGCGTTCCAATGGAATGGCTGAATCAGCCGTAAAGACGGCAAAAATGCTGCTCAAGAAAGCAGAAGACAGCCACTCAGATCCACAAATGGCGTTTCTTGATTACAGAAACACTCTGCTGCAAGGACTCAACGCTAGTCCAGCGCAATTACTCATGAATCGCCGCACTAGAACGACTTTGCCAACACCATCGGAGCTACTGCAACCTAAAGCAGTCGACGTGAGAGAGAAAAGAAAGGCGAAAATGCAAAAAGCAACGTTGTACTACAACAGACAAGCCAAGGACTTGCCGAGCCTAAGCGAAGGTCAAAGTGTCACAGTTCGACCACTGAAAGGCAGGACATGGGTCAAAGGGACAATAACTAGAATAATTGACGAAAGGTCGTATGAAGTTGGTGAAAGCGTGCTGCGAAGGAGCCGAGTATTTATCAGACCAAGACCTTCCGCGACTGCCGACAAAAGCCAAGAAGAAGAGCCCGACACTACACCGCAACCAAAAAAGGATACCAGCGCGACAAATCAGACAAACCGCACCACCATCAGACCTCAAAGAAACACGACTTCCCAAGAGGTTCGAGGATTTTGTCGTTGGTTGAAAGGTTATCACCAAAAAAGGATGTTACAAGAAGGCTCACACCATTCTGCACGTGCTGGCCACGCGCCCCTTCTGAAACCTCCGCTCCCACCGTCGCGGCAGCCCTCCTCCTCTATGAACTCTGAGCCACGTGCTCTGAGCAGACGACATATAAAGTTGCGTCTGGCTCTCCCGCTCCTCTCCTGCTGGTCGGCCGCCGCCCCGCCTCAAGACACTCTACTCTCTGTACCGCCATGTAACCACACCCATTCCTGTGTACTTCATGCTTAATAAACCCAGTTAACCTCCGTTAACAAAAGTCCAGTGTTCTATCGTCCACTATACGAGACATAACTAAACATACCCCAATCATCACACCACTGCTTTATGGAAAAAATTTATTATGATAGCTTGTGGTTGCTTAATGATGTTATACTTTTATAAACAATGCAGTCATCTGCAAAGAGACGAAAGGAAACAGTGTCAGGAATTACTTGGGTTAACTCCTTGATGTATAAAGAAAGCAGAGGGCCTAATGCACTGCCCTGTGGTACTCCAGAGGTTACAGTGAGGACATCAGAAAATATTTTACTAATTTCCACAAACTGACCTCTGTTCTTAAGGTATGAACTTAGCCACTTAATGAGGTAACTAGAGGCCAATGCTTTATAGCTTGCAGATTAATTTTCCGTGCACAACTTTATTGAATGCTTTGAAGAAGTGTAATAACCAGTCTACTGTGCTTAGTAGCCCACAAGACCATGGACTGCCCAGAGATCCAAGTTGGTGCAAAACAGATTAACCAAGGACAGACATAGTGAAAATTGGGTGAAGTTCCCAAAGAAGGTTTATTTCATTAAAACAAAGAAAATTAAAAGATAAAATTATTTGTAGTTGCATAGAGAGTGACGCCACCGTGTATATGGGATGTGGTGCCAATATACACCATGAATTTGGCTGAGAAGTGCTTACAACCGCTGTTTGTGTTACACGGTTAAGATAGCTTACAAGTAAATTGTATAATTTGGCAAACATTACAGTTTTAGATTAGGGGATGCCGGGCATACATAAGAACCCAAATCGAGCACGAAAGGCCCACAATGGAGTTTTCATCCCCCAATGCTTGGGTGCTGCTGGCAGCCCCTGATCTAAATTCTCTATTGACTTTATGCACAAGCTTTCAACTAGAACATTGCAAGAGTCACAAGTGCCATACACAAGTCAATGATCATCATGAATGGTCATTTCCCAAATGCCAACATCATGGCAATAAAGATAGAAAAAATAACATGGTTTACACACTAAGAAAAGTTTGCACCCTTTGTGGTTTATCTTGTCCCCAAACAATAATTGTCATCTATCCTTACATTAATTCTGCATGCCCAGTACTTTCAGTTTGCAAATTGAATTAATGTTATCAGCGTGACATAGCATTCCCGATAGGAAATATTTGGAGACATCAGCTGATGTGATGCTTTTATCTAGAGCAGCCGCGAGAGACAGAGCCGACACACCCGGCGAACCAAAAGATGATGAGTAGTGTGTGCACATGAGAACATGCACAAATAGCACTCACACTAACTTTTCCCCCTCATGAAAGCAGTCAGCGATGTACGGCTTTAAGTGAGAGACATGGACAATTTCTGTGCTGCGGCAACGGTGGTCAGTAGTCAAGCTAACAGGAGTGACAGGATACAGCAGACATTCTTTGCAGAACGGTGCATTAACTAAGATAATCAAGAAACTTTTCACAGAGCCTTGGAGGGCAAGCAGGTGTCTACAGGAGAACATTGTCGCCTGCATTGAACGAATCCACGCAACGCGTTGCATACAATGAATTTCCTTTTGTCTTGAATGGTAGCGGGGTTGACACAGGCAATTCAAGCAGCAAACTTTTCTGGAAGGGACGCAGATGAAGCTGCAGGTGTTGAAAGGAAGGCAGTATTCAAGACAAAAGACGGTGCACGGAGTACACAAGAAAAAAGGGACTGTAATTAGTTGAGCACTGGGCGGCAGTATTATAAGCAAATGTGACGAAAGGAGGAATGGTGTCCCAGTTTGTGTGATCGAGTTGAACATACATGGAGATCATGTCTGACAAATTTCAATGAGAACGCTCAGCGAGACCATTTGTTTATGGATGATAAGCTGATGCGATATTATGGTGTTGAGAGGCCTGGAGGACTTCAGCAAGAACATGAGAAAAGAATGTCTTGCCACGGTCACTAAGGATGACACGAGGTGCACCATGATGCAAAATGATAGCGTGCAAAAAAAAAAAACCCTGTGACTTCGGAGGCAGCACCAGAGGGAACAGCTGCAGTCTCAGCGTAGCAAGTCAGATAGTCCATGGTGGTAACAATCCAGAGGCGACCGGTGGGTGTGAGTAGAAGGGGACCATACAAGTTTACGCCCACAAATTCAAAGGGGGCAGAAGGGCATGGCACAGGTTGCAAGGGGGCCGGCGGCAAGGGATGTCGAAAGTTTTCGGTGTTGGCATAATGCACAGAAGCCAACGTAAATGGCGACGATAGCGGAGAGGCAGGCCAGAAACAGTGAGTCATGATATGATCATAGGTTTTGTGAAATTCTAAGTGGCCAGCCGTCACATCATCGAAGAAAGCTTCCGAATTGTGATGTCAAAGTGAGGGACAACCAGGATCCATTGGTTACTGGAAGAATGGCAAAGTTGCCAAAATAATGCTCCATCTTAAAGTTTAAAACTTGAAAGTTGTCATCTTAAGCAGCTGTTGAGAGGGAGGGCTAAGCCAGTGAGCCGAACGATGATCATGTGGCATTATGAATCTGTATTTTGGAGCAAGACAAGGTCAGCAGACGCAAGAAAATCAACTGAGGTAATAAACTGTGCTGGGCTACCGGGCATATGCTTGGTCACTTGGCTGGACGGTGCAGAGATCAAAGGTGAAGCATTTGGTGACAGCTGACAGCACGACAAAGTGTTGGCACTATGATGTCTGCCCCTATACCTCACTGTGTAGCCATACAGCTGTAAAGGCAACACCCAACGGCCGAAGGGTCCGGAGAAATTTTTCAGATGACAGCCAACATAAAGCTTGACGGTCAGTCCCAATTGTTAAATGGTGGCCATATAGATAAGGGCGAAAGTTTTGTATTATGCAACCCCCAACTTGCTCTTCGGACACGAGATTCCGCTGAAGCAGGATAGCACCGATTCTATGGCCACTTGTACCAGCCTTTAGGATAGTACAGGCTGTTGGATCGAAATGGCAGAGCACTGGTTCTGAAGTGAAGCATTGCTTGACGTTCCAGAAGGTGGTTTCACAGCCACCTGACCAGACAAGACGCGCCCAAGGCCAGAAGATTGTGAAGAGGAGCTGCGATGATGGCGAAGTCACGGACAAAGCGACGAAAGTTGGATGCTAATCAGATATAGCTGCAGTTAAAGGTCTTTTAGTGTGATTTATTGAGGAAATTGAGCATGTAGGTGCAATGAATAATGCCAGAAGGGAGACCGACACAGGCAAGCGGGAAGCTTGAGGCATGCCTTGAAAGCAGAGATGAGGGAGAGCAACATAGCAAGGATGTGTAGCGTCCAGGAATGTAGGCATCAAATCAAAGGTTAATCTCTCTCACGTGTAGCACACCCACACCTTCCAGCTTGCTGATGCCAACAGCGGTAGCATGAAATATGGCCACAAATGCCACAGTAGAAGCAAAAGGGCACGAAGAACGCCATGGAGAGTAATACGGTGGTGCAGGGACCTTCACCGACATCAAAGCCAGATGGCAGAAACATCCCCATGCACAGGTGGAATTGGTGCACGAGGCCGTGAAGAAATATCGGCATACATTGTCATAGGAAGAGGCACAGGGGACTTAGCAGGTTCTGCACCTGTCATTGAGGCCAGTTTGTCTTTGATGATATCATGCAGGTAAGGAAGAGGGCAAACGGATGCAATAGTTGCGAGACTGGAAATGTGCCTGTGAATTTCTCTGATAATACTACATTTCAGTGCTAGAAACTCAGCATTGCCGATGAGGCATGTGCTGGAAGGCAAATGGAATAGAACGTGTCACGGTGCTGGCTTGTCGTGATGTCATAAACTCAGTTTGGGCTTTGAATGGCAAGAGCATTGAAGGCGATGGAGTTTATGCATTTCAGTATGTGGCAAACACGATCAGCCTCTGTCATGTCACTTTGCGTGTGACAACACAGAGCCAGGATGTCCTCAATGTATGATGTCATCTAGGATTCATTCACTTCATGTATATGCATCGCCAGTTTCCATTTCACTACTTCTGGGCATCCAGCAGATGTGCCAAATATCTGGCGCAGTTGCTGAGTGAATGCTGACCAATCAGGGAAGTCACATTCATGGTTGAGGAACCACGTTCTAACAACACCAATGAGGTACAATGCGACATTCTGTAGTGTATGCATGTCATCCCAATGGTTGAAAGAACTTACTGTCATAATTGTCGAGTCAGTCTTCGATATCTAAGGCCGGCAAATACTTGAGGTTCTCATTGCCTGGTGTTCACAGTTCAAGTAGGCCCAGCTAGCTGAGCAGAAGTTGGATGAGTCATTGTCCGTCACCAGTGGTTGACAAGTGCAAACGGCAACCGGAAGAGTGGAACAAACTAAACTTAGAAATATTGACGGTACAAATTCGCTTAAGAGTTTTGAAAAAAGGCTAGAATCACTAAATGTTTAATTTAGATTTCAGATTCCATGTGTTAAGTCGGGAGTTCCCCAAGGCAGTGTCTTGGGCCCCCTTGTATTCCTCTTACTTATAAATGACCTCCCGAATGAAATAGACATTTCCATCAGGCTCTTTGCAGATGACTGTATTATATACAATAAAATTGATACAGTAGGAGACCAGGCTAAATTACAAGCAAATTTACAGAAGATAAAGAAATGGCGTGATGAATGGCAAATGGTGCTAAATCTGTTAAAAACTGTAGTTATGACAGTCTCTAGAAAGTTAAATTTCTTATACTCTTATTTTATTAATAATCATGAACTTATAAGAGTTGATCAACAAAAGTATCTTGGCATGATTTTCACAAGTGATCTTCGCTGGAACCACCATATAATTACGTGCGTGCCAAGGCCAACAAGTCACTCTGGTGTCTGAGGCACAATTTACCATTCGCAACTCAAGAAACAAAACTTCTAGCTTATAAAACATTAATTAGACCTATAATTGAATATGCCAAGGTTGTTTGGGACTCTTACACTGCTATAAATATATTAAAAATCGAACGAATACAGCATCTGGCAGGCAGATTCATATTCAATAAATATTGGCGGACGGACTCCCCTTCTCAACTTTGTGTACAGGCAGACCTACCGACATTACAGGCTAGATCTAAACATGAAAGATTTAGATATATTTACCTAATAATTCATCATTATGTTCATATTAGGTATACAGACTTTTTGGAAATTCTTTCTGGTGAAACCACTAGACATCGTCATTCAATGTTTATTCGTCCACCTGTTATACATTCCGATTGTTTCAAGTATAGCTTTTTTCCAAGAGCTATCAAAGAATGGAACTCCCTGTCGGAAGAAGCAGTTTCATCCTCATCAATTGATTTTTTTGCAAAACACATTGGAAATATCCTAGTTTGTAAGTAATATACTTTACTTTGTGTCTTTGTTATCTTCAGCAGTTTATGCTGTTACCTCTTGGTGTTAATATTTTAATTTATTGTCCCTTCTTGTGTTTCAATGTACAATTTTCTATGTACAAAATATGTGATTTATAATTGTTCATATTCCTCTCCTGCTATAGCCCTGTGTAAGGGCTGGCAGTATCTGTAAATAAAATAAATAAATAAATAAAATTTCCGTTTTTAATTTTCATAAAGAGTTGTACTACACTGTTTCTAAGCTGCTGCTTTTTTTACATTGTATGCTGTTTATATATTTGCTTTCAGTTTGCATTGTGCTGCTTGCATTATGCTGTATATATATTTGCTCTTTGTGTTGTGAATTGGCCCACCTTGTAACAGCCTGAAAAGGCTCACAGTACTGAAAATAAATAAGTGAATAAACAAATAAGAGGGTGTTGGAATTGAGCCAGCCTCCTCCTACTTAGACATCGGCCAACGTGGAGCTTCCGTTCTAGAGCAGCTGCACGAGACAGAGCCGATTCGAACAGCAAGACAAAAGATGAGTAGTGCAATTAAACATTGATATAACGAAGTCAGTAAAATTGGCAATTGCATCGTTACATAAAAATTTCTTTATAATGAAATTTGATCTTCTATGCAAATAAGTGCAGCAAAATAAGGAGCAGCAAAATTTTCTGGATCATCAGGCTTTCGGAAAAAGCAAGTTTGAGAAAATAATTTCGCTGAATTTGATAGCTGGCGGCGAAAAATACAATTCCATGACACGTTGACGGTATCTTCACATTGGCGGTACGAGGCAAAGCCAGCCACACTTTCACGTCCACTCTACCCCCACGGCTGATAATGTTGCCCGCAGAGGGACAAGGTTGTCATGCAAAGCACCGGGAGCAGGGAGTGAAAACTTCCTCTGCTTCTAGCTTCAACACATATCTGAAACTCAAGATTATGCAACCTCCAGCACTAAACACATGGGAAGACAGCGCATGATGCCACACCGCCTCAGTTTGCGCAGCAGCGGCCGTGCTAGAAAAGGAGACATGCACGAACCCAGCCTCCACTCAGCCACCATCCATAGCATTACAGTGAGCTCGCTTTCCTTCACCCTTTCCCCTTGCTAATGCGGGAAGACGGCACTCATCAAACCATCATCCTTCGCGGCTCACTCTTGCATGCTTTCACTCACACCTAAAGCATACAGCATGTGGGGAGTGATAGGATCTAATCACACCTGGAGTTTATATGGAACATGACACTGCTCCATCTCAGTGGTCGCTCTCAGACGCGCAGGGCACAATTTGAGAGTTTCGTTCACAAGCAGCTGCACGTAATTCAAGCATTTCAACATCTGCGTCCATGGAAGTTTCCATTCATTGTCTTGGTATACCTTCATGGGGGCAGCGAAATTTTGTTGCACTCAAATCGCTTATAAACACACTTCATTATATTGAGGTTCAATATAGTGATAGAAAAAATTTATAAAAAGTTAAATACTTTATTATAGCGAAAATTTTGCTACATTATGGTTTAACTGTAATTACAGATGATGATGATGGGCACAAACAGCGTTCACAATAGTAAGAACTAGTCAGAAAAAGTTTTCAAGAAAGAAAACACAAGCAAGACAGACGATGATTGCTGTTTGGGGACTATATACACCCCAAAGGGTATTAACTTTTTTTAGAGTGCACAAAGTATCCATAGGAAGTGGAAGTTCTTTACATTACAAACAACAGACTGATTGCAGACATACGAGACAAAAAAAGTGCCAGTATACATCAGATTGTAAAGATATCACCACACATGTATAAATCCCTAGATGCACAATTTCACTTACAAAGAGAAACAGCTTGTTATGCCTGTTCCATATGCCTGCAATTTCGCATTGACATTTCACATGCACCGATTCCGGTGGCTGCGAATTTTGCATTTGCAAGCACCCAGCGGAATAAGGCTGAATTGTTCTTCGGACACACTTATTCAGACTGCGTCTTTGAAAACAACGCGAGACTTTATGAAAAGCTTTCCATTTTTTAACTCGTTACTCAATCAAAACAAAAACAAAGCAGGCAGGTCACTGTGACATGTCTGATGATCAGCACTGTTATTGGTTCCCCCACCATGTCGCATGTGTGAATTCACAGAAAAGTTCAGCACCTCCAAACATCAAAAATCACAAGCACGAAGGGGCCAACAGTACATTTGCCGCATCTGCAAATCCAAGAGGTAAAAGCAGGCAATATCAAGGTACGTAAAACGGACTTTACTCTCCCCAATTTGTTTGCTGCACAAACTACACTGCTTGAATATGCAAGCAGTGCTTCAGATAGCCAGCTCTAGCTGTTCTCTTCAACCACAACTCGTCTTCAGCTAGGGCAATAATTTCTATCCAAGAGAGTACTGCATTTAGCAACATCATGGGACAATATCCCTTCAGCAGCACCTTAAAATGAGTCATGCAGTACAAACATTTTCAATGAAAGCTTCTCCAACGCTGCCACAATATCTGCTGAAGTCAAGCAATCACAAACAAACAAATGCTTACACCCCTCCTCAAAACACAAGTGTAAACAATGGAAATGTGCATAAAAATCAATATGTTGACTAAGTCCTTATGAACACTTCAAAGCTTTATAACTTGGCACATTTCTCCATTCGAGGAAATGGCAGACGCACTTGCCACTCAACACAGAGCTGTAATTGCAGGTCTACGCATGACTTCAGGAGTTGCCTTCCTGCAATCATTACCGAGAGCTCTGTTTGCAATGGCATAGGCGGCACTGTCTTGCCAGTCAGCTCGAAGCGCTGCTTCACGACCAACCAAGACGGTTCTGCCACGTCTTTATTGAAAATTTCTATTTCCTGCTGTGGACAGCCCGGCACTCTGCAGCAGGTCTCGGCAAGTAAATGATCCTCATCAACTAGAGCAGACAATGTGACTTGAACATTGTCTGCATTCTGATGGTTCGTGTCCATCCTAGCTACTTTCTGCATGATAACAATGCTTACGTCATTCATGCAGGTTGATGTGCGGACAGGAGAGCTACTGCAGGTTCTTTTATCAATGAAGCCATCAACAAAAGATGAGTCCCTGCTGCCCGCCTCAGAGTCTGAAGACATATCACAAGTTGAGGCTTCATTGGCTGTCAAAGAGAGGCTTGACATTGAGTGACTCAGATTTTTCTCCATGGTGAGAGAGTTTTCACTAGTGACAGCAGATGTCTCCAGGAAAAACCCAAGAACTTTCTCGGGATTGTTGGCCAGACTGTTCGAAATTTTCAGGAGGCGTTGGGCTATGTTTGTTCTTGTGACGTCTCTCATGTCTTGAATTAGACTCGCATTGTTGTCAAAGAGAGAACAAATACCTGGCCCAGAAGGATGCAACATCGCATGGAGCCTCTTAAGTACCTGTGTGTGAAGAGCACATAAGATAAGGCATTCATTAATTAGGAAGTAGCTTGCAAAATATGTGAAATTGTAATTCTTGCCACAACATTACAAACCTGCAAGCAGCTGTTCAGTATTATGTGCCATGCCAATGGCTGCATCACTGGAATTCATATTTAGGAGGATTGCTAGATAAGCCTACTTGGCTTCAAAGCAGCTATTCTTATGGGATTTTTTCATGAGGGAGGAAGATGGACACAGTTTCGACTATCAGCTGAGGTTTTTAGTGAGATCACTCAAATATACATATACTCAAACAAACACCTGGCAAGAAAGGCAAAGGCAACAGTAAATGGTACAATAGTGCGCCATGCAAAAGTATGGCGCCCTAACCTTTACTTTTTACACCCGACTACTGTTCATTTGATCTTGACAGGAACCACGGGATTGACTAAGTGTAATATTAAAAGCAAACACAGAAAAAGCTTCCTAACACACCATTGCTTCATTTGGCAGTAGTAGTTGCTTTCTTCTAACACATACATAGATTTTTATGAGTTCAAAGAAAAAAGTAATGTACACCTAAATCTAGCATGCACCTGATCTTACAAAAACTTTTTTTTCAATTAGAATGTAGCGTGTCTTTGATTTTGGCATTAAAGAATACTAAACTTGCCGACATAATGGCAATTTATATGCACTTATTGTCCATCATTGTCACTTTCAGACAGCTCTTTATTGCTGCCAATAGATCACAACATTTCCTCTTCTGTGTGATATTCCACATTTCTCGAATGACAATGCAACAATTGCGCAAATAGGATAGCATCCTACGCCTACCCTAATCACTTCATCAGTTACTGCGACAGAAGTTAAGAGCTGAAAAGTGAGTTTGCCTTGTCCGTCCATCCATCCATTCATTCATTTTGTCGCACTGATGACTGTTATCGTCATCGATGAAACACAACGAAGATTTGTGGTCATCGTCCGGTACCCTTGCCATCCCCAGTATCACCATTGCCACAGCGTGAAGAAAAATAAAACTGCTCCAGGAGCAGTTCTACTGGAATTCGAGCCCATCCCAGTGAAGAAATATGCATTTTGTGAGACGAGGGCTCCAACAACAGAGCTGTCGCCCAATGGTGCTGGGCAATTGCGGCAGGGTTTTGCGCTCTGCACAAGCTCTGAGAACAGTGGCATTTGTGCATGTATTTCAGTGGCCACAATTAAAGATAATGTACTGGAGTGATTACATTGCATAGAAATTGTTCTTGACAAAATGGCAGTGTGTTTGCGAGCAATTCTTTGTTGTCATGCTCATGAAACCAGCGTTAAGCAGTACAAAGAGGCATACATGAGGAAGATGATAAGCCTCAAACATGGCACATACCCGCAATAGAGGATGAGCCAAGAATGAGATTGTTGAAAACAATGTCAAAAGCATCGACGTCAGTGCTAACGACAACACCATACAATTTACACAGCAGTTCACAGTATTTAGAGGCACGAAGTACCTATATAGCGGTGTTGCAGAGTTATCACTCCAGAATTCGAATGACTCCTGAATAATTCCATATTTTCGTGACCCAGCAGTGGTATGGGAATGGAATTAAGCGCCTTTTGCCTGGAATGGAATGGGAATGGAATCATGTCTTCCGAAAATTGAGCACTTTTTTATTTACACGCTGGTTTTTGTCAGAATATGCCGAAGAAGCACACAGCCCACATTCAAACGTTAGTAAGTTAGAGCCTCGAATTTAACAATAAGGCAGTATTTTTAAAATGGCTTGGCTGATTACAAGCACTGTACATTAATGAGCAACATGCCTACAACAATTCAATCCTTATAAACTGCGTTGCTCAGAAGTTTGTCTCAATTTCTTGTGCAACCTCGGCGCTATGCCGTTGGTATCCATAATGCGAAATTACAGCGGCGGCATACTACCCCCCCCCACTCCTCCTCTTCGCATCTCGTTACGCCTTGTGATATTTCTTTACCTCGGCGGCACATTCGCCCAGGCCACCTGCTGTCTCCTCACCCTTCACTTCTTTCATATTAGAAAAAGCGCTTCTCTAAGGTATGATGCATATTGACGCTGGCGTGGTGCTTGTGTTCACTGCAAGCTTTCACATCCCAGCTTGTGTGCCATCTCACCTCGTACTCCTCACCTGCCCCCCCCCCCCCCCAACCCTTTTGCAATACTGTTCCCCCTGTCTAGACACATGAACACCTTTGCCCAAAACTTTGTCAGCGAAGGTCTGCAGGCTAGCACAGCACACAGTTGTACACAATGAACTGTGCTCCTCTCCCTCCATACAGAGATAGAGAGAATAAAGTTTTGAAAGCATTGGTTTGGGAAGCCAGCCCAAGTAGGAGAGCCCAAGTAACTGTGGCCATGGCGGTGCCTCCCCAAGCCCTGACGTGACAATTCGTGCCAAAGAAAACCCACTTTCGCTCTGTTCTATGGGGGGGGGGGGGGGAGGGCAAGAGGGGTCCGCATGGCGTCAACGCTGCGCTGGTGCCTGTTGGTGGCTAGAGAAGCCCAACAGTTCATTTAGTAGCTTGCTCATACTGTGTATGCTAGACAATGCTTCGAAGCATCCCCTTCGGCTTTCTGTGCTACCACCCCCACCCTCCTTTCCAGCCTTCTATTGCAAATAAAAAGCGCTCTGATAACACACTGCCACACTGGCTCCTGCACCCAGCGGCTCATGCACACAGTAAGGCTGCCAACATGGCACACAGGAAAACTTTTTTTTTAAATTACTCGCGAAGAAAAGAAACAAGCTGCACGCTTTAAGCTTTGCTCTGAAACTGTACACGCTGTAGTCGAAGTTTCATCTAATTTCATTCGGCACCTAAAATGAAAGCACAAACGTGAGTACACGAAACAAGAGAGAGGGGTGGCAAGCCAGCCGAAGATAACATCGGCCTTCACTGCTGGGAGCAGCTCTGTGCCTGTTCATCGAAACACTGCTCTTCACAACGCCATAATCAACATGATTTGCACTGACATGGAGCTCATTCATGTTGTCGAGAGGGAGGGATTCAAACAATTCATAACAGTAAGTTTGACAATATTATAAGCCGCCTTTCATCAAAGTAACTGCTTCGTATACTTTCAAATTCAGGCCGCTGTCCCGGGCTACAAGTTGCCATCGTGGGATGACCTCTGAGAGAAGTCCCTGCCTGGGGAAGTGTCAGTGCTGCAGAGTCTGCAGAGCTGATACTTTCCAGGCAGGAACTTAAGCAAAGGGACACTTCTTTGCAAAGAGGTGGCTAAAGGCCTACAGCGTAGCCGGCAGAAGCAATTCGCAAGCATGCAGACTGACTCTGCTTTTTTGATGGGTGCCCTCCTAGACCCAAGGTTTAAGTCTTCTTGGTGTTCAGTTGCAACAGCCGAGCAGATGTGTTCTGCTGTGCTGGGGAGGGGGCCTCTTTTGTTAAGGCAAGACAGCGCCAGCACCGTCGCAAATGCAGACTCTGAAGCAGGACCAAGCAGACCGATGTTCAAAAACATCAGGCAAAATGAAAATGCCCATCACGAAAATATGCCTGCATCCATTGCAGGAGAAATTCCTCTTTACCTTACAGAGCAAACTTGCGCAGACATGGTTAGCCCCTGACCACGGAGCAAGAAACATTTAGGAGAGGAAACTCCGCTGTCTGCGGCGACCAGAAAAGGTCACAAGCCCGCGGAGCCGTTATCGTGCTGGCGGCCTGGAAAGAAATTACCGCCGTTGAGAGCGCGCCGGTGCCCGGGCGCTGCATTTTTTTTTAGCTGCGGCTTCTACGACGCGCCGCATGGCGCCGCCACTGTATATGGCCCCGTCGGCGCATACAACAATTGTGACTTTATCTGGTCGCCCGCGCTCGCTTGCGCTGACGGGAGTTTCACCTCCTAAATGTCTTACTCTGTGCCCCTGACCTATTGGAAAGTGAACACTAGCTGCATTCCCTTGCTTTCTCACCACTCAAGGGCAGTTTTCACAGTGAATGTGACGTCAGGTGATGTGGAATGAGTTTTCTACAGCAGCCTTCGTAATGACAGTGAAGCGAAATCAGCTGTCAAGCACCTCTTTCGAGCAGCTCACGTTTGCGAGGTGCAAAGCATAGTTAGGTAAAAGGCAATTGCCTTATCTCACTTTTTTTGTTTTTAGAACTAACTGTTGAAGCAGCCGTCATTTACCAGGGTGTCTACCAAGTTTACATTTCCAAATTCCCTGAGTTTTCCAGGTTTTCCCTGAGCGGCTTTGCAAAATTCCCTGACTGACACAGAACTTTGTTTTATGTCAAGACAGGCTGACACCTTGTTGCCTGATGCTGTCACACTCTAGTAATCATGCTAAAAGATAAACGAATCGACTTAATCTAGTTTGAATAATAAGGAGTAGCATTTATTTTATTCAAAAAAGAAATATGAAGGGAGGGGTTAGTAAAGTGCACAGTGAAAAAAATACCTTTAAAAAAGTTAGTAAGACTCATTGCTAATCGGATTGAACATTATCAAATACGAATAAAAAGGAGATCCATGTGGAAATAAATATTTTCGAATACCCCCTTCAGTCACGAATTATGAATGACTGTTTATACATGTGTGAAATATAGATATTGCTTGAGACTCCACTGAAAGGAACAAAATGACTAATAGCATCTTATTATGAGTCATTGTAAATACAGAGTAAATAAATATTTGAATAACTTAAAGTCAGTCATGCTACGTTTCTTCATAAAAATGATTAAATCCCCTGCATGAATTACAAGCACAAGTTATTTATTGGCTTCAAGCATGTCAAGAAACAAAAAATTTATACGTTTCGAGGTTGATACCGACATGCTCCACGTCAAACGTCACTTAAAACATGGTAGTGCCTTCACCAAAAGCAGTGCTCTGTAGTGATGCATGTTGCTTTGAAGTAAAATGGAAGTAATTTAGGTTATCAGAATGTTCAATAAGGTTAATGTTTGTGCTCTATTCCTTACTACCACTGCACAGAAATGGCAAAAATAAGGCGCGTCCACAAATGTGGACAGCGTGACCTAAGGGGATGTGAGCCATTTTTATCAACTGATAGCAAGCTCATTGGTATGAGGCCCGAACTTTGTCGCAAGTGAGATTCTCTCTCAACAGCTGGTGGGTCAACCTCAACTGTCCTGACATATTCTCATCCTGCGCACAACGCCTCAGTGTTGCGTTTCACTGCTTTAAAGAGTTTATTTTGCTTTGGATGAGGGACACCTGCATCTCGGCGTTGGTCAACACTCAAGCTCCTTAAAAAAAGCAGCAGCACGCTTCTTTTCCTGTTCATTCCTCAATGCATAAGTCCTTTGTGTTCACATCCTCCTTCCACCGTACGTTCGTCCCACGGACCATTTGAAGGATCCTCTTGGTCAGTTTTACAGTCAAAGTCCGACTCTTCGGTTTCCCTAGAGGCCGTGAAAACTTCCGAAAAATCAGGCAGTTCGAAAAAAATGAATGCGTGACTTTTACTGCCCTTAAGGGCTCAAAGCGCCACAGGCACATCCGAAAAGGCCTCCCAGTACACTTATTAGGCATATAGGTGCTCGTACTGTAACAGGAGATGGCGAATAGACGCGTGTACAATTAAGGAATACATACTGTGTCCCATGACAACTGCCCCTTCCTATGCTTTTTATGCTTCGCTGCAATACTTTTGCGTATGCTTCAGCACGCGCCATTGCTGCATTGAAGCCAAGCTGACTTTCGAGACACGGCATTCTGCAACGCGCCGTGCTTTCCGAGCTTTGAAGCCAATCGTGAGGACCACAAAAGCGGAATCGGTGCCGTCCGTCGCTGACAGTGGCGAATTCTTTTAATGAAAAACATGGCACTGAATGGCAAGAAGCTTAATAGCGAACGTCGAAGTACCGGCCTAGCGTTGCCGCGGTAGTGGCTACAGCTGCCAGTGGATCTGCGTCCGAGAGCGCCGGTTCAAGTCAGCAAGGTAATCAAAACGGCGGCAATGGTGGCTTTGATTAATGCCATTTCGGACCTGCGGTCATGGCAAAAAGTCCGGAAAGTCGGACGGCGAAGCGTTCTTGCGTCCGAAATTTCAGACGTTCTGATACATTGACCCCATGGGGTACGTGGTCGCACCGCGAAGCTGTGAGTCCGGAAAGTCGGTCGTTGATTGCACACTGGAAACTCCTCCAGCCGATGACATGGCATCAAAAGACGATACATTACGATCCCTCTGTTACTCGAGCCAGCACCACTCGATTTCAATAAAATTACAGTTAATTTTCCCTTATAGAAACACAAATTCCCTGAGTTTTCCCTGAGTATTTCCATACGATTCAAGATCCCTGGGAATTCCTGGTTTTCCGGTTGGTAGACACCCTGTTTACACTTCAGGTTTTCAAAACTAAATGGCGAAGCTCCTATTTAGCTCACAACATTTTGTTGCAAAATTTCGATGAATAAAACCAAAATAAAGCTTCTTTTTGCATCTTTCACTGCTTGCGACCTTTATAGCAGCACTTAAAAATCACGAGGACACCCAAGCAAAAATATGCTATGTCGTCATTTTATCATTAACACATTTGAGCTTAAACAATACTAAACCTCGCAAGCCGTAACAACATGCCGACTATTCAAATATTATAGGTAGCGGGAGAACTGCCCCGGCTGGATTTAGTAGGGTGGTTGTACTGCACGAGATATTTCACCAAGCTACTATCCCTCGACCTTGGTAACGTGTTTTGCGTATTTTTGCAGTTGTTAACACGTCTGATGATGACATCAGCTTTATGATGCGTTCATCAGTAACTCGATAAAACTACCAAGATGCCTTTGCTACGTTGAGGAATTACAGGAATGGAATTCAACTGCCTGGCCACTCCCAGAGTTAGAATGGGCTAAGTTTTTTCATTCAAAGGAATGGAATTACGGCAAGTTATAATTCCCCGGAATGGAATTGGAATGGAATGGGGAGCACCCATTTCGCAACACTGCTATATAGTAGTACTGCAAATGTGCAGAAGAAATGAAATCGCTCATATCTTATCGGCACTGCATCACTTCGCTTATGACATCAGCTGTACAAGTTTTAGTCTCGTAGTCTATTTGAAAGTTCCAGGTGGGACACTCAAGATGAGTCGTCAGGACTTAAAGGCCAACTGTAACAAAATTTTGACCACATAAAAAACCTAGTTTCAGATAATTTGTACGTGTAGTAGCCCCCGTGCTAAATCATACGTTTGAAATACAGGTCAATCCATCACAAACAGCTTGCAAAAATAGATTTTTCCTACCAAAACTGAAAAAAAAAAGACGCTTATACATTATCGCCCAGCGGAAGTGACGTACAGTGAAGAATATGGAGAAGCAGCGCCCATGCTGTCTGCTTTCCTTGCTTGTATTCCATTCTGGCGTAATGTGAAATATTCTCCGAGTCAAGCCGGTTTTCTCTATGTGGTAGTCTATGTTCAACAGCAAGGCCTCAATGCGTTCTCCCTCCGCTCCAAGAAGAGCGCATTGAAGTGACCAAGCTAAAGGTGCTGTATAGTCCGGCTTAACACGGACGCGATCCATACGTGGTGCAGTTGTGTTACATCGGCGAAAATTGGACGCCCTACAGTGTAGTGTGGCTGTTGCAGAAATAAAACATGTCCTATCGCACGCCAGAGCAGCTGCAACAGGGTGCATCACGCGGTAGCTTGGCTGACCAGCAGCGTGCTATTCGGGTTTACTGAAGCGAGCGTGCTGCGTTTGTGCCTTTGGCTAACAAAGCAGCACTCACTCGCTGCCCACTAGTCCGCTAGAGCTGCGGCAACAACTGATTGCTGCACTGCTGCGAGTCAGGTTTAAAGCGCAGGATAAAATTTTTGTAATTTTAGTGTCTCGTGCATAACGTATCCGTTTTCACCGGCCGCTGCTTGGCACGCTAGAAGTGCCCGACTTGTCGACCGATCAAACAACTAGCGCCACCTGTAGTAAAGTATGATAAGTAATTGAGGCTTGGCATGGCAGGGCCAGAGGAGCTCGGCTTGGTGCAAAGTTGTGCATAAACTCACGGCCAGACAGGCTGGACCGCGGTCGTGATAAAACCCCATAAAACTTCACCCTTTTTGCTCTGGTGGCATTGCATTCCTGCATGGCTTACCACTGCATCTACATCATGGCTGCCGCATTGCGTTCTCCTTCATGACAAATGCAGCATGCGGTTCCCACTCGTTTCTGGCACTGTGTCAGAAAGGATTTCGTTCATCTACTTTGATGCGTCCAATGTAGAGACGCATGAAATATCTTGATAATGCACTACCAGAAATGATTGCTTGAGAATATCGCCCTTGAATACAATTTTACTTTGAATGTTACCTTTGGTTTTCATGCGCGATCATGGCATATTGTGTTGTAGTCACACCGAGAAAGCGCTTGCCAAGCAGATTTTGATGTGCAAGTGAGTGCGCTGTTGAAATGTAGCTTCTGCAGCTTAGTCAACTGCAATTTACATGTTTTGTGCACGTTTGCTGGTCTGCGTTGCAATTGCCTGCTATGCCGCGCTGCATGTTTTCGCTGTGAAAGCTGGGACGGCGAAGATGTGTTCGACTTTCCTCTACTCAGCATTGTGTACTGCACAGCCATTGCTCGTGCCCGAGCATGTATTCGAGCACCCGACGGCCACACAACGCATCGGCCTTCTTGCAACAGCTCAAATCATGAGTGCAACAGGGAGAATGCATGCTGGGAGAAACGCTCATAAATTTACAAATGATGAGCGAGCAATGTGCCTGGCTGCCCAGACACAACATGACACAACCGAGAGATCAGCAGTTGCATACTGTTCTATTCACCATATCCGCATCGCTACCGCTTTGCTGCCAAGTGCACGCGCCGTCTGCATAGGCGCTATTTAATAGCTGCTAATAACAAAATTAAGCAATTACCAGCCCTGCGGCTTTGCCAAGATTACTTGGAGAGTATACGCTAGGAATTTATAGCCAATTTAGCCCAAGTGAAATTTTGTCGCAGTTGCCCTTTAAAAGCATGAAGTCTCTAACAGAGCAACTGTCTCTTCACCTGTGGCCTAAATATTAATTTACGCAAAAAACTTAATACAAAAAATAGTTTAAGGACGCTTCAAATTTGAAGGTCATCTGAAATACCATGATGCAGTCACATCAAACATCAAGCACGTAGGTGTTTGGATGGCAGTTGCCCTGCTGCATGATGGAAATAAAGAAATGCTACTGTTTCATATAAAACAGACAAAAATAAACGAGATGTTTTGAGATTACTTGAATCATATACATTTAGATAAAATCTTTGTAAAAAAAGATTAGCATAAGCATTTGGGCTGAATGATTATGAATAAGAAGTCCCATAAAGCTATGTATTTAAACGAGATAAATATAGCCTACTTAGACAATGGGAGTCTCAGAATACTTAAAGGGACACTAAAGGCAAATACGAAGTTGACGTGGACTGTTTAAGTACCATTCCAGAAACCTTGCAATGCTTGTTTCATGCCAAGAAAAGACTTAGTTTGCAAGAAAATTGCATCTGAAGAGTCCGAATACCGTTTTCGAAATTCAAATCTCCCGCCATCTAACCGAGGGAGTGGTGACGTCACATACGCCATCGCTACCCTTTGCTGCCACCGATGAGTAAAACGGCGCCCGACAGATGGCGGTACCAAGCCAAGACAGAGCGGCAAATTCGCCGCTGCAGCTGCTTTTTGGTCAAGTGGCATAGACCGTTCAGGCGTCCCGCGTCATCTCATGGAAGTTGAATTCTTCGCTACTTGCAGTTTGTGCGAGTTTTGTGAGCCAGCAAAACCAGCGCAGCACTACGCCATAACGAAACTACTGAAATGTGAAAGCGCGAGCAGCGTGGAGTCGAGCGAAAACGAAACCTTTCAATTGCCCATGTCATTGTCAGGGTTATTTCAATGAGTTCTTTTTTCTAAAAGTAAAATAGAACTGGACAAGTAGCATTTTATTTCGCCTTATAATACAATACAAGCATGTTTTGTCCAACGAGTGGCTGAGTACTAGTGACAGAATTTAACTGAGGAATGCTTTCGTCTTTGGGCAAGTACTTGAATGTCCCCGGGGAGTCTCTAATAATGTCCTGCATTTACCTCAATTTCTCGATTATTAAGGCTCTATTCGCGATAATATTGACATCTTAGAGATTCTTGAACACTAATCTATCACTTTACCTGGACTTAATGTTTGCCTTTAGTGTCCCTTTATGTGTACCCATGGACATAAGATTTTCACATGCGTAACTATGTCATTCAGAAAGGAGGTTGTATATATCACAAAACAGAAAAGGTCAGAAGTTTTCTATTCCTTAGTACCCTTTTTGTAATATCAGAAACTCTACTTACCATTCGATTGTTATAATAAATATTAATTTTTTCATTGTTACTTTAAATTACAGTCAACCTCAGAGTTTTCGAACTCCCTCGGGACCAGGAAGATGTCAAAAAAAAAAAAAAACGCATGTCTAATTGCCCTCAAGGGCTTAAATTGGCATAGCCACATCCGAATCAGATTTAAAAGCCTGCCAGTACATTGATTAGGCATCTCGGTGCTCGTACTGCGACATGAGATGGCAGTTGCGCACGTGTGTAACTAAGGAACACATTTTCAGTGGCCCCTTTGCACTCTAGGTATGCTTTGCCACCATACATTCAGTATATGCACATTTAGAATGTATGACAGCATAACACATCTGTATTGCAGCAAAGCTGACTTTTGGGAACTGACATTATGGATTGGTTTAGACCTTCGCTGTTGTTTCCGCACTTCGACACCATCAGGGAGGATGACAAGGGCAGAATCAGTGCCACTGCTGACAGCGGCGAATCCTCTAAATAAAGACCATGGCACCCGACTGCAGGAAGCTTTATAGCGAACGTCGAAGCAGCTAAGCCTAATGACAGCACAAAATGACTACTATGGCTATGGTGTACTGGAATAGGGCAGTGTACCATCCGGGGGCAAAAATGCAATGACTATCTGTGGTACTGGAGAACTTTGGTCTACTGCAGTGCCATCTGTTGCTGTAGCCTGAAGTCATTGCTGGCAAGCGGAAAAAGAATGGTGCAACACAAGGCTTCCAGGATCAGCAGTTACAGTTGTCGCAGAGTTCATGCATATCTGTGCGGAGCTCGCCAATTGCTTGCTGCGGTTTTTCCAGCGGGGTTCGCACACTTTTTGTGCATGGCAAGTGCTGGCTTTGTAAAAGGCTGTTCTTTTTAATATAATTTTTTTTGCACTGAGTTTCCTGCACAACGATTAGAACAATTCCAAGCTTCTTCAGATCAGGCACATTGAGAACTTTGGCTGTATTGCTGCCCTTCGGGTCTGATTGTCTGATGCAACATGAAAGAATCCCTTGCAACCCACCAGGCCCAGTGCAGGTGCTCATTCTGGCCCTTCTCATCCTCGTATGTCTCGAAAGAATTTGATTGCAAAAACATTGTGTGCTTACCAAACGGAACGAGCAGATGAGTGTTTGTCTTCTGCAGTCGAAACACAGGGCAGATGATCAGGAACACTGCATGATTGGTGGTTGGAAACATGCAAGCTTAGACGGCATTATTGATGTATCTTGTATGATTTACTGTTTTGCAAACTATATGAACTTCAATTGGGTTTGGAGAGCATGTTAATTTATAAATGTGGAAAGTTTTGCTGAACATATTGTTGCAGGAAGAAAGCAGGCCCACGAGTGTAAAATAACGTATATTTACAACTGGAGTATATGGCATTCAGGCAACTTCCAGACTTCGTCTTCGTCTAGTCCAATTCAACTGTAACATCACCCTCCCGGTGGAGTAGCTCCATCCCAGTGCAAGTTATAGAGCCTCACTTAATGGGGGAACATAGGGCTTAAGCCTGGCGACGTGAACAACATCGCTCGTGACGTTGCGATGCACTGAAGGCTGACCGACTGGGGCGATCTCGTATGTCACGTCGGACAGTTGGCGTAAGATCTGGTACAGACCAGAATACCGGGAAAGTAGCTTTTCCGACAAGCCGACGTGACGTGAAGCCGTCCAGAGAAGGACAAGGGAACCAGGTGAAAAATGGTAGTCTCGGTGCCGAAGGTCGTAGCGTCGCTTTTGAGAAGCTTGCGAGACTGTCAGGCGATGACGGGCGACATCTCGGGCCTGGGCGGCTAAGTCAATAGCATCACGAGCGTAACCAGTGCTGGGTGATTGTACTGCGGAAGGTAGCAACGTGTCAAAGGGCAAGGTGGGGTTGCGGCCATACAAAAGCTAAAATGGTGAAAATCCAGCAGTGTCGTGACGGGACAAGTTGTATGCGAAAGTGATGTATGGTAAAGCGACGTCCCAGTCACGGTGATCGTCGGAAATGTACATGGCCAGCATTTCAGTTAGCGTGCGGTTGAGTCGCTCGGTGAGGCCGTCCGTTTGAGGGTGGTACGCAGTAGCAATCTGGTGTTCTGTAGAGCAGGAGCGGAGCAGGTCATCGACGACTTTCGATAAAAAGTAGCGGCCACAATCCGTCAGCAACTGGCGAGCGGCGCCGTGGTGCAGGACGACGTCGTATAGTAAGAAGTCTGCGACATCTGTAGCGCAGCTGGTTGGTAGCGCTCGTGCGATGGCATATCTCGTGGCATAATCGGTTGCTATAGCAATCCATTTGTTGCCTTTGATAAAAATTGGAAAGGGGCCAAGGAGGTCTAGGCCGACACGAAAGAAAGGCTCTGTGGGGATATCAATTGGTTGAAGCAAACCAGCGGGAGGCGTAGCAGGCGTCTTCCGGCACTGACACAGGTCGCAAGAAGCGACATAACAGCACACAGAGCGATAAATGCCGGCCAGACGAAGCGGCGCCGCAGGCGGTCGTATGTATGAGTGATGCCAAGATGTCCAGCAGTAGGAGCGTCGTGAAGTTGCTGGAGCACGGCTAGTCAAAGGTGCTTGGGAACGACTAGGAGGAGCTCTGGGGCGTCAGGACAAACCCTACAGCGGTATAAAGTTCCATCGCGCAAGGTGAACATGCGGAGGGATGGGTCATTGGGCGAGGAGCTTAGGCGTTCCATAAGTGTTTGAATAACAGGATCTTTGCGCTGCTCATCGCCAATATGGAGGAAGCCGGAGATGGATAGAACACTGATGTCCGAGTCTGCATTGGTATCGTCCGGTTGATCCACGAGATTGCGGGACAGGCAGTCAGCGTCTTTATGCAGGCGCCCTGACTTATGCATAATAGAAAATGTATATTCCTGTAGACGCAATGTCCAACGTGCAAGTCATCCAGTTGGGTCCTTCAAAGAGGAGGGCTAGCAGGGGGCATGATGATCTGTTACCTCTGTTACCTCGTCGAAAGTTATACGTGATTACAAAAATGCTGATTTTGCCGCAATTAATAACGAACTAGAAACATTCATCACTGACTACATTCCAAGTTTCCACACTTGATCGGTTGAAGAAAACTGGTCAATATTCAAAGAAAAAGCCAACTCCTTAATTAACCGGTACATCCCGCAAAAATGTATTTATTCTAATTCTCGCGCACCCTGGTTCAACTCGCGTCTTAAACGTTTACTGAACAAAAAGAAAAGGCTTTTCCGACGAGCAAAATCAACTGGCAATCATGATCGTTGGAATGCTTACACAATAGCACTGAGCGACTACAAGAATACTGTAGCAGAGTCCAAAACAACATTTTATGAGCACACGTTGCCTTCTTTTTTGAAAGACAACCCACAGAAAAATTTGGAGTGTGGTCAACGGTAAAAATTCTAGTGCCATTGAACTGTGTGATCTTAACAACGAACCTGTCGATCGGAGTGTCTGTTGTGAAGTATTGAATGACGCGTTCATCTCTGTATTTTCGGATTCTGTGCTGTGCGCAAGCGCTGTTTTTTCTCATGTGCATTATTTTCCAATGCTTCTTATTACCATTGACCTTGATGGCGTTGTAAAGTTGATACAGACCTCAAAAGTTTCTGCATGCAGTGGAGTAGATGGTATCAACACGAAATTTCTTAAGGGAACTATTACTTATTCATCTATAATTCTGAGCGAAATCTTTGCTCAGTCACTTCAAACCACCATCCTTCCGAATGATTGGAAGGCAGGGATGGTGATTCCCGTACATAAGTCTGGCAGTCGGTACTCCCCACTTAATTACAGACCTATATCCCTAACCAGCGTTCCCTGCAAATTAATGGAGCACATAATTTACTCACACCTGGTTTCATTTCTCGAGTCAAACTTATTTTTCACCCCCTACCAACATGGATTTAGAAAACACTATTCCTGCGAAACACAGCTTTTGTCATTCACTAATGATTTATTCCAGGCGATGGATGCTAACATTATTATTGACTGCATTTTTTTACACTTTGCCAAAGCATTCGATACTGTTTCACACGAATTACTTTAAATAAATTAAGTAACCTCAACATTGATCCTAACGTGCTTGCTTGGATCAAGTGTTTTTTGTCTAACCGTTCCCAATTTGTTTATGCTAATGAATACTTCTCTTCCACTGGTCACGTAACCTCCGGTGTACTGCAAGGCTCGGTTCTAGGACCATTATTATTTTTAATTTATATTAATGACCTCCCAGACCAAATTAAATAATCAATTAAGTTATTCGCAGATGACTGTGTTCTCTATCATGTCATTTCTAACTCTGGCGACTGCGATACTCTTCAATCAGACATTCGCATAGTAACATCATGGTGTGCTAGATCCCAAATGAAGCTCAATTCTAATAAATGTAAGGCGATTCGTGTGTCCCGTGTTGTAAGAAATACCACCTTTCCTACGTACAATATTAACAACATACCTGTAGAAAATGTATCATCATACAAATATCTTGGTATCTACATTACGCACAATCTTACATGGAACATTCATATAAATTACATTTACGGTAACGCTAATCGCATGCTTGGGTTTTTACGGCGTAATTTTTTATCGGCAACTGCAGCTGTCAAGTTATTTCTGTACAAATCCTTAGTGAGGCCTAAACTTGAATATGCATGCTCCATTTTCGACCCTTCTACTCTAAAGCTAAAAAACACCATCGAATCCATTCAAAACCGAGCTACTCGTTTTATTCTTTCGAATTATTCTCGTCATGCAAGTGTCTCATCAATGAAACTAACCCTTGACTTGCATAACCTAGAGTTACGTCGTAAATACTTTCGCCTATGCCTTTTACACAAGATTTATTACTCTAACGAAACACTTAAGGATGAACTAATCTCCCCGCCATCATACATATCGTCACGCACGGATCATCGTTTCAAGGTTGAAGTTCCAACTTGTCGCACCAACGTTTATTTTGATTCCTTTATACCAAGAACGACGAATGACTGGAACCGCTTCCCTGCCTCCATCACTGCCATTTCTGACGCCACAAACTTCAAGAATATTGTTAACGAATATGTTTGTAATAATCACCACTCCTCTCTGTAATGCCTCCGGGCCTTGAGAGTATGAAAATAAATAAATAAATAAATAAATAGATGATCGGTTACGATGCAGAAGCTCTGACCGAAAAGGTACGGCCTGAATTTCGCGACCACCCATACGAGCACGAGACATTCTCTCTCTGTAATGGAGTAATTTCGCTCGGGCGTGAAAAGAAGGCGGCTAGTGTAAGCGATGACACGGTCTTGGCCTTGTTGACGCTGAGCGAGGACAGCGCCAATGCCATGACCACTCGCGTCAGTTCGTACTTCAGTGGGCGCACAAGGGTCAAAGCGTGACAGAATTGGGGAAGTTGTAAGCCACTCAATCAGGGTAGAAAAGGCTTTCTCCTGCAGAGGTCCCCAAGAGAAAGAGACGTCTTTCTTAAGAAGGTCGGTGAGAGGGTGGCGATGTCGGCAAAATTTTTCACAAATCGTCGGAAATAAAAGCATAAGCCCAGAAAACTACGGACATCGTTTGTTGAACAAGGTACAGGAAAATTTCGCACGGCGTGAACTTTCAGTGGATCAGGTTGGATTCCGCCGGCGTTTGCGAGATGGCCGAGCATGTTAATTTCACGGCGACCGAAATGGCACTTGGAGGAGTTTATCTGAAGGCCAGCCCTGCGAAACACGGAGAGTATGGTTGTGAGGCGCCGCAGGTGGCTCTCAAAGTTCGGCGAAAACACAATCACATCGTCGAGGTAACAGAGGCATGTAGACCACTTCAAGCCACGCAAGAGAGAGTCCATCATGCGCTCAAATGTAGCTGGCGCATTGCATAACCCACACGGCATGACTTTAAATTGGTACAGACCGTCCGGTGTGACGAAGGTGGTTTTCTCGCGGTCCATCTCATCGACGCTAATCTTCCTATAGCCGGAGCGGAGGTCAATTGATGAAAAGTATTGGGATCCGTGAAGCCAGTCAAGAGCATCTTCAATGCGCAGCAGGGGATAAACATCCTTCTTTGTTATCCTGTTGAGGTGACGGTAGTCAACGCAGAAGCGCCACGAGTTGTCTTTTTTCTTTACTAAGACAACCGGTGATGCCCACGGGCTACTGGAAGGTTCAATGATGTCCTTGTCCATCATCCTGTCTACTTCTTTCTGTATGATGGCCCTTTCTGTTGCGGAGACACGATATGGCCGCCTATGAATGGGGCTGGCATCACCGGTGTTGATGCGATGCGTGACAACAGATGTCTGGCCAAGTGGACGGTTGTCCAAATCAAATATGTCCCGAAAAGATGACAGGAGGTGATGAAAAGCTGTTGTTTGCTCAGAAGGAAGGTCAGGGGCAATCATCTTAGAAACATTGTCCGCAGGCATCGATTACAGAGGAGTGGGTGACAAAGGTCCGTTGGTACTGACGAAGGATTCAGAGGTCAAAAGAAATCTCAAATTCTTCCAAAGGAGTGATATGCGCTATGGCGATACCGTGTGGCAGCACATGTGACGAAAATCCAAAATTGAGGATGGGCACGCGAGCGCAGTTTTCGCGGATCCGGATTAAGGTGCTCGGTAGGGCAATATTGCGCAACAAAACCAAGTCAGTAAGCGGCGACACGACATACTCGCCATCAGGTACGGGAGGACAGGGTGTCAGGAGGACATTTGTAGCCGCCTGTGGAGACAGCCTTGCAAACTCAGCAGAACATAAGCGAAGTAAAACACAAGTTGTTGCATCGGCAGGAAGCGGCAGATCCAACTGTACAACACCTGTGGAGCAGTCAATTTGGGCAGAGTGTTTCGAAAGGAAGTCGAGGCCGAGAATTAGGTCGTGTGGACAGTGTTCAAGGACGATAAATAGAACAACGGCATAATGGCCCCCAATGGTCACACTTGCTGTGCCCGTTCCAAGGACAGGTGAAGTATTCCCATCGGCGACTCACACAGTGCCCGGTACGGCGGGTGTCAGAACCTTTTTGAGCCTTCGGTGGAGAGCAGCGCTCATAACTGAAAGCTGCGCTCCTGTGTCAACAAGAGATCTAACAGGAACGCCATCAACTTCAATGTCCAGTAGGTTTCCACATGTAGGCAAGGTCAACAGAGGATTTGTGGGCCGGGTCAGAGTTGCAGCTTCACCTCCGGGAGCTGCACCGCCTAGTTTCCCGAAGCAAAGCGACCGGTTGCAGAAGGGGACGAAGAGCGGTGAACGAGAGGTGAACGGGACCTACGACCTTGCGGAGACGGGGAGCGGCTGGATCTTGGTGGAGCACTGTCGGCGTTGATGCTCCTAGTCGGCGTATAGGGCGAGAAAGTAAGATTGTCTGGTACTTGGAGGTAGTGACTCGGAGACGACCACCAATGGTTGCGGCAATGACGGGCGATGTGTCCAATACCGGAACAATTAAAACAGATAGGTTTATCATCCACTGTGCGCCAGTCAGCTGGGTTGCGACGAGGGGGCGGAAAGCTTTGCGTCTGGGAGCGAGCGGCCGGAGAAATCTGGTAGGTGTTTGTATGGCGGCCCGAGCAGAGAGATGGAATGCCTAAACTTGCTATTTCCTCCAGAACGACCGTTTGTATAAGGGAGATAGCGGGCACGCTTTCCCGACAGTCAGAACGAACTGGAGCCGGAGCCATGGCCTCAAGCTCACGGCGAACGATACGCGTGATTTCTTCCGGTCCTGTGGGCTGAACGAAGCGTGGTGGGTCTTCGCAAGAAGATGTCGCGGCGGTATTGGGCAATCGGTCGAAAGCTTGAGCGACGCGGCGGCCCTTCGCTTGTTCGAAGCGCCGGCACTCCTTATTATTGCATCCACAGTGGCACAATCCTTGCACATCAGGAGATAGAAGGCATCGTCTGCAATACCTTTCAATATGTGGCCAATCTTGTCTGCCTCAGTCATGTTGTTATCAGCCTTGCGACAGAGGGCCAGCACATCCTGTATGTAGACGACATAGGATCCTGTGGACGTTTGAGCGCAACACGCAAGTTCTTTTTTTGCCACCAGCTGACGACCGACGGGTCTGCCAAACAGGTCTCGCATTTTTCTTCGCCGACATCCCAGCTCGTTAGGTCAGCTTCGTGTGTGTCGTACCATTGCCTCGCAGTTCCTCTTAGGTAAAATATCACGTTTGCTGGCATCATTGTTGGATCCCACCTGTTGTTGTCGCACACTCGTTCGTACATTGTAAGCCAGTCCTTGACGTCGGCGTTGTCCGTGCCACAAAATGTCCCTGGGTCCTGCGGATGAGTGAGGATGACCGTTGGCACGGGCTGCTGAGGCGTTGTCGCTTGTGTCGGTTGATTTGCCATTGTGGCGGCAGGTAGATGACGTCCACTGCGAAGTTACGTGATTGTACCCCGCACCTTCCACCAAAATGTTGGAGGAAGAAAGCAGGCCCACGAGTGTAAAATAACGTATATTTACAACTGGCATATATGGCGTTCAGGCAACTGCCAGACTTCGTCTTCGTCTGGTCCAATTCAACTTCTTCGTTCCCTTCACCGTAACAATATTAAATTTAATGTGCTAGGCACACCAGTAGATCGCAGCACCTGTCTGGTGGTGTCATCACAGAAGCATCCCCGGTTCTCCCATTGTTTTGCTATACAGACGACACACTGCTCTATTCCAGTACACCATAATACCACTGCCAGTGAATCGGCGTGCGAAAGAGCTGGTTCGAGGCTGTAAGGTAATCAAAAAGATGGCAACAAATTCCTTTTCAGACCTGTGGTCATGCCAAAAAGTCCAAAAATTTAGATGGCGCATGGTGTCAGTGCACGAAATTTCAGACGTGATTATACATTGGCTCTATGGGGTATATATATGGCAGTGCTGTGAAAGCACCTGCATGTCCAAAAAATCAGTCGTTGACCATTTTTACACAACCGCAACCTTCCCCCCTAAAGAACCACCCTAACCACTGGGGTCTCTTCCAGTTCCCACGTAGTGGATGGATGCAGTTAGTTGAGGAAGAAGACAGCCAACCAAACAAAAAGCAAATAGGACACTGATCTTCACTGTGGGAGAACACTGCTGTTGCATAGAATGAGCTCAGAGTTGAAGGAATCGCTGAAGTCTGCTGTCTTTTCTTTTACCCTGCAGTGCATGCAGGTTTTCAGAAAGCCGAAAACAAACCTCAAAGCTTAGCACCTTATTAAGTAACTTACCTTTTGAGTGAGCTTTCATGATTAAAGCCTGAAAATGGCACATTGTCGTTGCCATCCTAAGCGAAAACTTTTCACCATCTTCAAATGACAATGGCCCGCATTTTGATAGTAGGCTGTTGCCAATGCTGCAAACAGCTTCATTTCTTTATCTGACTGTAAAACGTAGGCAATTTTCTAACCAATTCTCTTAGAAAAGAAAGGTCCAAGTTAGAACTACATAAGTACAAAAATCATTGTCTGAGGTGCTGTTTTCACTTTATAATCAGCATTTTTGATGGGAGATAACGTCTTCAACTGAATCACTGTCCCGTACCATTGCCAAAGCAGGTGCTCCATCCATTGAGGTCACCATTGAAGGGCAGCCACATGCATGGTGACCAGTCAAGTTCGAATTATTCGGTGAGCGGCAATTTTAGGATCAAAATAATTAAAGTATTGGCACATGGAAAGATATGGGCATGAGCAGGGACCCTCAGTCAGGACTGAATTATTCGAAAATTAAAATTAACTAAAGTCAAGTTAATGGAAGTCTACTGTATTTTTGTCTTCAGTGATGCTGAAATGCAATGCATTTGACTTACTTTAATTTGAATCCAATTACTTTAATTTTTTGGTTGATGCGACATTGACCGACGGTCCCGGCTGGTGCCCATGTTTCTGTATATCCAAAATTTCGAATTCCATAATTGGACTTGACCAGTCGGCATGCATACATCTGGCCCCAATGGCGACCCTTTGGTTGACTCTAGTGATGGCTCCAAAAGTCTTGGCGACACTTAGCAGAGAAAGAATGCATCAAATGCATCTTATCTCCCACTGAAAATGCAGAAATTCGGACTGCCTTTGCCTGATCCCAATAAGTGATTACCATTTTTACCCAATTCTAGTGTGCCTTTTCTCCAGGAAAAGTTGTCCGTAACTTATCTACGCATTACAATCACAAACAAAAACAAAACTGCATTTGTGGTATGGCCATCACCATTCTCATCACAAGTAGTTGCCAGAGAAGTTTTCTGACAGGGTGGAGAGTGATGGTGCACTGCCTTCAGGTTTTAATTATGAAGGCGCATTCAAAAGATAGTTATTGTACATGCTAAACTAGCAGCAACAAAGTCACGTCACATATTTTCGGCACTTCAGAGACCATGTTTGCAGGAGAAACCAGCAAGGCAGTTAGAAGAGTGAAGGTTGGGCCTAGTTGGTTGTATACTGAATTATTGCAGCACACTATACTGTCAAGTAAGATGCAAGGTTGCAAAGAAAGAACCCTGACGACAGTGGATAATAGCAAACTAAGAGCCGTTTATTGCACACGACCATTGAGCACATGCATGTGCTGATATCAGCAAGTCAAAACATGGCAGGTGTAAAAAAATTAAAAAGCAATCACACAATCACAAAAGCATAGAAAGGAAATGAAACATTCCATGTCTCCACTCACATACATTTATTGATGCTTTCTATTATATTTTTCCCGAATAAACATGACCTCATCCTCAGTGATTAGAATTGACTGCACACTGATGCACTGTTATAGGGATCCAGAACCATCCCTCGGCATTGGTGAAAAACAGAGCCTGCGGATAGCATATTCGGCTGAGAACATCTCAGCCAAATTCTGTAGTCGTGTGCAGCATGTGGAGCTCACAAGTGGAGTGCAAAGTCATTTTTCTCATACACTCTTTTCAACAGAAGCCTTCTCACACTTTTCAGGTTGCCTTATTTCATTCTATAGCAGATTCATATACACGACTGCAAATGGCCAATAGCTGACATTAATCGAAAAGGGTGGTTAGATCAGTGCACTTCTTCCTCCTGTTACTGTGTATATTTATCGACACAGATTAGTAAACAGGCTGAAATAAGCGAAAATCTGTGTTTGGAATCAGTGTTTCGTACTTCTGGAAGTACATACAAATATCATTATATTGCCTACTATTGTCAGCCAATGCACAGGTGCACCCGCCTGCATAGGAATGGAACTAGCCACACTGCTTATCAATGTCGTAGCCATCGGGTCTCGTTTATTTCTATTAGTTTTGATCACTCAACTAGCCTCGAACCACGCGAAACTTAAGGTCAGACAAGACATACACTTGCCAGCGTGCACTTACTCCTGGCCACTCCTGGCTAGATGTGTTGGCAGACTTCGCCTCGTTGTGAGCTTTCACATAGTGAGCTATCGACAGCGCTTCACAATGCGCAAGTTGGATGTAGCTACTATCTGTCGGTCAAGATGGTGCAGGACAAAGCTGGTCCACACTAAATAGCATGGCCAGACTGGAGCACATGAGTGCGCAATCCAGCCTTGTCATGCACATAGTTAGCCACTACAATTCCATGCAGCCGCGTCTGCAGCATTGCGTAGATACCGCGGCCACCAAAGGGTGCCACGACGAGTGCGCTCATTGAGATCACTGAGGCTTGCTGAGAACAGCTTCAAAATCAGATAACAGCACCAAAATTGGAAGTAGTGGTGTCTGTGTAAACATCCAAAACCAAATTTGAACTACACACCACAGTGACGTTCAGTGGGTGGGGCATTGTGAGCACCACCCCGCTCTGCCTCAGCCTTCGTGGCGCAAAACGTTGAAGAAGGTGCAGGAGCACTACAAAGGGGATCACAGGCAATCTTTCATTGCCAATAACTACGCTTCTGCTGAATGCATTAAAGTACTTTTTGCTGCAAAGTATTTCTGAAATAGTTTGTTTTAACTTCAAATGCATTTCTAAACTTCAATAAAAAGTGGTTCAGGACTCCTTTAAAGATCAACAATAAACAGAAGACAGATGTAGCTCCAAAAGAAAAACAAAAATAGCAGCCTATCATAATACTGTACGTTCATAATATATGTCACGGACTAAAGATGATCGCATAGAGACACAGCATTCCTATCGTTTACACAGCATCTAACATATTATTTGGCCTGCGTCATAGAGTTAACAATGGCAACCTGAAACCTAACCGCAATGAGTGCAATGTGAAGCCCGTCAAAACATTTGTGGCAAGCGAAGTAGTCTATTGTGTTCCACTTTCCTGCGGAAAACAGTATATAGGTCAAACTGGGAGATGCATTAACACGTGCCTACACAAACATTATCATAACTGTCAGCAAATCAGCCATCCTGGAAACATAGCTACACATTGCAAAAGGTACAAGTGCACAAGTATCATCTCACGATCAAAAGATACGAGGAAAAGCAGCAGATAGGTAACAACATGTACATCAATACAGCACCAATTCTACTTAATGAGGATAAGGCCGCATTTATTCAGGGAAAAGATAACAGAAGGCATCGATGAATGTATGTGAGCAAAGACGCTGAATGTGTCCTCTCGTGTCTATGTTCTTGTGCAATTGTCTAGTAATTTTTTTACACATGCCATGTTCTGACATGCTGATATCAGTGCATGCATGTATAACATACTCAGTGATTGTGCAGAATAAGCAATTGTTAGCTCGCCTTTGAACAGTGTCATCCGAGTTCCTGCACTTTATTTCACAGCAGCATGTAGCAATAATTTAAGTACAGTTAGCCTAAAAAGAAGCCACCATTCTGTTCATGTTGGTTGCGGATTTGTGAAGGTATGTGGAATATGAAACACAGTGAACCTGCAGAGGATGACATGCTGTAGTCCACATACAGTAATAAGAAGCTGTATGGTATTGACGACGCTAGACATTAGGAAAAGTAAGTTTCCATTCTGTGAAGGTAAAGTCTACAGCTTTAGTTTTATTAGTAGAATTGCAAGAATCAGAGGCATGCTTGTTTGTTGTTATAAAACCCTCAGCAAGTCAGATTTAGATGTGCATTGTTTGGGATTCTGAACCCATAAACACTGGGTGCACATTCGATTTGGGAGGTGCATTATAATTGGGGAACTATTGCCAAGGAAGCAGTATTTCAGCACCATCCAACACCATTCGGACATTTTTTATGCCCCTCTATTTTTTAATTTGGCCTGGCAGATCATTCAATTAATTTTTATGGGTCCTGTCAAGGTTAAATTTATGGAAGACGACTGTATTAAGTCCCTCACATATACATGGAATAAAGCCTGGAGTGTGAGAGTTCCTCTGGTTACAGCTCAGCTAGATCCTTCAGTACTTTTCTGGCCTGTTACCTAGACTAATGTTACTGTTTGGTTAAATCTAAAATTTCCTAATCTTGCAACATAGCAATGCAGAGAACAATAAGGCATATGAACTGCACAATCCAGAATTCAGCTATGCCTAGCAGAACTACATAGCCACTATTCAAACTTAAATTGCATTTTTATATTAAACCCTCCACTATAACCAAATCCCTTAATTAAAAGTTCTTTATCTCGCATTACTATGACTCTACTTTAGCTCCTCCGCCTTTCATAAAATACTGCTTAGAACGAAGTCAATTTCTTGTCCTAATGAATTTGTTATAAGAGCTCGCTATAGTTGAATATTTTTAGTTAAAAATGCATGGGTATGAACCAGATTCCTTGTGTTGAGCACTTACATCAAGCAACACTGTCCACTGGTGCTCATTCTGCCAGTACACGTTCTCTCGATTCTCCAGTCTGTGGTGCATCACCACAGTCTTGATAGAGTAAGAAGACAGCGGCCATTTGTGCTTGTCCCTCAGAGCCTGCAATGCAGCACATGTGCTTACATCATCTTGCATACTTGACATGGCACACAGAACGTACCGTCTTGATCCGATACTACTGTTTACAAAAGCACATCATTGCAAGAGGAACAGCCACTCCACAGAGAAGTGCAAATACCAAACAACAGAGCAGCTGGCCAGGCAAAGGCAATATTAATGCTAAAGTAACAAGCACTTGCATTGCTGGAAAAGAAAATGAGGGCAACAAACACTTGGACGCAGGCAAGGTGCTATGGCGGAAGTAAGACCGACGTGGTACCATGGTTTGTGCCACAATTCTCGTACCGTGACCGCAGCGATAGAGTATCACTGTACTTCGGTGCATTGATGGAGCAATCTTTCCGACTGTTGTCGACAGCACCTGCACTGGCTTCCTGGATTCCCCAATGCTGCTCCTGCTGGCTGCGATCAGCCACCAAGCAGAGCACTGCAAGTGCTCACACAAAAACCCGTCTGTTGGTGGGCTCAGACCATGCTCGGGCCTGATGCTGTTCGTCTTGGTCCAGGCTCATTCACTGATGGGCCCAGACACGGGCATGCTGCATACATTCACGGTATTCTGTGCAAAGCTAAAGAACATTAAAGAAAACTGGCTCCAAATTACCTTACAAATAAAATGAAAATTCGTTGAAGTTTACTTTTGGCTTCTACATAAACAAACTTGCTTTTCTCGAATGTAAACAAAACAAAAAAGGATATCATAAGACTCTCTTGATACCACTTCACTGTTACCGCTTTTGCGATTGCTCTATGTTACTTTTGATTTTATATTTTTATGGCAATAGTGCTATTTTACCGCTTTTTATTTATTGCACCGAATTGAAGCTGACCTAATGGTCAATGCAGTACCCATCTATGGTTACCACCTTGAACGCACTTGCAACGCTTTTTAGGCCTTAAATCTAAGCATTAAAAAATCGTTCGTCATAGGTTCAGAAGGGTTAATGCGGCAGCTCATTCGCTGCTCATGTGCTTGTAGCTGCATGTGAAGTGAAGAAAATTTCCTGTCTTTAATTTCAAATAAACGGAGACAATGCTGTTAGTAGTGATAGCCTGGTCCTTCATAATTCAATCATAAGTGACATTAGTGGCTGCCCCGGAAAGGCGGTGGTCTCGGGTTCGAGTCCCGGACCAGGACAAATTTTTCTTCAACTGCGAGACTTTTCTTTCAAGGAACCCATATAGGTTTCCTTTGTAGTAATTGCTATGATTGGGCGGACATCTCATTTTCCCTTAATTAAGGTCAAGATCTTCAAATGCTGTTCAAAATTTAAAAATTCAGGATATTCTATTAGTGAAGATTTCTCATGTCCTTACAGGGAGATTAGAAAAAAATTGTGGGACAATAAAAAAGCAAACTGCGACAGAAATGAAAAGGTCTTCTTAACATATAATAAAGTAAGTATCAATGGCCAGCTTTCTAAATGGGATGAGGACCTTCATGACATGGCTGAAATAGAAGAACATGTTAAAACGCAAGTGGAAAAAAACAAAAATGAGCAATCTGGCAAAAAGAACAACAAGCAGATGCCATTGACCCTGCTGAACATAAACATATGCAGCCTTCTAAATAAAATCTACCACTTGGAAGCTATCCTTCTTGCCTTGAATCCGGATACTGTTTTGATCACTGAGACTTGGCTGCATTCAGCAATTCAAGATGACAAAATCGTTTCCCCGGGCTATGTTATCATTTGCAAAGACACAGAAACTAGAGGTTGGAGAAAGGCTTTGATCTTGGAAAATGATTTATCCTTCTCAAAATTGCCCGACATTCCAGGTGTAGAAGCCATTTGTGCAAAATTCACCTAAAAAGTCATTCTGTTAATGTTGGCGTGGTCTACAGGCCACCAAATGCTGAAGCTGTGTATCTGAATCTTCTTTTTGATTACATGTATAGATATGTCTACGGGTCTAGGATAATATTAGCTGGTGACTTCAACTTCCCACTTGTTAATTGGAATACCTTAGGTTCATTTGTTGCAACAAGAAATGCTATGTTTCATATACTGTTTACTTTGGAACTTGTACAAATTATTAATGAGCCTACTCATGTGCAAGGAACATCAAATTCTATACTAGATTTGGTCATTGTTAGTAACTACTTTAAAATAGATGACCGTAAAGTGGAAGTGTCAGAGGCAATTTCTGACCATGAAGTGGTGCTATGTACGCTATACTTGCATTCAACAGAGCAAATGATGCAGCTGTTATGACTTACCTTATGCATGAATTCAATGGTTTTTATGATTTGTACGTCCAAAGTAGCATTACTGTTGATGCTTTGTAGGCACATTCTAAGGAGCGTGTGATGCACTGCATCACAACTTTAGTCCCTTTGATAAAGAAGGTCATAGGCAAGCACAATCCGTGGATTACCCAAGAAATAATTCACGTGAAATGAAAAACTAAAAGGTTAAGGAAGAAAAATACGCAGCGTACAAACTTAGAACTAAGGGTGCACATAAGTTCACTAACAAAACAGTTAAAGAAGGAAGCACTGAATGCCAAAAAACGATTTTGTGGCACTACGCTCAACAACTTCATTAAAGATCCACTGCACAAGTTCTGGAGATATAATAACAGAAAGAATGTTGTTTCAAGCTCGCCTACACATGGGAAACAGCAAGCTGACTCATTTAACAGTTACTTCCAGTCGATTTTCACTGCCGACAACAATGTTCTAGGGACATGCAATAGTAATGAGTCAACACCCCTTTTAGGGGCTCTGGCCATAAGTGTATAAGTGGGATTCTTTCTTTGCTGTTGAATCTTGATGACAAAAAGAGTTGTGGTCCTGATGGAATTCCGAACGGTTTCCTCAGGCATTATGCTGAACAAATTAGTGAATACCTCTACCTTATATTTTCTAATGTTGAATTCCAATGGCGGAGTCGGAGCAGCCAACGGACTGCGCGAGCGAGCACTTGACTCTGGCGTAGAGCAACGCCTCCAAATTCGCTAGTGGAACACAACCTGCGCCACCGGAAGCGGAACTTCTATCTCCGAGTTACCCAGGATGCCTTGTGTGTTGTCATTTCCTTCCGCTGTTTGCTCCCAGCACCGCCACACCGGTCACTTGTCTCTTCAGCGCCGTTCACCTGTTGTTTTTTTTAAAGTGCGGAATGGATATCTTGCCAAGCGTGCAGCAGCTTTTGCTTCCTTGCAAGTCGTGACCGGTGGCGCCTCCCAGCAGACAAACGTAGTAAAGGAAATACGTCACGCAGAGTTCCGGTCCACTCCGCCGATTTTGACGGAGCATCCTTTTCTGCTCCACGGAATGACTCCCGGTCTGAATCCCCTCTGACTCTGTCATTGGAACACCTTACTCCCGCCCTCACTCTGTCATTGGAACAAACTTGCTCCGAAACGAGCAGAAAAACTTGCTCAGACTCCGTCATTGGAATTCAACATAAGTCACTTCAGGACAGCTGCCTACCAGCTGAATGGAAAGTAGCGAAAATAGTCCCCATTCACAAATCAGGTGACATAATGTCCCCGTCTAATTACTGACCTATATCTCTCACTTGTACCTGTTGCAAAATTCTTGAGCAGATCTTATTAAAATTTCTCAAAGAATATTCCAAGCCTAACAATATCATTCATCACAACCAGCATGGCTTCCGAGCAGGATTGTCCACTGTTACTCAACTTGCTGAAATTTTTCATGACCTCGCACGGGGCATCAACGATCAAAGTCAAACTGCTATAATTTTCCTCGATTACTCGAAGGCTTTTGATGAAGTGTCACATGCTATACTGAACGTCAAAATAAATCAGATACATGGCGAGGGTCACGTTACAAGATGGATAGCCAGCTACTTATCGGAACACTGACAATATGTTCTACATAATGAACCATGCCTCTGACATCATGCCAGTCTTTTCTGGAGTGCCACATGGCTCTGTGCTAGCACCATTTTTATTTTATACATCAATGACATTACACATCACATGGATGCAAAGATATGTCTCCTGCACGCTATATCAAAAAATAAAAACTCAAGAAGACCAAGAACTAAATACAGCTTTAAGAAATGTCGTACAGTGGTGTAATACCTGGAAAATGGTGATCAATCTAAAGAAACAGAACCGATGTCAGTCCCAAATAAGAAATCAAAGCTTAGCTACCCTTATGGCTTTGGCAATGGCATCCTTACAACAGTAACCGAAAAGAAATATCTTGGTGTCATTATTTCTGATGACCTCAGATCACAAACCAAAGCCCCAATACAACCAAAAAAGCAATGAATAGTTAATAGTTTCTATAGCATGCCTTGCCTTTTGCAATTTCAGATACCATGTTACTCGCATATATGGTCCTTATCTGTCCAATCTTAGAATACACAAACATCGTCTGGCTTCTGTATATGCAAAAAGAGGTACACCTGCTCTAATCGATGCAATGAAAGTGGTTCGCATTATCTACAGCAGGTACCGGCGCACAGATTCCCCCACGGAGCTGCTTTCCCGCACATGCCTAGATACATTATCAAGTCGCGCAACACTTCAAAAAGTCAAGTTCTTATATCAATTAATACATAATGCATTCAACATGGATTCTGCTACTTACATTAGCTTTAAACATTCTAGGGACATGCGTCACAAGCATGAATTGACGATATATGAATACCTTTGTGTTAACAGCACATATTACTTCTCTTTATTCCCCCGAGCCATATGGGAATGGAACGCCCTCGATAAATTCACAACTTCGCAGGATACCCTAAAAAAGTTAATTGAGCCCACGGCTGCACCAGTCCTGTCAACAAGCCAGACTTCATGACCATATTGAATCTGTTATTGATTTATGTCATTAACTGCTAGATGTGTACTACTTGTATGAATGTATGAATGAATGCTTTTCGATGTGTATGAACGCTTGCTTTGATGACCAAAGTTGGCAGCTCTTTTGGTCTCTCGTGTTCTGCACTTTATATGTTCACTTATGAATGCTTTGATTTCTTGTCTTTTTACATCTGATTACTACCTTACTTAATTATTGATTGTAATTTGTATTTTCTTGTGTATAAATCCACTCCTTTAAAGTCCCAAGTGCAATTAAAAGTATATTCAAATAAAAATAAAAAATAAATCATGATAAGAACGTTATCAGCGCACATGGCACTGCCACCAGCAATAGTTTGCTTGCTTCATCACTTCACCTTACGTTGCCATCCGCAGCAGTTCGTGTTGCCACAGCACTGTCGTTTATACCAGTCGAATCAAGTTTCATAACATTGATAATGACATTGGGCTGCATGGAGATGGGCAAATAGTACAATGCATGCGCATACTTAGACAACTCCCAGAGGAGTTTCTGTGTAAGCTTTCTTCATTATTCAACTGCTCAAATATTATATTCGGAGCAAAACCATCAACAAGAAAATTGTAGGCTATCCTAAATATTCTCGATCCAGCTTTCTGTTGCTCAGTATGTGCTACATAGCATTTTCTAAGCCTGAAACAAAATCCTACGAAATACAAAGCAGTGCTATGTAGCTGTGTAAATTACTCCAAATTCACATTCAGTAAGAATAGAGGCCACAATAAGGACAATGTGTGGCAAAAGGTTAACTTGGCTTGCTGAGCTATTAGCTGCACAAATAATTACTGCGTACTTTCTTTTCTCTCTCTGTTCCTTGCATAATACATATGAGATGCATAGTAGGCTTCTCGGTGTCCTCAAATAACAAAGTTGTACTGACTAATTTGATGGATAAATAAGACATAACTAATCTGCATGCTAAGTTTGCTGTATGTAGGAAAACATGGTGTTTAAAGCGTTACGTGCATGTTTTCCTGGTTTCTTGAGAGAACTAATTGTGACACCAGGCTTAAATTTTTCCGATGTGGTTCCATTGCTGTATGTTGGTACTCAAACTTGGATAAAATTTTAGCACTGGCAAACAAAAACAGAGAAAAGATGTAGACAGCAAAATGCACTAACTTCAACATTTCATTCCTGGGAAAATTCGTACTTCTATATACCATGCACCAAAGTGGCACTCCTTGTCAACATGTCTATGCAAAGTCTATAGATGCAGTGTGTACACAGTTTTCACCACTCCACTTGATAGTCTGCACCTCTATCATTTCACGCAAATCCTTGCCTTTGTGCCCAGCAAGGATCACATGATTAGTAAACAAAGGAGCGCAGCCACACCAACCACTGACAGTGAACAGAATGATAATCATCACGGTAATTCTTTACATTTAATCTATGTTCTCTTAGACTGTCATTAAGATATCCCATTTACCAACTTGTGTCGAGGAAATGCCATAAAGACGTTGTGCCATTATAAGATTCATGCAAGCCTAACGAATCAGTCTAAACGTTTGTAGGCAGCAGGGTTCCCGAAGACCTTGCAGGTTTCTGTAGTAGAGGGCTTATTGAAAAGGTGTTGTATGAAAAGTAGCACTCAATATACAGTAAAAGAACAGGTGAAAAATGGAACAAAATATTCCAGTTATGCCCTATTTACATTGCACGGCACACTGTCTTAAATAGATTGCTAATCGAGTAAAGTAAGAGTTGTTTTTTTAGCATCAGATAAACTTAGCAAAGTGTGTCAGTTGACAAACCCATGTTGTAAAACTGCATCTGATTGTTCTAAGCAGCATCGAAACCATTTTGTTGATTGTGAAAAGGCAGTGGTGTACGAACTGCCATTGTCCTGTAGTAGGAAATACATATGGCAAACAGGATGTTGTCTTCCAGTGTTGAACCTCAGACAGAGACCTGTACATGTGTCTGGTCCATTAGGGCCAAATTCACAAAGCCTTTTCATTAACACATATTAACAGGCAGTTGAGCAACCAAATGCTACGGGGCCTTTGGCCAGACATAATATATAATATACTGCGCTATACCGCTACACAAAGAACAAGAAGAGACTGATGTGCACAAACTTTCAACTGTTTATTATTTACTAGTGCACATAAAATATATACATGATAGGGTGACTGATGGTAAATAGAAAAAGTGAAATGTAAGACAATAATAAAAGTAATCTATGCACATCTGATTTCACAATGACAGGTATGGCCCCGCCTAACGCTCATCTATGAATTTAGATCTGTTTCTCCTAGCGCACGGTGTCTACCAACTTGACATTTCCAAATTCCCCGAGTTTTCCAGGTTTTCCCTGAGTCCCTTTGCAAAATTCCCTGAGTGACCAGAAATTTGTTTTATGTAAAGATGGGCTGATACCATGTAGCCTAATGCCGTCACTCTCTAGCAAGCATGTTAAAAAAACACGACTTTACCCAGTTTGAATAGTAAGGAGCAGCGTTTGTTTTGCTCCAAAAGAAAACAGAAGGCAGGTGTTAGTAAAATGCACAGCGAATAAAGTATCTTCAAAAAATACGGTAAAACCCATTGCAAATTGAGTCGAGCATTCTCAAATAAGAATAAAAAGGAGATGCATAGAGAAGCAAATATTTTCAAATATGAGCTATTCCTATCAACTTATACCAAGCTCATTGATACGAGGCCCGAACTTTCTAACAAGTTGGATTCTCTCTCAGCAGCTGGAAAGTCAGCCTCAACTGTCCTGACATACTCTCAGCCCGCGCAAAACACCTCAGTATTGCGTTTCACTGCTTTTAAGTGTTTATTTGGTTTGGATGATGGTCACCTGCATCTCGGAGGCAGCCATCACTTTGTTTTTTGAGCTCAAGCTCCTTGAAAGAAGCGATGGCCCGCTTCCTTTCCGGTTCATTCCTCAATGCTTAGCTCCTTTGTGTTCTCATCCTCCTTCCACCGTGCGTTCGCCCCACGGACCACTTGAAGCATTCTCTTGGTTAGTTGTACAGTCAACGTCTGATTTTTCGAACTCCCTAGGGGCCACGAAAACGTCCAAAAAATCGGGCAGTTCGAAAAAAAGAATGCATGTCTTTTACTGCCCTGATGGGTTTAAATCACCACAGGCACATCCGAAAAAGCTCTGAAGGCCTGCCAGTACACTTATTAGGCATATTGGTGCTCCTACTGTGACAGGAGATGACGGGTGCATGCACGTATAATTAAGGAATACATAATGTGTTCAAGAGAACAGACTGGTGGGCTAGTTGGTACTACATAACCAGCCATAACCAGTCTTCGTTTCCTTCTCTTGTCCTGATGTTGTTTTTTTGCGCTCTGTCTCAACATAATGTGTCCCTTAAGAATTGCCCCTTCCCACACTTGTTATGCTTCACCGCAGGCCCGATTGCACTATGGCAAAACTAACTTTCGAAAACCGGCTTTCTGCAACACATTGTGCTTTCCGAGCGTCGAAGCCATGCAATTGCGATGAACACAAAGGCGGAGTCAGTGCCATTGCTGACAACGGCAATTCTTTCAATGAAAAAAATTCCCAGTTTTCCAGGTCTTCCCGGTTGGTAGACACCCTGCTAGCATCACAGAAGGTATGCTAAAGTGGTTTACCAGAGTCATTTTTTAGCATGAAGTAAGCTTCCAGAATTTCACATGCATTTTTAGAGCTGCAGCGAGCCAAACCCACGGTTTCATTGAATATAGGCTTGCAGCCGCATCATGCGCAGTGTGCCACCAAATGTCCTGGTGACTGGAACATTTCTGTCACATACCTGTGCTCTCTTAATGTAATACTGTCACATTGTAGCGACAATGAAGAAAACAGTTGCAAAACTGTGAATGACAAAACTAACTTTTTATTGGGTGAACCTGTGCCCAGAAAGCAAGTTACACTCAAAGCACAATGATAGCAGTGAACACAGTCGGCTATCATCAAAATCTGATCTGCAGGGCAAGCACGTCAGCTTTTATACATGAGTCATTGAAGGTTCCAGTATAACTGCTGGTGCCCGCATGTCTTCCAGAAAGTATTACACAATTCACATCTCACATACAATCAGATTACACAATGTTCGGTGACAACAAACAATGGATAGAACCATCGATAACATTTGAGAAGCTTCCGATACATGCGGGCACGTCCTGCGCTGAGCGATGTCTTACCTTTGTTAGCCGGTTAAAATGTGGTCACCAGAGAAAGATAAACAAGTACATGTGTTAATGTTAATACATCCACCTGCCTGCCATATGTAGGATTTTCTTCAAGTGAAAGGGACCTTGTAGACAATGTCAACACATTCCAAATACAGTAAAACCTTGATCATTCGAAGGCCACTAGAGCACGAAAATTCTTCGAATTAAGCGGATTTTTGAATTAACCGAAATGAAGAAAAAAAAAGAAAACAAGCAAGAACTTGCCGCAAAAAGAAATCACCTTGATTTTCCATGTCAGAGAATGATTACTTGATGAAATAATTGAAGTGGGATTGCTTGGCTCGGTAGTTCGCCCAAGTGCCCTGTTGGATCTCCAGCTGGCTCACAACACGTAGCATATAAAAAATCACCACCGCTGCACTCAACAAAACTATGGACAACGTTCACAGAATCGATAACCCCCACTAAAGGGGCGCTTGACCACAAAAATTCAGACTTAATGGATATCGCAGACTTCATAAAGGCATCGTCAGGGTTCCAATTGAGCTAATGTATTTTTGCGACCGATTTTTCAGACGAATTGAGGCCCCAAAGTTCGATTTACCAGACTAAATCGCACGTTCCAAGCTATGCTATGCATTCTTGGAAGCCACGATGTTGGATTTTTCGCTGGCTTGGCTTCCAGTGGCCTGTTTTATCGCCTCCTAGATAGGGAGGTGCATGCTATTCAATACAGAATGCGCCATCCTTTAGTCTTGGAGGCCTTGCCCGCTCTTCTTTGGCTGACAAAATGCTTCAGGAAATGACACTTTCTTTTTTTTTTCAGTCACCACCATCGTCATAATCGCTTAATGCGTGATCTCTTTATATATATATATATATATATATATATATATATATATATATACTAAAGTTTCGGTTGCTGTTTTACACATGGTGTGTCCACTCGGCAGGTGTGCCTTGGAGACGTTGCATCTTTGTTGGTGTGTGTGCGTGGCTTCGCATTTGTGTGATCGCTGCCACCTCCTATGCATTCGTGAGAGCCAAGTGGTTCGAAGTTCGTTTCTTCGATCTCCATGGTAAACTCCACTGGCGGAGATTGCCAGCGCGGTGATGCTCTTGTTGAGTGTATACGGAGCCGACGTCGCTCTTGCGCGAATCCCAAGAAAATCTGATTGCCTCCAAGCATAGTATGGGCAGGGCATTATTAGAGATTCTTTAAGCCCCTCTAAATCTAATAAATTTTATTGTTTCAGACTATTTTTCAGTCTCCGCGTGCTCCGAAAAATCGGTCGGCGACTGTATATAGCACTCTAACCTAAAGGTCGGATGTAGCTGCTGGCCAGAAACTCGAATTATCCGCATAGAGCCATGCGGGTTATTCAAATTCTCCAGTACAATTTGCATTGAAAATCACAGGACCACTCAAATCCTTCTAATTAGCTGAAATTTCGAATTAACCAAGTTCGAATTATGAAGGTTTTACTGTATCTGTTTGCATCCTTTACTTCGCATTTGTTCTTGGCTGATTTTTCTGTATTATTTACTTTTCTGGATAGGCCTTCAATCTTTAAAGGAGCCGAAAAAAAGCTTCGGGAGGGTGCTTAAACTTTGCCTTTAAAATGGAATGCGATAGCATTCAAAGATCCCCAACTGCTTCGCACACTTCCCAGCAACTGCAGCTTATGTAACCGTAATGTTCACTGGGAAACGCTAGCGGCAAACGCTATGCACGAAGGCGAGCTTTCTGGGAGAAACACACCCTCTTGCGTGGGCCGATCCCGGAGGTAGTGCACGGCTGCGCCCATAAAGTTACATCATTTCCAGGTCTCCGTTATTGTTTCACACTTTTAATATTTAAAACTGAGAAGATTTAACACAAAAGCCCTGCGCTGTTGGTGTTTTGTTTGATGACATTTGTTTGTGGGCTGTCATTCTTGAAATTTTGAGGAATAACTTTGTCAAGAATGTAAGACAATGTATGAGCAACTTTAGTGATAGAATAGTGTGGCAACATAACCCATATATACTACATGTCACATAGTAAGGCCTGGCATATACATACACTTATATATGTACAGAAATTTTTGCTCACAGACAACTTTGCCGACACCGACACCAGATTTTCTGCGACATGGGGCACTTAACAGTATCGCGCTAAAGAACTTTTACGCTGTGCTTTTTGCCAATATTTCTGAGGCCATGTGAAATTTTATGCACATAAGGTACCACAGTTACCTTCTTATGCTTTGTAGCTGCTTTTATTTTTTTTGTTACTTAAGCCTCTCAAAATTTTTTCAGTAATGAACATTATAAGTGTGGTAGGATAACCACTGTCCTTAAAGGGACACTAAAGGTTACCAGAAAGTCAAGTTAAAGTGATAAAGCAATGCTCTAGAACGTCTAAGGCGCCAATATAATCGCAAACAGAGCTTTAGTAATCGAGAAATTGAGGTAAATGCATGACACGATTTGAGACCCACCAGCGACATTCTGGTACTAGCCCGATGACGAACGCACTCCTCATCATAATTTATGTCACTAGTACTCAACTACTCGTATTAAAAAGATAATTTCATTAGATTATAAGACGGAAGAGAATGCTACTTAAGTACTTCTATTCGATATTAAGAAAAATGACGTTACTCTTGAATAGTATGGGTGATCGAAAGGTTTCGGTTTCGCTCGACTCTGCACGCTCGACATTGCGCCGCGCGCGCTTTGGAGTTTCAGTTGTTTTTTTATCGCGTCGTGCTGCAGTGGTCCTGCTGGCTCGCGAAACTTGCATTTGGAACAAGCAGCAAGAATGCCCCGTCCATGTGATGTCCTGGGATGCACGAACGGTCCGCGGAACTTGGCCAAGGGCAGTTGCAGCGGCGAATCCAGTGTTACTTATCACTATGTGCCAACGACTGAACCTCTCCGTTCGAAGTGGTTAAGTACCGCACCTCTGCCACAGCGCGCTGGCAATGAGCCGAGAAATCACGTAGTGTGCTCACTGCACTTTCCTCCAGAGGATTACGAGTTAACGCCGACTTACTGAAGTCGCGTGAAGTGCCTTTCAAAGCAGGCCGTCGTCGTAGTAGTACGCAACGACGCTGGCAGCGCGAGCCCTCAACAGCAGGTCCCGTTCATCAGTGCTTAAATCGCTGAACTCGAGCCCAGCATCGCGAGCCAGTGTGTCGTTGACAGGGTCGTCCATTGCAACGAGTGTCAAAGTTGGGGTCATAAAATAAAGAACTAGCTTATTGTCGTGCGCTTTCCCTTCCGCTAGCCACCACAGTTCCGCTTTCGCGCTACTGTTGGCTCTGTTTCTGGCTCTGTTTCTGGCCGCGCCTTTGCGTTTTGTGCAGAAAAGCCGTAGCGCCGTCTGTGGGAGTCGTTTTACTCACCGACGACGCAACGTCACTATGAGACCATGACGTCAATACTCCTCAAGCGGAGGGCGGGTAAGTTGAACTGCGCTAGAGGTACGCGGACGCTTCAGAACGCATTTTCTCTTAAAATAAGTCTCTTCTTCGCACGAAACAAGCGTTTCGAGGCTTTTGGTATTGTATTTCAACAGTACACGTTGACTTAATATTAACCTTTAGTGTCCCTTTAAGCTTTGTGACCTGCCACTGCATACTATCGTCAATCGTATGGTCATATGATTTTCTGATGGCTTGGTTCATGCTCGAGGTGGTGATAGCTCTTCTAACTAACTTGTAATGCCCTGAATCATAAGGGAGCAAACTTTTTTCACTCATTTTATACCCCCAACAAGTGTGAGTTGCACTGAATGTCAACTTCGTTTCAAAGAATTGGAGGCCCCCAACAAGTGTAAGTTGCACTGAATGTGAACTTCATTCCTAAGAATTGGAGGCTATCATTACCTGACATTTCAACCATAAAATCCAGCCCTTACTGTGCACGTGTGAACATTTCCACACTTTCTGTTTCAGTAATTCCTGCGAACCGGTGATATAAAAAACAAATGAGAAAATAATCAATGTAATAGAAACACATCTGGTACCTCCAAGGCTACATAGCTCTTTCTGCGATTTCCTGTCTCCTTTAGCTAGAAATACTGTATTTACTCACATAATTTGCACACTCTTTTTGGCGAATTTAGGCCTTCAAGAAGGAGGTGCGCAAACTACATGGAGATTTCGCAAACACATCTGAACTAACATGTAAATAGTCCTAACGCTGAATATAGATTAAAAAAGAAAATCAAGAATCATAGCACAAGTGAAGGGTACTTGGTTATTTAACAGAACACATACTTTAACCAGCCAAATTCGGTTTGTGGTCTTGTCAAAATCACTGGCTGAGAAATCCGACTCTGAATCGTAGTCACAGTCACTGTCACCAGCCTTTTGCGAGTGAACTCTTCTGCTTTCGCCAGTACCGGACATGAATCTCATTCACGCTGAAGTGCTTGGTGGCGGCACGGTTCCTCATTTTTCGTTTGGCAAGCTCTACAACAGTGACAGGGCGTTTACCAAGCTGACATTCCCCAATTCCCCAAGTTTTACAGGTTTTCCTAGAGTACCTTTGCAAAATTCCCTGAGTGGCACAGAACTTTGTTTTATGTCAAGATGGGCTGACACAATGTCGCCCAATGCTGTCACACTCTAGTAAAGATGTTAAAAATAAAAAAATTACTTAATCCAGTTTGAATAGTAGAAGTTATGTTTATTTTATTTAAAAAGGAAACAGAAGGGAGGGGTTAGTAAAATGCACAGCGAATCAAAGAGCTTCAGAAAAAATGGTATAGCCCATTGCAAATCGAGTCGACCATTTTCAAATACGAATAAAAATAGAGGCATACAGAAGCAAAATATTTTCGAATATGAGTTATCTCTATCAAGCTCATTGGTATGAGGCCCGAACTTTGTCACAAGTGAGATTCTCTCTCAGCAGCTGGAAAGTCAACCTCAACTGCCCTGACATATTCTCAGCCCACGCACAACACCTCAGTGTTGCCTTTCACTGCTTTAAACAGTTTATTTTGGTTTGGATGAGAGACACCTGCATCTCGGCGTCAGCAACACTCTTTTTTGAGCTCAAGCTGCTTAAAAGAAGCGGAGGCACACTTCCTTTTCCGTTTACTCCTCATTGTGTCTGTCCTTTCTGTTCTCATCCTCTTTACACTGCACGTTCACCTAACGGCCCATTTGAAGAATCCCCTTGGTCAGCAGTACAGTCAAAATCCAATTTTTCTGACTCCCGAGGGGCCACGAAAACATCAGAAAAATCAGGCAGTTCAAAAAAATGAATGCATGTCTCTTACTGCCCTTAAGGGCTCAAATCACTACAGGCACATCTGAAAAAGCTCTGAAGGCCTGCTAGTAGTACACGTGTTAAGCATATCGATCCTCGTACTGCGTCAAGAGATGGCGGGTGCACTCGCATATAATTAAGGAATACATACTGGGTCCCATGACAATGGCCCCTTCCCACTTGTTAAGCTTCCCCGCAATACTTCGCGTATGCTTCACAGCGTGACACTGCTGCATTGATGCGAAGCTTACTTTCAAAAACGGGCATAATTTAGCGCTTCGTGCTTTTCGACCTTCGAAGCCATTGGCGAGGTTTTTAGCAAACGTAGAAGTATCTAGGCCTAGAGTTGCCGCGGTGGTCGCTACGGCTGCCAGCGGGCGCCGGCTCGAGGAGGCGAGATAATAAAAATGGCGGCGGTGGTTTTGACTAGTGCCATTTCGGACCTGCGGTCACGGCAAACAGTCCGTATAATCGGATGGCAAAGGATTCTTTCGTCCGAAATTTCATACGTTCTTATGCATGGACTACGGGGCACGTGGTGGTGCCTCGAAGCCATCCGAATTATCCTGCATGTCCCAAAAATCGGGCGTCCGGAAAATTGGTCGTCGACTGTACACCGACAACTCCTCCAGCCGATTACATGGTGTCAAAGACAATTCGTTACGATTCCTGTTACTCAAGCCAGCATTTGCACAACTTTCGTTCTCTTTCAACAAAATTACCGCTAATTTTCCCTACTTACCTAAGTTCCTTGGAAGGACAGTGACGCATGCAGGGAGGCAGAGAAGGTCCCATACCCGGAATACACCGGGGCGAGTGCGCCACTCGATGAAGCCTTCTCCTAATCAGAGGTTAGTCACGTCCTCTTTAACCTCAATAGCAAGTGTGCTACAGGACGAGATGACATCACAAACAAACTTGTTAAGAACTTGGATGACAAGGCAATAGAGATTTTTAACAAATGAGATCAATCAAGTCTGGGAGTCGGAGCAACTCCCTGATGAATGGAGAGTGGCCAAGGTAGTTTTCATCCCCAAGTCCGGAAAACCTACCAGCATAGAAAACCTCCAACCCATCTCGCTCACTTCATGCCTTTGCAAAGTCATGGAGCCTGTAGTTCATAATCGCATATCAAGTCACATCGAGAAACATTGCCTCTTTCCTCACAACTTGATTGGATTTTGATCTTCTCCCTCCACACACGGCGCAACGCTCCTATTGAAGAAATCAATCTTTGATAATCGCACTAGAGACGTGATGGATGTTCTGTCCCTAGACTTGGCGAAGTTTTTTGACAGGGTCAGACACCAACACATCCTAGGTGAGATATCCCAGCTCAATCTTGGCAACAGATTTTTTAACTTTACCAAATCCTTCCTTGGTGAATGCATGGCATTTATCAGAGTTGGGACGGTTACCGAAGGGCCCTTCCCTCTAGGTTGTCTCAGCACACCCCAGGGATCGGTGCTGTCACCCCTGCTCTTTAATATGGCTATGAACAAGCTCTCCGAGAGGTTGGCTGGCATTCCAGATGTCCGGCATGTCATCTATGCGGATGACCTCACCATCTGGATTCCCGGAGGGTCGCTAGCCATATTAGAGGAAAGCTTACAAGAAGCTGTTAACATCACAGAGGATTTCCTCGCTAGCATGGGGTTGACGCTCTGCCTCACAGAGTTGGAGCTACTTCTGTACAGCAAAGTGAGACAAGGAGGCAAAACTAAAGGATTAGCACCACTGAACTCGCTTTCTATTCAGATACAAACTAATGTGGGCACCTGCATACCCAGAGTTGATCCTGTTAAAATCTGAGGGCTAACTATTAATTCCAAAGGGCATAATAGAGACGCTCTGAGTCATCTAACAGGACAGGCAAACAGTGTTCCAAAACTCATTGCTAGGCCATCTAGCCGAAGGAAAGGATTGAAGGAGGACAATCTCATCCAGGCCTTTCAGGCATTCTTTAAAAGTCACGTATCTTACACTGCACCTTATTTAGAATGAACAGGGGCTGAAACTGCTAAGCTTGACTCTCTCATTCGAACAAAAGTGCCTTTGGACTGCCACAGTCTGCTAGCGTGGAAAAGCTGCTGGCCATGGGAATCCACAATACTATTGATGAGATTATTGAAGCACACTGCACAGCCCAAATCGCTTGGCTCTCTGCCACTAAACCTGGCCTCAAAATCCTGGAGGAGGCCGGCATTGAACCTCGGTATAGCCCCAAACCCACTAAACCTCTTAGCAAAGCTAGCAGGTCTCACTTCGCAACAGGCCCTGTACCCTGTAACACTCATCCTGTGTATAATGTAGGCCGGAGGAACGCACGAGCAAGGGTAATCCTACAAAATTTACATCAACACAAGCTAGATGCACTTTCTGTCAACGCAGCACAGTATCCCACAGGGGAAAGATTCTCCATAACAGTGGTGGAGGTAGAGGGAAAAATCATTACTGCAGCTTCTGGAAGGGTCAAGACGTCTCATGTGGCAGAGGAGGCTGCTATCGCTTTAGCTATTAATAGTCGTAAAAAGCCAGCCTTTATATACTCGGACTCGCGCTCGGCCATCTGCTCCTTCTCATCCGTATTGGTAGCGGAAACAACAAGTAAGATCCTTTGGGATCAGGACTCCACAATCAGAAGTGAAGAGCAGGGATATCGCCACATTTATTGGTTTCTTGGCCACTTAAGGAACATTACTGGACCGAATGGGACTAACCCGAATGAGTCTGCTCATAGGCTTGCGCATGACCTCATGAACCGCGCAGCCGAACCTTGGGCCTCAGAAATTCCCATCGATCTAGGAAAAGACCCGCTCCATACATATAATGACATTACCACTCATTATAAACTTAGCCGTAGAACCTTCCCGCTGTCACAATCCAAGCTTGACAGGGCCCAGGCCTCTACACTCAGAATGCTACAGACTAGATCTCACCCTACTCCTCGCTTAATGCATTTACTCGATCAGGAAAACTCACAGGAATGCCGCAATTGTGGATACGAATGTTGTAATTTTGAACACATGCTCTGGCTGTGCCTAGACTTAGAGGCCTTTTCACTTCAAACCAAGGACTCTTGAAGATCCGCCCTCAAGTGTCCAGAACATCTACAACTCCAGGCCATCCAGAAAACCCATGATGTTGCGGTGCGTTTCGGCCTGCCAGTCCTGTCATGGGTGAAGCCATCGGCTCATCCCGGGTCTCCCCGGACGTGAGCTCTTCAGGACCTCAATAGAGTTCTTGTCATGTCATTCCCAGCACAAATTCCCAGAGTTTTCCCTGGGTATTTCCAGACTATTCAAAATCCCTGAGAACTCCCGGTTTTCCCAGTTGGTAGATACCCTGCAGTGAATTTGAATTTTGCTGCGGTTACTGTAGCCCATCGTCTACTGATCAACCAAAACACAACCGGCTAATAGCGTTAGCCTAAACTACCAGGGCCAACCAAGGATGGGTTCCGTCACAGATATAAAAAAGGAAGGAGAGGCAAGGCTGGTGCCACTAAAGCCCCTCCATCCACGCGCCACCGCCGCTTTCTTAAGTAGCGACAACCTTTGTTGTGCGCCGCCTTTTCCCCTCACACCAAATCCGGTTCCGACATTTCCGGTTTAAAAATTTCCGGTTCCAGCGTTCCAATTTGATTTTTTTATTTTGAATTTCCGCTTTGACTGCTGTTAGACAATGGTGAGACGCCTGCACATGCTTAGCAGAGCTGTGGCAGTCACTATAAGAAGAATGCAAAGGGGACAAGCTGTTGTATTCCGCTGTAGTAGTTCACGGTTGCTGTTTTCCAGATGCACGAAAAACGGCAGTGGTCTCCAAGCGCCCAGGCACTACATTCCACTGTACATTGCCGCTCATGGCACAACCCGTCGCAGGTTGACGTGAAGCAGCGAACACGAGCAGATTACAATAGGCAACGGTTCTTGGATGGAATCGCATTTACAGTTTAAACCGCAGTTGGTGCAATTAAAGCCTCTGCATCAACGCGAAAGTAAACAACGCTACAAAACATAGTGTCACTTCCACTCGGAACAGGAAGCTGCAGCTACGTAAGTTCCGCTTGACGCCGGAAGCTAAGGCGGTGAGTGAGAGAGGAGTGTGGAGGAGGAGGGCAGGTTGGCAGTACTTAACCTGGTCGGCGGAAACGTGTATGGAGGGGCTTCAGGTGCCACCACGGTGAAGCTGCTTCTGATACGCCCTGGCACACCTCCGATGCAGAAAATTCTGACTCCGATTGTGCCGCTGTGCGTTGTGCGTGTGCTTTTTCACGGCGGAAGAGAAAGGGAAGGTGGAGGAACATGAACGCTGGAGCAGGCCTAACGCCCTGTGGAAAGGAAGAAAGAAGGGATGTTTATGTGTCAGGAAGGGCGGAGTGCGGACGGTGTTATCGGGGCGATCGAGACACGCTGCCTCAGGTGGTTCGTGTGTTCGGGGGCTTCTGGAGAAAAGAATGAAGGGACTATGCATGCAAAGCACGTCTCATGCATGACTACACTTGCCTATGCGGCGCGGCCATCCAAAGCCTGCCTGTCCAAGAGTGCACGCTGGCGGGCTGGCTCGGGCAGGATGGGGAGCGCAAAATATTCTAGTAAATGTTTTTTCTCCATAAACCTGGCCAAAAATTCCGGTTGTACAAATTATGCGAGTAAATAAAGTATGTCACACAGTACTGAAGCTAAACACGACCCTATACAGATCCCGGCTTTTTGTAAAAGCACTGGTCCTTGAAATGTAATGAACAGCGATTCGAACCCACTGACAACCCAACGTTATTGCTCGGCTCAAGACATGCCGGCATTATTCGGGAACCTACTTGAATGTTATCGTTGATTCTATCGGTTGTGTGTGTTCTCACCAAACCTTGTGTAATCAGATTGTACGCACGCAACATTGCTATTGGAGCAGTACAATGTACCTTCTGCAGAAGACTGGAAGATCCAAACTTCAGGCTTGTCTTTTACCATGGAACTTATATTTAGTGCTGATGAAACAACAAGATGGACAAAAGATAGCCCCAAAATGCTCTGTCAGGCTCACCTTTAGCAATCTGATTGTTGGCTTGATGCATCCTAAGTCCTTTATCAACTTCTTCTCAGCATCTGGGAAGTGAATGCGCCAGAGGTTCTGATTATCTTTGGGCGGCTTTGGAACCATGAACCACTTTTTGTCATTCTGCTGCAACAGAGGGCAAGGAATCACAAGAATGTGCACCTTTAAAAGTTCCGCGTCAGTCAGGGAAATTTTACGAATAGTACTAGGGTATGTTAGCTTAAGTTTGCTGTTATCTTCATGCAGTATTATATTCACCCTGTGCTGCAAAATATATGCCATACCAGAAATGACAGAGTACGTCTTTATGCATGTCAGTACAAGACAAAACGCACACCTCTTCGAGAAGTTCCTCGAACCACTTTTGACGAGGCACATTCGCAGGAAGATAATTGAAGTCGTGCTCCAATACAGGCACCAAGTCTATGTCTATTTGGCTCTTGTCGCAAATGTGCACAAGCAGCGTCCTGGCAGGCCCACTCTGCCGCACTGTCAGCTGAAAAACATGCATGCACAAAGCAGTAAGACTGATGTGCACCGTCCTGGAAGTCACCCTGGTGTCAATAGTGGATGAATTAAGTGCAAAACAAAAATGAAAACAAGTTCTTTTTTTTTTCACTTTTGCTACTTCACATGATGTCACCGTGATTCTTGATGCCACACTTCCTTGCGGCATACATCATATTTGGAAATCAAATATGTAGCAGTATGAAATCATGCTCTCAAGTCTTACTCGTAAGATGTATTCTATTTTACACTTTTCTGTTCAGATTTCATTCCTCCATAATAGTACGGTGGCGTCCGTCATTATAGTGAACACGCAGAAGCATGCCTTACACTTTTGGATGTTGTACATCTGTGGGTTCCAAATGGTGGAGCCTCAATGCAATAAGCAGAATAAGCAACAGCCAGCACCACCTTGTGGAATTAGTACCATATCTTCAGGACTATAGGTCGCACCCCCCACTTTCCGCGAATGTCAAAGAAAAAATTGGAATATAAGTTGCACCGGTGTATAAGATGCTCCTAATTCAACTCGGTCAGCATGATGAAATGCGATTATGCAAGCTCGTACACACGTCACAAAATGCCTTACTTACCTATTTCAGGGTACTAAATTTCTGTCAACAAAAGATATTATGGGCCACAAGTTCTAACAGAATAAGACTTCAAGAAACACTTATCTTAGTGCAGAAAACCAGCATTTATTGCCCTTCACTTGAAGCCACTGATGGCCTCGTCTGCCAGTGCACTCAAAAAGTTTATCCCTTTCGACTGGCAGCATCAATTGAGTCACCGTCATTGGCCTCTGAATAACATTTATGAGACATGAGCATGTCACTGGCGTTGCCTCTGCGGCATCGAGACAAACACACTAACGACCAAAACGTGCCTGCCTTGAATCTGAACACACGCACAGAAAATTGAAATGGCGACTGGATGCCAAAAGCTCTACTTCTCGGATGAACTATTGATGATGATGGTAACGAACTAGTGCTTTTTGTAACCAGTTTACTTCTGGCGCCACAACATACAAAAAAAATTGTGGCACTCCCTTTTCTGTTTTATTGTGTCAATTCTGTGGGTTTAACCTTTTTGCTATAAAAAGTAAACTATTACTTCAAACTCTTACACATGACTTCCAATCAGGGTGGAGGCATTCATATCAGAAAGCTAGCTGCAACTGCACTGCCTACATGGCAAGTCCTAGCAGGTATCTTCTGTCACTATTCTGGCACCAATGTAAATGCAAGATCTGATTTCTTTCAGAATGTTGCTGCGCACGACTTGTTGTAGTCAAGAAAAAAAAAATTTATATTGGTAGTGCCAGCATGCATGGTTTTAGGCATATATAAGTCGCACCGTTGCTTAAGGCACACAGATGAAATTTGTGGAAGAAAAATGTGACCTACAGTAGGGAAAATACAGCACTCTGCCAAGACAGACACTTCCCCACTTTCCAGAAAGGACAATTTATGTTGCCCTGGCTCTCATGACATCTTAAACAGCAGATAAAACCATACATTGCTAAAATGGAGAATGCACAGACACCAAAGGTGGAGTTTGTGTGCCACCAGCACGTAATGATGCATGCACTGCCACCGTGCAGCAGTTTCGAGAACTAGGTGTGCCCTGCACCGCAGCTTTGCTCTCTTCTGCACACATCTGTGCACAATCATTTGTTACGTTCACACAACATACAAAATGATGGCCAGAGTCCTTGATCACAAAATGATTGCTAGAGTTTCCAATGGGATCTTGTTTGCAACGCTTACCAAGAAAGCTTGAAAAGCATCAACCGTTGAGCTAGTTGGTGCGACATTGCATGAACTAGTTGATGCTGCAATTGCAGGCTCCCAGGCACACCTGGTGGTTAAGAAAGCTTAGCTACCAAGTGTGCCTGAGAGCCTGTAGAGATATTTCAGACTGCTGAAGCACAAATAGCCAAAAGTATGGCACTGTTCTTTCAAAGCTAGAATGTAGTCTAGAAGTGTGTTGGAACAGCTGTGCCTTTGCTCACATGTGTATAATTTTGCCTCACGATACTTAAAAATACACAAACTCATGAGCCCAGTTCACATCAGTATAACATTTATTTAATGGTGCAGTCAAATCAAGCATATAAAAAAGAAAAAGTTGCAGTTTCACCCAAAAGGCAAAGCATTGATTGCGACAGTAAAGTATTACACAACTTCAACAAGTAAGGTTCATGGTTTTATCGGCTGTATAATTGCAGCAAACATTCCCTGACTAATTACGCCCGCATGTGCAAACGTGAAGCAATTTCACTCGATGACTGCAAACATACCCAGTCACAATCCTAGTATGGTGAAGAGCACAAAACGAGGGAAGCAAACACATCTTCAAAACTTAAGGTTATGCAACCTCCAGGCCTATAGGTGCGCGCCCGAAGACATCGCAAACGCAGCCACCAGCCACCCCAGCTCCCCACCCAGTCTTTGCCTGCGCCGGAGATAACCTCCAAGACAGGGCGTGGCGTCGCACAGCTGGGCTAAAGAAAGAGACCCGCACTTGGCCAGATGCAGCGGTGATCGCCATGGCTACAATGAATACACCACAACTACGTTGATGGGGAACAAACAACATCCTCAATCAAGAGAAAAAAGACAAAAAAATGTACATTGGCAACTGCCAGCTAGCTGCTCTTATGCAAGGCAAAGGGCGGCGAGCATGGAGAAGATGGTGGGCAGGTGAAAATAAATGTTTTTTATGCGTTATGTTGGTGTGACAAATTTGAATACAACATGAGGCGCTTTCTAAGTTGAGAAATTTCTGAAAAAAGCTTGCATTATATTCGTGCAAATATAGTACGCACCTCAAAATATTCAGAGTCATCCTTTCCGTGCTGTTGCCTATAGGCTACCAGGGCCTTATCCATTACGGACTGCAACCACGTCTGCCACAATAAGGGCTGAAACTTTAAATCTTTGCTGAATAGGCCATACAAAGACTTCATTTCTGGCCCCTTCATGGTCTCCAGTAGGCGCTCTGCGCAAACCGTGGTCAGAGTGTAGCTCACATGACCAGGTGTTTCTGCAACCAGCTGGAAAACCACACCAAACCATACATAGCTCGCATTTCAGACAGGGACACCTACAGTCCCAAGTTTTGCACATTTGTCCTAAATGTATGTAATCACAAGCCCCAAACCGAACATCTTGCAAGTCATATATTCACAGGTGGGGTTTAGTGACTTGCAGTGTAGACATCCTTCCACAGCATTAAACCAATAAGAGCATCTTTTCAACAAGGCGAGGCCCAAAAACTGCCCAAGCATCCTCAAGCCTGCAAAGTTTATTCTTTACAGGTGATATAATTATACAGAAAGTATTTATGCGGTCATGTAACAGGTTGTCCATGGCAATAATAAGCATAAAAGATAAATAATAAATAAGGCACATCAGCACAGACTGAACATGGGCACTGTAATTTCTAAGAATCGTGCTAAATCAATGGCACCATCAAAGTGCTGAGTTTGCAACAAGGAGGCGTGCTGTCTCGCAATGAAGTGTGCAGGTGCACGGCACATGTTGAGTGCTGCTTTCAAATCAAGCTCTAGAGCGGTCATGCAACAAACTGTAACATGGTAGGTGGAATGAGCATATTTCATTTATTATACCCTCAAGGCCTGTGAAGGCTTTATAGAGGGGAGTGGGTTACAAGTAAATTCAAACAGCAAGTCTTACAAGAGAAACATGTACCACATAGAAGTACAATTTGACAAATAATTCAGTAGGAATACAATGAGCAATTACAAAAGCTATTACAAAAAAAGGACAACAGCATTCTAGCAAGTAATGTTGGTTAAGGCATCACGAAACAAAAGATTATCGCTGATGGATACAATGTTTGCGGGAAGGTGGTTCCACTCTGGTGATGTCCGAGGTACGAATGACGGGGAGAATGTATTTGTGCTGCAAGAAGGGATGTGAACCTTGTAAGAATGATCGATGCAACGAGATACGTAGTGTGGAGTATGGATTAAGACATCACGCAGTATTGTGTGGTGAAAAATTTTGTTAAATAATGATAAACGGGGCAACTTTACGTCGAGCTGCTAGAGATGGAAGAGAAAGGCTAGTTTTTATGGCTGTTACGCTGGCAGTTCTGTTATAATTCGAAAGAATAAAACGAGCAGCGTTATTCTGAACTAATTCTAATGTGTTAAGAGACTGATGCAGCGTATTCTAATTTTGGGCATATTAGTGTTTTATAAAGCAATAATTTCAAAGTGTGTGCAGCCTTAAAAAAGTTTCGCCTTAAGTAACCAAGAGCGCGGTTAGCATTGTTCACTATATTAGTAATGTGAGTTGCCCAGGTAAAGTCGTATGTAATATGAATTCCATATGTAAGGCAACAGTCTTGACAGCAAGTATGAAGGCTGTCAAAAGCATAAAAGTGAACTCTGGCATATCAAAAGTGATCTAGAGATTATCAAAGATATGAAGGCAGTTGGGTATTACTAAACAGCTATCAAAGGCATTGAGAGGAATTGCCAAAAGCAATCTGAGGTCAGAAATTATTAGAAGGTTACTGAATGCAGTGCAAGTGAGCACTGCCGCAGGGTGCCCAAAGATCCAATTGGCAATCAGCCTGTCTGAATTATTACCACACAATAGTGTGCAGCAGCAATTAACTTCTGTACTTGTTGGCAATGTTCTAGCAGAAAGTATCTTCAGTAATGAGAAGCCTACAGAAAAAGAACACAAATGTAATGCATCTGGATTTTCCTGTGGGTAGAGCATGAAGCCAGAATAAAGTTCACTGTAAGAAGAGCTCTAGGCTGAGCATAATGGTGAACCAGTATTTGTCTTTCCTTCTTTCTGGGTATATTTTCACCCTTAATGCGAATTTAGTGAAATTACATTCCAAAATGTGACGACTTCCACAATTACAATCTGAAGCTCGTCTTAAAAACTATAAGTAACTAGCGCACTTAAGATAACTACCATAAGCCCACAGGCAAAATAAAGAGAATAAATGCAGAAATAAACATTGCAGGAGCTCTGGAATAAATAACTTGGACTTGGAGCTCTGGAACAATTTGAGGACACAATTTGCGGACACAATGTAATGGTGTCCTCGCATAATGTCCTATTCCTTAGGACCTTTGAGGTATATAGTGAATAATTGATTGATGATTGATGTTTAATGGCGCAAGGGCCAGGAATGGCCAAAGAGCGCCATGTCCTTGGTGATGAGTTCACAGTGTAATTATGAGTTCTATGAAATTGGTGTGACGGGGCTGTAAAGGAGCCTTAAAAGTAGTCGCGCTAAAGTGCATAAAATCTGTATAATAAGATTATGGCGATGACGTATGACGTGTGCTATGAACATTGAGATGTATTTAAGAAAATAATACGATGCGTAAAAGTCTATCATGTTATAAGATATGCTAGAGCACTACTGCCTCCTTAGAGCCCTTGAAACACAAGGGCCTGGAGGCATGTGCTATACAGTACGACTATCCCAGCGGCATCCTCTAAAGAGAGGTATAGTGAATAAACCAATGATTAAATTACTAACAAATTTGCTGACTGTCAATTAACCTATGAAGCCAAAACTTGCAGGGTGTCTAGAGGGTGACTTGAAAAGAAGCTATTGATGGAGCAATGATTGCAAATACACTTTGGTACTTCGTGGTGATTTGAACATCGACAGCTTAAGCGCAGCTAGTGTGGCTTCTGAACTTGTCCATTTACTGGAAGCCTTCAAATGTGCCACATACCTGCTGACACATATTCAGTGTGACAAATCGACTTGACTTGAAGTGTTCTTTACAAAACAAACGACGAACTCCTAACTTCTGCTGTTACAGCAGCTGATCTAAGGGACCTACTTACGTGTTCATCAATCATGAGCCATCTTGCATTGAACAAAACCGAACTGTGCCGTCACATTTTCAAAATATAAACAAATTCACGCAGCAAAATTTTAGGCAACATCTGGATGAAGTGACGTTGGGACACCCTGCATGGACAACAAAGCGTGTCATCGGCATATCTGTAGGGCTAGTACAGCTGATCCTTTATATATACATGGACTGTACTGCGGTTAAAAGACAAACAAAAAGAACCGCCACAAAATTCCACAATGTAGTTACAGAAAGGTATTGCTTTCAAAAAGCAAAATGGATTCAAGGATTGCAGAAATGTGCGGTGATGGGATTAAGAAGGCACAGGATGAAGTTAGCTGGTGCAGAACAGAGCCAGCTGGAAATAACCGGTAGTGGCCTTCATCCTGCAGTGGACTTAAATAGCACAATGATGAAGAAGGACATGATAATGAGGAAAAAGGGGCCTTTACAAAAATGCTGCTAAAATTGTCTAATTGTCTTTTGTAGCATATTAAGTTAAAATAATGGCAAGCTTTACACTGTAAAACTAGTTAGTGGCAAAAGAGAAGAAATGTCTGTTACCTTAAAATCACATTCCTGAACAGGCAGTTTCATAACAAGATTGATGTCGAATTCATCAGCTTGCCGTATACGCAGCCCTTCGTAGCTGCTTCCAGTGTAATATAGTCTGAAATGTTCAATATTCACTAACACAAATACTGCACACTTGCGCCGCTGTTTTCAAATAGTGCATTAATTTCTGGCCAGCAACAATGTAAAACATGTAACTAATGCAAGCAAGCCCTAATGCATGCTGTTCAGCAAGGGAAAACTACCCCTACCTAACAGTAGCACGAACCTGATTTGCAGCATCACATTATCTGCAAAAAAAATGTGAACTTTTCTTTTTGTAACATTTCCTCTACCTAGTGAACTTCTCAAGACCTCAGTATCTCATTCAACATTCTATGCTCCTGCACCCTTACAGAAGTCAATAAATTCACTTTCACCCTACTTTCTGCTAGCCTCATGGTTAGCTCAGCTGGCAGAGCAACTGGTCCAGAAAGGCACTGGTGCCAAATTTGATCCCCAGACCAGAAAGACTTCTCTTCAAGGGACCCTGAAACGATTTTGACGATACAAACGTACTGAGTCGTTAGAGTAGGTCCTTCTGATCATTGACACATCTAAGTGCTCTGCATAAAGCGTGTAATTTATCATAAGGTTTTAAAAATGCACATTGCTGCCGATCGTAGCACCCTGCTCGGTGGAATTTTAAGCCGCCCCTACCCATATGACGGAAATCACCCATATGACGTCAGTGGTGCGAGCTATCCAATTGGATGACCAGGGCGTGTGATCGATAATTTTTCCAGCTTTATGGTAAACAAATGATGTTCGTAATAGTAGGAATGTTGGTTAATTTGTTTTTATAAAAAGAAAGTAACATAAAGAGAATGCACAAGAACAATTTTTCAGTACACTTAAGCACTTCCGGCACACAGCAAATGTCGTCTGCTTGTGTTACAACGTACTCCGTCTTTGACGAGAGCTCCGCCATCGGTGTCGGTCTGTCTTTTCGCGAGTGCTGTGATTCGACTTTGTTGCATTGTGGACTGCAAACATAGCGATTGACAATATGTCAAGCTGCGACATCGTGTCCCTCTGCGAGCCAGTAGACGAGCGGACTGGCTGCAGCGCATTGGACTGCCGCTATCTGATCGGCGCCAGGATTTGCGTGATTGCGGCCGTCACTTTACACCGGATGATTACTGACACAATAGCGTTTCACGAGTCCGGTATTAGGGTAAACGCAAGAGCAAGGTGCGTCGTTTCACGGAATGAACAGAAGCGCAAATGTGAATGGTCTGCACGGTGCAGCCACCTGATGGCATAGAGCTCAACCAGACACAGTAGCAGTAACAAAATGTATTCTTCTTTGCTGCTGGTGTAAATTTTTCACAGGAGTGTAATCGTTAACATGTTGTTTTTGTAAATGTTTAAAATGTTTGACACTTGGTTAGAGCAACACCATGGAGGCCGATCAGGCAGCTCACGTGCGTCGACACTAATGTTCCTTCATCAGCTTGAATTTAAGCCTCCACCGTTCCGTCGAAATGTTCAGCTAGTGTGCGATTACCGGAATACCAGACACACTCGGTGCTACAACAGAATGCTCGCAACGCACGCTGCTTCGATAGCTCTCGCTTGGGGTCGACGGCCAAGCGGCTAGCGGAGACGTATCGGGCGGGGGGAGGGGGGCGCTCCAAAACAACCAGAAGTGGACGACGTGATGTCGCATCGTGACGCAGAACCAGTGAAAGCAGAGTTTAGCCCTGATCGCTCGGCGTACGAGTTGAGGAAAAGCATGGCTAGGGAGGAGGGTAACTTCTAATCGCTTGTAGCTCCATTAATACGTAACGCTTCCCTTAAATTGTGGTGCGAATGTTCCATTTAAGCTGTACCCTACGCGTCTACAAAATTTGACCGAACCGTTTCAGGGGCCCTTTCAAGCTAAAAGCTTTCTTTCTTAAAATCCTGTTCGAGTGTGTTCGTCTAGTCCCATGTTACATTCAGATGGATGCCAATATTCCTTAGCCCACATTAAGCATGAATGCTCATAGTTCCACAGTTTGACACAGCAAATGAAGTGTACCCTTGCCCTACCTTTTAAATATCAGAGCAAACAAGCGGTCCTCCTTCTTCATCTCTTCACAGAGGTTCTTTAAGAGCTTGTTCAGGATTGACTTGTTCCTCTCCGTGATATTATTGTCCTTGGACAAAGCCTCGTGCAGACGTTGCATGTTGTGTTCTGGTTTCACGTCCACTGCCATGGCTCGTGTTCAGTGCAGCAACCACAGAACCACAGATGAAACTGCAGTGAATATGTACACACTTTAAAGCACCAGCATGGCAGCATGCAGACAGGCACGGCTTTCAAGGTGTTTTAATGCTTACTACCTCAAGCACACCAACCAACTTTTACTAGCTACAGATTTCATTCTAACAATCTAAGTTCCCTATGCATACTTTGCTTCCACAAATGTGCTTCACGGTTTCAAAGGCCTGATCTATCTCCTGTACTGCTTCATGAAAGTGCTAATCTATAATACCGATGGCACATAGCACATATTCGATCTCGATAAACTGGGATTGAACTTCTCGGTTGCGGTTGGCTTCTTTACGTAAGCTGTGGGAGAGGGCCAATTCTGGTCAAGAATTTCTATCCAGACTAGGCTCGATCACGATCAAAAGTCGTAGTGTGACACTGGTATAACGCTGAAATTCAGAGGTAAGAAAAAAAAACTTGAAAAATACGCCGACACGGTACAATGGGTAACAGAATAAAAGATTTATGTGCGTAACATTAAGAAGTAGGCAGATGGCACACTTAGACACCAATATTTTCAAATGCAGTGGTGTTTTAATAAGGGGTAATGTCCAGTTATTGGAAAAGAGAACAGAAGACAAAGGGATAGAAAGCAACAGGACAGGCCATTTAAGTCTCACTTTTTAGCTTCTAAAATCAGCATAGAAGACAGCATATCTAATCACAAGCTTCTACTTTCAGAATTGTATCGCCTAGGCAGCCACATGTTGCATAGTGGCACTAGGACTCACATAGCAGTTAATTACAGCAAGAAAAACGATGAAATTGCAATAGATTACCTTGAAATACTGCAGGACAACTTCTTTAATGCAACAAAAGTTGAAAAATGGAATCGAACATACTGGCAAGACTTAATTCCCACCAAAAGAAGAAAGACTATGCAAGGAATTCCATGCCAAACGATATGACTGCAAGTCATTTAGTTCTCCTGAAAATGAATTTTAAAGAATGACTTAAAAGCCAATTTGAGTGAATTTAAAGTGTTCTCAACTCATGCCCATGAATGTATGACTTTTTACTGGCCTATCTGTCTTTGTGAAGTCCGAGTCTACACTGCCACTTTGCCTAGAAATGACGAAGCTGGCTCCTTTTTATACAAGATGCCAGCCGACACTAGTCATCTTGACAGGCATCATATCGATGTTTCTCTTCATCTTGCCGCAGCATAATGCATTGAGCTTGGGACATGTCAGCTGCCTTGGGCGGAGGCAAGTCAAAAGCAACGGTGATCTTTCAGCACTCATGTAGTCGCTGAAATCGTCACTCAAATCGAAGCTGATATCGCTGCTGTCCAGTTAAAAAGAGCTGGTAAGGCTCCCCATGTGGTTAGATGACATCAGCTTCGCTTTTTTGGCAGTGACACCACGTGTACTGCATGTTTAGCACACATTCTGTGTGTTTACATTACGGCAGTGTAGGATCCAACATCATGGACTCGTCGTAGACATCACGCGAAGCAGCTACCTGTCTCGGTTTGAGTTATTTATCGGTTATATAAAATTATTGATTAGTTTCTAAGGAAACTGGACTATCCTACAGGTGAAAGGACTGTCAATGCCATTTGAAAATGACAATATCCTAAATATAGATAAAGAAAAAGTAGGAGTTGCCTGTAAAATAAAAGTGGAAAAAACACGCAAAAATAAAAAGAAATCTGCATTTTTCTTCAAGCTTCCAGATCAGTATGAATCACAACTAAAGACTGCAAGAGAGCACTTTTTTTTACACTTTGACCAAGTTCATGAAAGATCAACTGTGTAAATTCTGGAAGTATTTACTATGCCAGACAGACCCTGTGAATAAAATTGAAATTTCTGATAGTATCACTGAATATCTATACTATTGCAAATTCTTTCAGCCCTTACATCCAGTAAGTCTTTACATACAAGCAGCCTCTATATATCCCACTAAGAGGCAACGAATTCGAAATGCCTGAGGTTACAATATCAGCATTGGTGTTTTTAACCTGCCTTTACAACTTGATGTCAAAAAATCACTTTGCCCGGACAAAATTCCTAATACTCTATTTCTTAAACACTACACAACTCAGTCATCCACACTTCTACAAAAGATATTTGCCTCATCGTTTGAAACAGTGGAGCTTCCTGCTAACTGGTTGTACATGAAAGTGACAATGTCCATAAAAACAGAAACAAGCAGCTCATTGAGACGTACAGCACATACCGATACTATTGACTAGCATATGGTGCAAGTTAATGGAGAACATCATAACACTGTACTTTGGTCAACCAAGGGAACAGGCTGGCTTCAGGAAGGGATACTCTACAATCGATCACATCCATGTCATTGATCAGGTAATCGAGAAATCTGCAGAGTACAATCAGCCTCTCTATATGGCTTTCATAGATTACGAAAAGGCATTTGATTCAGTGGAGATACGAACAGTCATAGAGGCATTACGTAATCAAGGAGTACAGACCATTTATGTAAATATCTTGGAAAATATCTACAGAGATTCCACAGCTACCTTAATTGTACACAAGTAGAAAGATACCTATAAAAAAAAAAGGGGTCAGACAAGGAGTCACAATCTCTCCACTGCATGCTTGGAAGAAGTATTCAAGCTATTAGCTGGGAAGGCTTAGGAATAAGGATCGAAGGCGAATATCTCTGCAACCTTCGGTTTGCAGATGACATTGTTCTATTCAGCAACACTGGAGACGAGTTACAACAAATGATTGAGGTCCTTAACAGAGAGAGTGTAAGAGTGGGGTTGAAGATTAACATGCACAAGACAAAGATAGCAGTACAAGATAGCAGTACAAGTACATTCATCATTGCTGTAGCAGCGATGATGAATGCACGCTGACTAATGAGGCTCCATCGTATTTTGCAGTTGGCTGTTACTGGTGACTCATCCTGATTTCCCAAGGGAAGCTTCCTCTGCGGCAAGAGTGTTCTCCGTCAACACTGTGGTTGTGGATGCCATTGCCTTCGGGTGTGTTGCCGGTGTCAACAATCGTCAGTACCGCCATCTATCCAAAGCAACAGCAACAGGAACTGATATCGCTTGAAGCGAGCTGGTGGTTGTCCAGCCCAGCATTCTGGCAGTAGCAGCGACGGTGAATGCAGGCTGACTGACGAGGCTCCATCATTTTTTGCAGGTTGGTGTTGTATCTTTCTTGTACTGAGTTCACGCATGCATTGTCGTCGTCGTTGCTGCCAAGTGTTGAACATACAATGTACGTGCAGTATGTTCTCTTGAAGGTTCATGTTTTTGTGTAAACAGGTCAGGTTAACTGGGCCAATACCTAAGTGAGAGTTATCGCAGACGGCTTTGGTGGGGTGGCGAAGGCCCTCGGGGAGAAACAACCGAGCAGCGTTAAGGAAGTTGCAAAGGTTCTGATGGATCTGGTGGGGAAAATGGGTGATTTTGCAAATGCCATGACAATGGGGGTGGCAACGGGTGGAGGGTTCCAATGCTGAAGTTCATGCTAAACTGTTTGGAATATGATATTATCTCACCATTATTAATGAAGGCTTTGAGAAATTCAAGAAAGATGTTCCCGATTTTGTAGTGAACTCACGGAGTAAATGCCCAGTATGACCAGTCCAAAAAGGAAATTCAAGAGCTCTGAAGGGAACTTGATATTGCAAAGAAGGAAATTGTTGACATGAAACAGTATAGAAGAAATATGAACCTCGAGATCAAAGGTCTTCCAGTGGTCGAAAACAAAGTCCTAATGGAAAGAGTAGAGGAAATTGCTACGTACCTCGGCGCTAAACTACGCAAAGGTGACGTTGAGATCGCCCACCAGGTACACTCAAAATACAAGAAGAGGCCTAATGTTGTTAGTTTTCCATGATCGAGTGCTCATGAGGCAATTTATGTGAACAAACATCTTTGAATTGAGAACGAAATGCTGTCTGGCAAGGCACGACATGTGTGGCAAGGGAAGAACTGGAAATACATTTGGTTTTCCCAAGGCAAAGTGCTTATGCGAAAGGGGAACAATTCGCCCGTTGAGCACATAACTTGCGAGGCGGACTTGTCCAGCATAGGTTAACTATACTAATGCTCATTAGCTAAGAATAATTTTTCTTTTTGTTTAAGTATGGCTTTCATATCTTCCCAGGTTGATAAGTTGATCGGAAACATTAACACATGTTCTATATTTCAATGCAATGTTCGGAGTATTCATAAGAACTTTAACACCTTGGTTGCATGTATTTCATGTAATAAATCATTGTTTGACCTAATTGCTGTCTCGGAAACATGGCTCAAGTCTAACGATAGAATCAATATTCACGGATACACATTCTTGTCACAACCCTGCGATTCTCATTTGCGAGGCAGAGGCGTCACATTTTTTGTTAAAGAAAACATCCATTTTCAAAGTTCTGCCTTCTCTCTCAAGTACTGATGAATATATGGAAGCACTGTTTATAAGACTTGATTTCAGTTTAATTGTTGGTGTGGTTTACCGACCTCCTGACTCGTTGATGGTACCTTTCCTAGGCAGGCTTGAGTTTGAGTGTTGAGGCTTGAGTCTGATAGTAATACCATACCTGCCAACCTGGCGAGATCGACAATCGGGAGACTTTTTATTCGCGCCAAAGGGGGGAGAGGGGTTGCATTCACTGTTTCAATTTCCGGTGGGACCGGGAGGCGAGGGGGGGGTTGAAACTTTCAGGCAGTGTTCAATGAGTCCTTTTGCAGGGACCTTGCAGTAGCAGGCTTTGCTCACTTCAGAAATTTGTCAGAGTAGCTTTACTCAAAACATGGTCCAGACTGATGGCCCTTCACTAGCAGCAGGTGTTGAAGGGTTGTGTTGCACATTTATGAGCAGAATTCCGTCCTAATTTCTCGCGCCACGCTAAAATCCTCTCACACTCTGCTTGCTATGCAGTATCACGAGTAAATCGAGCATCACCTTAGCAACTCGGTGAAACATGTTTCCCATCGGTGTTTTTCATTTTTCCAACCATAGACCTCTGCACGTCCCACCTTTTTTCATTCAGGATGTGCTCTTGAAGACTGTATGCCTGTAGTGTGGCAAGCTCAGCTTCGAGAGCATCTAAAGCGTCTTCAGCAAATTCATTGGAATCTCGGGGCAGCAGCTGAGGGAAACTCTGCATAAAGAAACAAAGACTCGAGAGCGATGCCTGTGAAATAAATTTCAGGTTGGCCTCCTCTGTATTCTTCCAAGTTGCGTTTCAGAGTTGCGTCGACATCCATAATGCTTCGCATGGTCGCATTTCAGAAACATTTTCCATAGAAGAGGCCTCCCCCCCCACCGTGGTCGCTGACACTAAGGGGTAGGCTGTGTTCGACGAGGGATCCCGTAAACAGGCACTCCACACGTATGACACTGTCGTCGCAGTTGTTCCGGAGAAAGTTCACTATGTTGTCTTGCTGCTCAGCGGTGCACCGTGGAAACGTGCAGTTTCAAGTCGCCTTTGCCACGATGTGCTTACGTCGCATCCACAAGTTGTACAAAATGCATAAGGTTCTCCTTTTCTTTATGTCAGAAAGCACAGAAATTCAGAAGTATAAGATTGCAAGAACTTCTGCAAATACCTTTCCTTGGGCTTTGATAGCGCCATGGCATCAAGCACATGAGGATTGTAGCTTTACACGGTGCACCGCATACCCACGTCCTAGCCAACACTAATCATACACACAAGCAGCAGCAACAAGATGCACCATGGAGGAAGGCCTGCATGAAATGCAAGAGCTACATAGGCTCTGGCTTTGGTCGGCTTACTAGGCATCGTAGTCGGCTGCTTAGTCGATGATACTGATGGTGCAAGTGCGGCCGTTGTTGGTGATGCTGATGATTATGATGTGGCTTTGGATTTCACAGTGCCTGTTTCGCAAAAACAATTATTGCGTGAACAGAGACCACTTTTCTCGAGATATAAGGCAGTGATCGTACAATCGGAAAGTTCAGTAAAATATCGGGAGTCTCCCGGGTGAATCGGGAGGATTGGCTGTAATGTAATACCGTTATGGTTGGTAATTTTAACATTGATTTAGCTTGTTATGCGCAAAACAGTTATACGCTACTTCTCCAGTCATTTGGCTTGAGCAATATTATCACAGAACCTACACGCCTTACTGACAATCTCGCACCTTATTAAACCATGCTCTACGCAACATAGATACTGGGGTGTGTGCTGGAACTTACTCTGATGTAATAGCTGATAATTTATCCATTTTTCTTGTTATACAAACCAATCCGCCCAGGCAGAAGTCGCCGGTCGAACATATGCGTACGAAGGTTGATTATAAGCTTCTTCGCAAAAACCTTGAACAATCTGATTTTTACGTCTTGTATGACAGTGACGTTAACATTGAATATCTAAAATTAGAAGACACTCTTAGAAATGTGATAAATCTTAGTAGCATCCCTATAATGCATAACAATTACAGTAAGCCCATTTGTGCCTGGATGATCGATGAAATTCTATTTGTGTCAAAAGATTATGATAAGTGGTACCACAAATGGAAGGAACACAGGCCTAACTCCTACTAAAAGGGGCCAATTTAAATGCTTCAGGAATAAATCAGTATCTCTTATGCAGAAACAAAAAAAAACAATATTACTCCTCTATGGAACAGCAGGCTGACGGAAACACGAAAAAGATATGGGCTATTGTAAATGATGTAATCGGTAACACTCAAATCAGCCTATATCGCCAAACTAGTCAATCAAGCTACTGTAGATGCTTTTAATGACTGCTTTTCTAACACAGGGCCATCACTAGCAGCGCAACTTTCTCCCGCTTATGAATCCACCGTACCAATACAACCTGTTAGTGATAGCTTCGCGATGCATGATATTGGTGGATATTTGTGGTAGTGGTGGATATTTTAACAGTAGTGAAAAACCTTTCTGTAAGTAAGGCAGCGGGACTAGATAGAATTTCCTTCATGTTATTGAAAGATACTCCAGTACTCACCTACGGGGCAGAAACCTGGAGGCTTACGAAAAGGGTTCTACTCAAGTTGAGGACGACACAACGAGCTATGGAAAGAAGAATGATCGGTGTAACATTAAGGGATAAGAAAAGAGTAGATTGGGTGAGGGAACAAATGCAAGTTAATGACATCTTAGTTGAAATCAAGAAAAAGGAATGGGCATGGGCAGGACATGTAATGAGGAGGGAAAATAACCGATGGTCATTAAGGGTTAGGGACTGGATTCCAAGGGAAGCGTAGCAGGGGGCGGCAGAAAGTTAGGTGGGCAGATGAGATTAAGAAGTTTGCAGGGACAACGGCCACAATTAGTACATGACCGGGGTTGTTGGAAAAGTATGGGAGAGGCCTTTGCCCTGCAGTGGGCGTAACCATGATGATGATGATGATGATTGAAAGATAAAGGATATATATTAGGTATTCATCCGTTTCATATGTTTAATCACTCCTTGGAGGCGGGAAAATACCCTGACACCCTGAAAGTAGCAAAGGTAGTACCAATTTATAAGTAAGGAGATCTTTCTGCCCCCAGCAATTATACACCAATTTCTGTTCTGGGCATGTTTAATACTTTGTTTGACAAAATAATTTGTACACACATGCAGGACATTTTAGGTAAACATAATATTAGGTATATGTCCTAATCAGCACGGGTTTCATCCTCATAGATCCACATCATCTGCAGTTCTTGCACTTACACAATTGATTAATACAGCATTACATGATAATAAGATTGCCGTTGTATTTCTAGACTTGAATAAAGCATCTGATACAGCTAATCATATATTATTGCATAACCTGTATACTTATGGTTTTAGGGGGGTGAATATCGGATCTGCTAAATAGTTCTCTCTCGGAACAGAAGCAGTATATTGTAATTAATAACTTCATGTCAGCCTCACTGTTTCGATAGGCATGCCGCAAGGCTCAGTCCTTGGGCCCATCTTCTCCCTATAGGTCAACAATCTTCCATCAGTGTTAACATGCTCTGAAGTTTTATTATATGCGAATGTTACGGCTTTATTTTTTGTTGTGGCAATATTAAAGAACTGCAGGGCAAAATAAATCAAGAACTCGGTCGTATCGCGAAATACTTCACGCAGAATCAGCTTACATTTAACAATGACAAAACCAATTTTCTAGTCTTCCATTCCAGGAGGGAGGAAACGAATTGTAACTCCTTGTCTATATTTTTGAATAATGTCCAGTTGAACAGAGCATGCTGCTACAAGTATATAGTTGTTTGGTTTGAATCTGATATGCATTGGAAATATCAAATTGGTAAGGTATGTTCCAAACTGTTGTATGCTTGTCATTTATTGTTAAAAGCCCATCAATGTTTTGACCCTCAAGTTTAAAGATACTTTGCTTTTATACAGAGTCACCTTAATTAATGCTTAGAGTCTTGGGGCAATAGATACAAAGCCTATGAAGAACCTGCCATCGGTCTTCAAAAACAGGTGCTACAAATAGTTACCTTTTCTAAACATACTGAACCAAGTAAACCTCTGTTTCAATTGCTTTGTGTTCTGCCGTTCACTGAGGCATACAAAGTAAAAGTTGCTCAGGCAGTCAATGCAATAATACGTTTTAATAATCTGCTACCTATCACAATAGTTAATTTTTCGGCACGAAACACGAAGGCAGCTACTAACCACTATGTCACAATGTATATGGACAGAGACTCGTGGAGTTCAACGGTGCTATAATATGGAATGCACTCCCACTCAGTGTAAAGACTAGACAAAACTTTGTACAATGCTTAAAAAACTTCTTTCATGAATGCTGACAGGGTCTTTCTGTTTGCATCCCCTGAAGTCATAACATAGTTTTTTGTTTATCCTATATTTTCCCTGTAAAAATGCTTTAATAATGTGTGTTTAAGTTGTCTCGTACAATAAGTACACAGTTCTTGTTATGTCTATTTTGTTATTGGACCCCAAGCTAGCTGCCAAGGCTATGGGTCTAAATAGTACTGTGTATTGTGTGTATGGAATGAATTAAACGAATAAAGAAAAAAAAGATAATCGCGAATAGCCAGGCAAGGGAACAAGAGTTCAGGATCGCCAGTCAGCCACTAGAGTCTGTGAAGGAGTACGTTTACCTAGGTCGATTAATCACAGGGAACCCCGATCATGAGAAGGAAATTCGCAGAAGAATAAAAATGGGTTGGAGCGCATACGGCAGACATTGTCAGCTCCTGACTGGAAGCTTACCATTATCCTTGAAAAGGAAGGTGTACAATCAGTGCATCTTACCGGTGCTGACAAATGGGGCAGAAACTTGGAGACTGACAAAGAAGCTTGAGAACAAGTTAAGTACCACGCAAAGAGCGATGGAACAAAGAATGCTAGGCATAATGTTAAGAGACGGAAAGAGAGCAGCTTGGATCAGAGAGCAAGCGGGTATAGCCAATATTCTAAGTGACATTAAGAGAAAAAAAATAGGGCTGGGCAGCTCATGTAACGCGCAGGTTAGATAACTAGTGGACCATTAGGGTTACAGAATGGGTGCCAAGAGAAGGGAAACGCAGTCAAGGACGGCAGACGAGTAGGTGGGGCAATAAAATTAGGAAATTCGCGAGGACTAGTTGGAACCGGTTGGCGCAGGACAGGGGTAATTGGAGATCGCAGGGAGAAGCCTTCGTCCTGCAGTGGATATAAAATAGGCTGAGGATGATGATGATGACAAATAAAGCCCGCTTGAGTTACTTGAAAGATCACGACTTCATCATCATCATTATCATCATCATCCTGTTTACACCCACTGCAGGGCAAAGGCCTCTCCCATACTTCTCCAACTACCCTGGTCATGTACTAATTGTGGCCATGTTATCCCTGCAAACTTCTTAATCTCATCCGCCCACCTAACTTTCTGCCGTCCCCTGCTACGCTTCCCTTCCCTTGGGATACAGTCCGTAACCCTTAATGACCATCGGTTATCTTCCCTCATCATTACATGTTCTGCCCATGCCCATTTCTTTTTCTTGATTTCAACTGAGATGTCATTAACTCGCGTTTGTTCCCTCACCCAATCTGCTCTTTTCTTATCCCTTAACATTACACCTATCATTCTTCTTTCCATAGCTCATTGCATCGTCCTCAATTTAAGTAGAACCCTTTTTGTAAGCCTCCAGGTTTCTGTCCCGCACGCGAGTACTGGTAAGACACAGCTGTTATACACTTTTCTCTTGAGGGATAATGGCAACCTGCTGTTCATGATCTGAGAATGCCTGCCAAACACACCCCAGCCCATTCTTATTGTTCCGATTATTTCAGTCTCATGATCTGGATCTGCGGCCACTGCCTGTCCTAAGTAGATGTATTCCCTTACCCCTTGCAGTTCCTCGCTACCTATCGTAAACTGCTGTTCTCTTCCGAGACTGTTAAGCATTACTTTAGTTTTCTGAAGATTAATTTTTAGACCCACCCTTCTGCTTTGCTTCTCCATGTCAGTGAGCATGCATTGCAAGTGGTCCCGTGAGTTACCAAGCAAGGCAATATCATCAGCGAGTTGCAAGTTACTAAGGTATTCTCGATTTGCTCTCCCCTAACCAACCTGTTTTCTAAAGGAGGCTTTCGACAACAATGCAGCATTTAGAAAATACTCATGACTTTGCTACAGGTATTAAATTTCAGACTACAGACAGACGCAATATTTATAATTTCTCTAAAAAATTTAACCACATCCTTCACTCGTTACTATTATAAAAACTTGAATTAGTTGCTGTGAATTCAAAAATTTTGTCTTGAATATTAGCTTATCCTACAGCATGCAATGCCTTAGCTTTAGTAAGTGAAACTCCCTTGATAGATTCCTCACCATTGTGTTTTCCAGGCTGCCACATCGCATGTTTGCGGTGGCAGGAGAACCAAGAGTAACAATGAAGCTCTTTGAAGACCATTGTTTAATTTGCACAGCGATTAGTAAATCAAAGGACCAAGCAAAGCTTAATAAATCCCTAAAGAATTTTGTCAACTAAATAAGACAATGTGAATTACAATAACTCATAAAAAGACGCCACTTCGTTTTTAGTATGAACTATTTGGTACTGGCATTAACCATGCTAACAAAGTAAAATATTTGGGGAATCACATTAACAAAGTTTTTAAAAGTGAGATGTACACATTAATAAAATTTGTATGCAATTGTATTCAAGGAACTTGGTTTGTTAAGGAGAAAGCTTGCAAGTGTTTCCTCCTCGTGTGAGACCAACATCGTACAAAACACTAATTCGGCCCATCTTGGAGTAAGCAGCAAGAGCTTGCAGCCCGTACAAAAGTACATGACCAATGCAAAAGAAAAAAATTCAAAATAGGGCACTTAAATTTGTTTATCCAAAGTATGCCAGGCTGGAAAGTGTTAAAGCACTCCATATGCAAGCGAATATGGCAACTCTGGCTGGCCAGCAAAAAGTATCCTGCCTAAAGTTTTTTTTTTTTTTTCATCTTTTTACAACTTCATAAATATAAGGATGAATGCCCGAAACCTTCGAATCATCACTCTAGACAAACTAATAATTGAAAATGCATTCGCCTATTCCTTCCACACTGTAACATCTATAAGTACTCATCTTTTTCTTGAGTCATCGAAATGTGGAATTGCCTTCTAAATGACATTGTCAGCGCCTGATTTGGCCTATTCATCTTTGTTACTTGCTGGGGACTAGGTTACCAATGCTGTAAGGTGTTTGGTATGCGAAAAAAAAAAAGCAACAGTCGCATCATGCACCAACACATTGCCCTTTATTTTTCTTGCTGCTCGATTAATTTATTTAGAAATAGGCAATTTTTGTAATTCACGCTTTCTGCACATGACACCACTGTGGTACTTGATGCGTTCACTCCCATCAACATGCAAATACCTCTGTTGCTCTATTCCTATCTTTATTTCAAATTGTGAATTACTGTGTTTAAATATTTTCAAAGATATGTGTGAATGTACAGTTCCTGAATCATTTTTGTTCTTTGTTGCCATAGCCACTTTAAACTGCGGTGTTTTTCTTTTTTTTTTGTTATCTTACAAGCAGTCATTTGCATATTTTGTGCAAGAACATGCAAAGAGAGCCTTGCTTAGTGTGTGCGCACTGCTGCCGCTTGCCGTCGTCAGCGGCAGCCAGCACCAACCCTTCCCACCCCCAGGGCTGTGCCACCATTTCATCGAATGCTTCCTATAAGCGTAGTGTGCACTGGCAGACACGCCACTAGTGGCTGCCAAGCTAACTGCACACAGGAAAGGAGGCAGCCATCCACGATAGTTTTCTGCATTGTTGCTCGTGCTTTTGCGTTTGATTTACGGTTCTGGAGCAAAATAAGAAATGCCTTTGGCGTGCAGGTTGTGGCCAAATCGTCAAAGCATGTCGAAGAACAATTGTTGCATGGTTAGGGACTCGAATACTTGCAAAAGCTTGCTGGTGACATGGTTCTAATCATTCAACGCGAGGCGGCATGAGCAGCAGTAACGACAGCAAAGGATCGCCATTGTTTGGCGGGTTATTTGTTCTTCTCATGGTATTTTGTGTCATCTTGGTGTTTGTCGCATTCAATCATGTTTACACAGCTAAGTGACGAAGTTGATCATGGCATATCCATGCTTTGGTTCGGTTTATCCACAGTGCATCATGCGGGTTAAAGGTGTCTCACTTAGGTTCTGAACGCCATTTGCCAGTTCTTTACCATGCTGCTCTAGCTAAGGTGCACTTGCAAAGTTGATTTCACCAGTTTTACGCGCCATGTTATATCGTTGCACCAGCTGTCACACAGATCATGTTCTTGGATCTATTTTATGCATGCCTTTGCGCTTATTGAACTGTTCCTAGTTGCTTGATGCAGAACTGTTGCTGGGGGTTTTTTTTTTTGATCGCGCAGAACTGAGGTTTTCACCTCGCTTCACATACCAGGGGCTTAAACCCCACTTTGGCCTATTGGTATGATTACAGGCAAGTGATTCTTTAACAGCTTAATTCCTTCCACCCGAGAACATGTTCAATATTGTGATTGCTTGGGAAATATGAAGACGTAGGTCAGAGTGAAGATTGCTGTTCGATTTTTGCTGAAAAAATTTATGTCACGTTTGCGAAGTCCTTACACCTTGATACTTTCCGAGCAGACTTACCACACAGATTGCTTGTTTCATAGTTGAGTGCCTTTGTGCATTTTCTACTCAATTGAGATTTGAAGAGAAAGAAGTGCCCAGAGCTCACTGGTGCTCTGGGCCTCTCGCTATTATGCATTTTTTTATGTTCTTGCCATTTTCATGAGAGTCATTTCATCAAGGGTGAGCAAGAAGATGTTCCCATGACCACCTGAACAAGGTCAGTCATCTACTTCATCGCTCATTTTTGGATGAAATGCCTTTGAAAGCTCAGACCAGCTCGATTCCTGGGAGAGCTCAAAGCCAGAAACCATGAACTCTGAAAGCGAGTACACTGTAGTCATGGGCCGCCATATGAAGAAGATGTGCCGTATGTCGACTGAAGTGACTTCGTCAAATCAGAGTGAGCAGGAATCCTTCATGGTTTCTTATGTGCCACTCTCGACGTCACACAGCATGAACTCCCTCAGCAGGCAGTTTCTACCCGAATATTTTGAAAGTGTGGCCCCTGGGCAAATCAACGAGATCAGGATCAACGTTCACAAGAACATCCTGACGATAGATGTGAAAAATTCCGCAATACTTGAGAAGTTAAAGACCATTCCACAGTTAAGCACAATCCCCGTCCACTCCTTTATTACTTACGGGTAGGAAACAACTGGAGTGATTTCCGACGTGGAGCTTGAAATCAAGCATGCAGACCTCAAGAGTCTTTTGAGGTCATCGGTGCGCATTCTTGAGATTCATCGCTTGGGGCACTCCTGATGTATCAAGTTAATATTTGCTTCTTCGACATTACCAGCGTCTGTCAAAGTGGGCTACATGATACACCGAGTACAACCATTCGTTCCGAGGCCTATTCAGTGCTGGAAATGTCACAAGATAGGACACGTGAGAGCTGTTTGTAGAAGCAAAGCCACCTGCTCACATTGTGGTGGAGAGCATGATACCATCGACTGTGAGGCGTCCTCATTTAAATGCTCCAACTGTACTGGCTCTCACGAAGCGACTTCGAAGGAATGCCTGAAGATGAAACAAGAGGTTCATATTCTTCGAAAAATGGCAAGAGGCCAATTGTCACATAAAGAGGCTGTTCAATCTGTTCGCCAAAGTGACCAATGCTCGCAACAGAAGGATCACAAAACCATTTCAGGAGAACTACCTAGTGTGGCACAGGTACCACGACCACCTCTGCCTGTGCGTGCATCGAGGACGGCAACGGCGTCTACTGATAATTTAAGGTCGACGAGAGCACGCAGCAAACATTCACCTCCACCGGCTGATACAGACATGCAATGGCCTTCGCTGCCCTCTAGGCCCACGGCCATGCCAATGGGCCCTAGTGGTCCTCTGCACCCTGAAGCCAAGAATTACAGGGCCAATGAAACCGGTGACACTACGGGCAAGTAAGCAGATGAACACAATGGGAAGGAGAGTGTACAAAAAATGCTGAAGCACCTGGTGAGTCAATGCACGTGATTCTTCGTGGTCTTGACAATCCGGCCACTAAATGTGCCCTACAAGTGCTCGCCGTGCTGGAGCCGCTTATCGCAGCTCTTTATATGCTATAAAGCTTTTGTTTGGCACTTGTGCTGTTCACGCAGGGGAGGCCCACACACCAGTTTCGTCCTAGCACCTTTATGTAGCAGCGGTGGCGTAGAGGTAGAACACCCGCCTCGCGTGCAAGAGGTCCGTGGTTCGAATCCCGGTGCCGGCAATTTTCTGCCGGATTAAAAGAAAATCCGCGTGTTGATAAAATTGCAAAAACAGGCCTGGAGTGTGGCCTGATCCCGGTGACCAGAACCGGTAACGCACTCCCTCACCAGAGCAGGATTGGCCACCCTGGTGCAGTAATTGGCCACAACCTCCTAAATGAACACAACAATCAAACCCCGGCCCTCATTCCCCAGCAGCTGCGAAGCAACTGACCACGGCGGCGGTCAGACCTGCGACGCAGCAGAGGGTGCTAAGAATCCCTGGCTCCGGACAGGCCGCCATTGGAATATGAACCTGGCAACGTTTAACGCTAGAACGTTATCTAGTGAGGCGAGTCTAGCAGTGCTATTGGAGGAATTAGAGGGCAGCAAATGGGATATAATAGGGCTCAGTGAAGTTAGGAGGCCAAAAGAAGTGTATACAGTGCTAAATAACGGGCACGTCCTGTGCTACCGGGGCTTATCGGAGAGAACTAGGAGTCGGATTCCTGATTAATAAGAGTATAGCTGGTAACATACAGGAATTCTATAGCATTAACGAGAGGGTAGCAGGTCTTGTTGTGAAACTTAATAAGAGGTACAAAATGAAGATTGTACAGGTCTACGCCCCTACATCCAGTCATGATGACAAGGAAGTCGAGAGCTTCTATGAAGACGTGGAATCGGCGATGGGTAGAGTGAAAACTAAATACACTATACTAATGGGCGACTTTAATGCCAAGGTAGGCAAGAAGCAGGCTGGACACAAGGCAGTGGGGGAATATGGCATAGGCACTAGGAATAGCAGGGGAGAGTTATTAGTAGAGTTTGCGGAACAGAATAATATGAGGATAATGAATACCTTCTTCCGCAAGCGGGATAGCCGAAAGTGGACGTGGAGTAGCCCGAACGGCGAGACTAGAAATGAAATAGACTTCATACTCTGCGCTAACCCTGGCATCATACAAGATGTGGACATGCTCGGCAAGGTGCGCTGCAGTGACCACAGGATGGTAAGAACTTGAATTAGCCTAGACCTGAGGAGGGAACGGAAGAAACTGGCACATAAGAAGCCGATTAATGAGTTAGCGGTAAGAAGGAAAATAGAGGAATTCCAGATCAAGCTACAGAACAGGTATTCGGCTTTAACTCAGGAAGAGGACCTTAGTGTTGAAGCAATGAACCGCAATCATGTGGGCATCATTAAGGAGTGTGCAATGGAAGTCGGTGGTAACTTCGTTAGGCAGGATACCAGCAAACTATCGCAAGAGACAAAAGATCTGATCAAGAAACGCCAATGTATCAAAGCATCTAACCCTACAGCTAGAATAGAACTGGCAGAACTTTCGAAGTTAATCAACAAGCGCAAGACAGCTGACATAAGGAAGTATAATATGGATAGAATTGAACATGCTCTTAGGAACGGAGGAAGCCTAAAAACAGTGAAGAAACTAAGAATTGGCAAGAATCAGATGTATGCGTTAAGAGACAAAGCCGGCAATATCATTTCTAATATGGATGAGATAGTTCAAGTGGCTGAGGAGTTCTATAGAGATTTATACAGTACCAGTGGCACCCAAGACGATAATGGAAGAGAAAATAGTCTAAAGGAATTCGAAATCCCAAAGGTAACGCCGGAAGAAGTAAAGAAAGCCTTGGGAGATATGCAAAGGGGGAAGGCAGCTGGGGAGGATCAGGTAACAGCAGATTTGTTGAAGGATGGTGGGCAGATTGCTCTAGAGAAACTGGCCACCCTGTATACGCAATGCCTCATGACCTCGAGCGTACCGGAATCTTGGAAGAACGCTAACATAATCCTAATCCATAAGAAAGGGGACGCCAAAGACTTGAAAAATTATAGACCGATGAGCTTACTGTCCGTTGCCAACAAACTATTTACTAAGGTAATCGCAAGTAGAATCAGGAACACCTTAGACTTCTGTCAAGCAAAGGACCAGGCAGGATTCCGTAAAGGCTATTCAACAATAGATCACATTCACACTATCAATCAGGTGATAGAGGAATGTGCGGAATATAACCAACCCTTATATATAGCTTTCATTGATTACGAGAAAGCGATTGATTCTGTCGAAACCTCAGCAGTCATGGAGGCATTACGGAATCAGGGTGTAGACGAGCCGTATGTAAAAATACTGAAAGATATATATAGCGGCTCCACAGCCACCGTAGTCCTCCATAAAGCAAGCAACAAAATCCCAATAAAATAAGGCGTCAGGCAGGGAGATACGATATCTCCAATGCTATTCACAGCGTGTTTACAGGAGGTATTCAGAGACCTGGATTGGGAAGAATTGGGGATAAAAGTTAATGGCGAATACCTTAGTAACTTGCGATTCGCTGATGATATTGCCTTGCTTAGTAACTCAGGGGACCAATTGCAATGCATGCTCACTGACCTGGAGAGGCAAAGCAGAAGAGTGGGTCTAAAAATTAATCTGCAGAAAACTAAAGTAATGCTTAACAGTCTCAGAAGAGAACAGCAATTTACAATAGGCAGCAAGGCACTGGAAGTCGTAAGGGCAGGTAGTGACGGCGGATCTGGATCATGAGATGGAAATAATCAGAAGAATAAGAATGGGCTGGGGTGCGTTTGGCAGGCATTCTCAGATCATGAACAGCAGGTTGCCATTATCCCTGAAGAGAAAAGTATATAATAGCTGTGTCTTACCAGTACTCACCTACGGGGCAGAAACCTGGAGGCTTACGAAAAGGGTTCTACTCAAATTGAGAATGACGCAACGAGCTATGGAAAGAAGAATGACAGGTGTAACGTTAAGGGATAAGAAACGAGCAGATTGGGTGAAGGAACAAACGCGAGTTAATGACATCTTAGTTGAAATCAAGAAAAAGAAATGGGCATGGGCAGGATATGTAATGAGGAGGGAAGATAACCGATGGTCATTAAGGGTTACGGACTGGATCCCAAGGGTAGGGAAGCGTAGCAGGGGGCGGCAGAAAGTTAGGTGTGCGGATGAGATTAAGTTTGCAGGCACGGAATGGCCACAATTAGTACATGACCGGGATTGTTGGAGAAGTATGGGAGAGGCCTTTGCCCTGCAGTGGGCGTAACGAGGCTGATGATGATGATGACCTTTATGTTTAAGTTCACTTGAATTGGTGATTACAGACTTGATACGAAACCTGATAGTGGCTTCATGGATGACATTTGTGAATGTTTATCATCAGAGTGTTGAACTTGCTTTCACCTTTGCGCATCCCTCTTGCTAAGTCATCATCATCCCTCATCACACCTTTATGTCCCCATTGCTGCCCCCCCCCCCCCTTTGCAGAGTAGCAGGCTTGAGTGCCTTAGCTCAGGCCGACCTCTCTGCCTTTTTTCAATTAAGTTATCTCTCACTACTCAATTGAATTCTTTCTTATATTTTGCAGCGTAGGAGTGCAATGCCTACGCCACAAAGGAGCAATCCCGGCCTTGCCACCAGTGCTCCTTTACTTTGGCTGGGATTGCTCCGCCTTTAAATATATCGTGTGGTTTCTCTCTTCTGCAAGATATAAAAAACAATATACTTGAAAGTTGGTGACACTCTATAGCTTTGTATGTTTCCAAGCAGGTCAACCAGCAAAAAATTTGCGAGAACTGCAGCAAGAAGGGCAGCTCATCAATGTATACAGCAGAATTGCATCAGAAGTGCAGCGCTAACTCGCGCTTCAATTTACCAGTGCATTTGGTGTATTCATTGACAGCGTACGTATTAAAAGAGTGTGCAAATCTGTCAACACTTGAGCGAGCGTGTGTTTACACAGAGTCCCCAGCACATTTCGCTCTCGCTCGCGTCACCGACCAATCTGAATGTGTGGAGGAGTGCTCCCCGAAGTTCAATCTGGAACTATGTGCAGGTCGCAAAATCATCACTTATCGATTTATCACCGCATACTACACGGTGTGCAGACATACTGGCCCTTACCTTCGTATAGTAGGTGTCACCGTAGCACGTCGCAACCTAAGGATCACCGGGGATCACTGCCACAGTCACGCCACTAACCCTGCAAGATAAGCGATAAGCTGCGAACCGGCAGTTGTCTGCACGTTCTGCCCGACACCCATTGCAGCCCCGGTACCTTCTTCGTTTGATCATGTTTCGCTATGGTTTGATATTTGCAAGTTCATTTACCTTGGCCAAAAAAAAAAAAGAACTGCTCTCTTAGGATCTAGCACATGGTAAACTTCTCGACAAAAGTCGATCACCTTCATCGCCTCCGAGCATGCCCATGCCCATAGGCCCATGCCTCTGAGATGCTCCCAGTCACAAAACCATAGAGTTTCTCACTATAACACCTAGAGGGTAATCTGGCGCCACCGTCTATGGACGTCAGACTCTGGAGTTTTGAAAGACGCGTAGCGCCACCTGCCGATACGAAGAGGCAGTAATTGAGTAGTGCGAAGCCCGACTCCCTTGCTAAGTTGCCTATGGAGCTAGCGAGTGCGAAACAACAATTAAACTGATTTTGGGACATATTGCGAGTGTTTTGCGCATTTAGCACCCAGACAGACAGCTATGAATGTCTCCGCTAGTTGGACGTGCCGCCGAACTGCCATAAAGAGCTTGCTGGCTCACTCGTCGGACCGATGGCAGACGCGACGGCAGCATCGATAGCTCCGTGCGCTACGAAGAAACGCCGGAATCGACGCTACTGTTGTGTTGTGAATTGTCATGAACGTGAAGGACTGAATAACAACGTTCAGTTTTACCGCTTTCCATCGCGATCATATGAAGGGGAAAGGCGAGAGCGCTGGATACGGGCCGTGCAACGTGTGGGGTAATCGAATTACTTTCATTCCCCACAACACAGCGCCTCGCATGAGAAAGTGTGATAATATTGTTCTGCTGTAATTGTGTTGCGTAGCCCTGATGGAGGAATGTGGCAACCAAGCGAAAACTCCAGAATATGCAGCCGCCACTTCGTTGGCAACAGAAAAAGCAACATTGCGGACCATCCTGCGTATGTGCCATCGGTATTTCCACCTGTTTACAGACGTCCGCCTCCGGTTGACTCAACAAGTGGAGCGGAGAGATTTGGCAGGTCAGTTTATTCAAACATTTCGATTCGTTTATGAATTCAAAATCTTGTCCTAGAGCATCGCTGTATCACGAGCTCATTTCTAGTTTCGGTACTTCGTACGTCCTGCGCCGATACAACAAGCACGCTTCGCAGTGTGCTGAGCCTGCTCGACTGGGTTTTTCAAATGTGAGCAATGAAGTTGCTGTAGGTGCACTCGATGAGTAATTGCGAAGTAACGCACGTGTGTAAAAAAAAATTCGCGTTTATTTACATTTATTTGTGCGCGTGTGCTGCTTGAAGCGTCTGCTGTAGCTCCTGCGAGACAGAAAGATGCGGCGCGCAGGCACTGTAGGAAGCGCACTTTCGTTATGTTCGCACGCTGTTTGCTGCCTTAGAAAACGTTTTCTGTTTGTTGCCCTGAAAACGTCCATGGAAGGATTTACTCTCTGTAAATAATTGCGAGAAATAACATTACAATAAAATGCATAAAAAATGTAGGAGATACTTAAGTCTTCTGTTCAGGACATTTTCAATATGAACCAATTCGAAATGCTTCGATTTTTATGTTTATATGCACATAAACAAACCTGTTGATGAAATGAAAAAAAGAAAAACAGGTGTGTTCTAATTTGCTCAACTTTTTTTTTTTTTTTTTGAATTTTGTGTTTCAGTGCTATATTCCTTGAAAAATCATGGTGTCCCTTGTTCACTATCTACATGCATCACATACATGCCTCAGCATTCTACTTTTCAGATGGCAGAAAAGACACCAGATAGATGCTGCAGCTACAACTGTGCAAAGCACAGATCTTTCAACTTCTGCCGAGTGTGCAAGAGGCACTATACCAAGCTGCACAACCCAAGAACATGCTGCAGCTGAAATGCAAAATGTAAGTTTGCCAGAATTAAGGTATGCTTTGTATGAATTCTTGGGATTTCAAATGCACGTATCTCTAATTCTTTTCTTTGTGGTTCCTTGCTTGCAGATTCACAGCATCGAAACAGAAGTTCTCCCCGTCACTGAAGGAGGTATTCCTGATCCTGGGCTTTCCCCTCAAAGTCTTAAGGTTGTTCCTGCGGAATGTGCTAGTGGAACTGTTGTAACTCAGCAGCATATTTTACGGAGTGTTGCTGTTGGCCCTAGCACTAGAACATGCTTTTTTGGTGGCTTCCACAGCATCATTGGCAGCCCAGATGCACTAAGAAGTCTGTGTGGTGTTGACAGCAATGTGTTTGCATTATTACTCAGTTTGTTACCAACAGTTAGGGAGAGGAGTAGTGATGTTACAGTCGAAAATAAGTTGCTCATGTTTTTAATGAAAATGAAGCTGGGAATATCATTCTCTGCAGTTGCTATTCTTTTTGGAGTGCATGAGAAAACTGCGTCCCGTGCATTCTACACTGTGCTGCACACACTACTGAAATAACAAAGGACTGGATTTACAAGCCCCCTATAACTGACATAATGTTGTCGCAGCCATCTTGTTTTAAAGTAAACTATCCACAGTGCACACTCATCATTGATTGCACAGAAATGAAAACTGAAACCCCATCTGAGGTAAGGCAGCAACACATGCTCTACTCGACATACAAAGGAACCTACACATTAAAATTTCTTGTTGCTATCATTCCAAATGGAATGGTGGTATACAAGTCCAAACCATATGGTGGCAGATGTTCAGACACTTATATTACATTAGATTCAAATTTTTTGAACCTTATTGAAGCTCAAGACACAATTTTGGCTGACAGGGGCTTTCCAGGCATCAGAACTTCCCTTGCTGATAGAGGAGTAGTCCTCATAATGCCACCTTTTTCAGTAGGAAGCAATGTTCCTTTCACACCTGAGGAAATGGAACAGACTTACTCTGTTGCTTCTGTCCGCATACATGTGGAGAGGGCAATTAAGAGGATTAAGCATTACAATATCTTAAATCACCGTATACCAATTTCGCTGATTCCTGCAACGGATCACATATTTCACATGTGCTGCGTTTTAGCAAACCTTCAACCACACATGATTTTGTCATAACAAATCGTGCATAATTAAAAGCCCCTACAATGGCTACGTACAGAGAAATATTTTCTTGTTCATACTTTTGGTTATATTGCTCTAGTCCTTGGCAAAGCTTGCAAACAGATAGTGCATCTGAAGCTCATTTACATGCTGTTTTTCCATTACCATTTTTTGTATCCTTTATTGTTTACAAACTTATTACAAACTGCAGTAGCAGTGCCGGGAGGATAAACAAAATCATCCCACTTCGTAGTGCCTGCACATTTCTTATTTAAGTTCACTGCTGCAATAATGTGAGCACTACGTATATTTTTGTTCTTTAAGTACACTGCTGTAATAATGTGAGTATTAGGTTGGAAACAATGCCGCACATATATTAAGTCATTTATTATTGTTCTTGTTGTACTTCATAATTTTAGACCACTGTATCTTGCAGCAATGTTTATTGAGTGCATTTGTCGTAATAAATATTTTATTCGTTGTAGACAAGTGTCACTGAAAACGAGCCCAACAGTAGTGCACAGTAGGCATAAGCTACGCGATACACAGTATGCATTAGCACGATATCTTTGAGCACTTATCGTGCGAACTGCCTTAACGCATGCACTATGAAATTTTTTTTAGCTAGTTGAAACAAATCCATTGTGACAGGCAAGGTGAACTTGGCAGACACAAAGTTGTTTTTGTTTTGCTGTCGTATTCCCTCTGCATGCTACCACATATGACCCAGATTAAACAGCGATTCTGTGAATCGGGATGTTTATGTGAATATAGAGAACTAGGGCGGAGTTACAAATACAACAAATTTATTTACAAATCCATGAGTAAAATTTGACAAGCGAGAGAAACAATCCAGCGTTTAATATCAAGCACATGCTAAGAGAACAAATACAACAGAAAAACTTCATAAATTGTGAGCGTTCTTACTACACTCTATGGTGATATAAACAAGATGGCGGGCAAAAACACCATAGTTAAATTACAAAACATCCATGCTGTGCATTGTGCACACTTAACATAAATAAAGAGACAACCATCCAGTCATTGCAACTTGCAGCAATTGAATGACAAACACCTTTAAGCAAACAAATCACAAGAGTTATATAATTAAAAGCACAGTTAGGTCAATGTAAAAAGTCATACTGGCAGATGCACTAGCTTTTTGGTTATACTTCGCCAACACCTTGTGTTTGGCATCTTCAATTTTATCACTGCAACTTACTATCCGGAAACAAGTGCTCTACACAGTCCTTCCGAGTAGTATTGCTGTCTCGTATAATGTGAGAATATTTCAATAGGGACTTATGTAGTAGAAACAATACATATAAAGAAACAGGATCTACCAATACCACCTGTGATTCCTGATAAAGAATTTAATATTAAAGCACACATTAACTACCTTTCAGTTCTGTCTTGCATATTTTACAAGGATATCTACAACTACACTAGCATAATAAACAATCTTTATTTACGAAGAAGTTCCTTAATGTAAAAGTTGAAATAAAAGTGTTCAAGAACAGGTACAGACTCTGCAAGAAATGCTTCATCTCGCTGTACAACAATAACAATGCTCTGCACAGACGTGTACACAAAAAAGAAGCATCTGCTCGTATTTGTCACATACATTGCAATTTGCACTTGCGTGTAATACTGGTGGCGCTTCTTCAGCGTTAGTTTGCCACCTTCATAAAAGATATAGCTGATGAAGCTAATTTCATTGTCAGCATCAATCAGCACACTGTCTTTCCTTGAAAAGGGGCACTTTATCTCGAGGAGCACAGTCTCCTCACCATCCTTGAACAGTCCATCAGGGCTGGCACACAGCCATGGCTGACTCAATTTAACTATTAGTCCAACCTGCAGTTAGATCTCACATGGTAACACAACATTCCATGCATACTGGCATTTCATTCTCAGTGCAGAGGCAATAATTACAAATCAGTTCAAATAAATTCATGCACAGTTGTAGCACAGCTATTGCTACTTTGTCTTTAATAAGGTGCAATGAGAAAATAAGGTTATAAAAAGTAAACGAACACTGTAGCATATATTTTCGCAAGGCAGATACTCATTTAATTCTGACATTTCACTGCATCTACACAAGCAATGCACTTACTGTTAGTACTGAGCCCTGAAAAATGAGAGGTTACTTTTTGGAATAATACCCTGATGGTAAATATGTCCTTGTTTATATCGCAATGTGATGAAAATTGCTACGAGAACCATTGCTGAGGCTTAAGGTTATCACAATTCAGCTTATCAATAAAAAATATACCAATGTTCTGAGCATGTTGAAATGTACATACATCATTTTTACTAGGACAGTTTTCCAGAGGCACCAAAATGATTGCATAGGATTTTTCAGCATGTTGCTGAACATTTCAACAGAATTACCTGTCCGGTTGGGGAATTGATTAGGTCTTTCAGACTGACTCCAACCAAATAAATGAATTTTATTAGCCTGACATTTGGGAGCCTATTCGGCTACTTCAGGGGGTATCCTTGGGGGGTGGTGTACAGCTTTTAAAGCGTCTTTCATAAAAAGGAGGGGAGAGTAGGGAAGGTGAGGAGACACTTGACAATCGGGAAGAAAGGAGGGGATGGCTGCAGCGGTCGGCTGGGATGACTGATGCTGGGGGAGCTTGACCCGCGAGAGTGCCCTTGACGGGAGGCGGAGGGGACGGGCATGGGAGAGCGCAGACGTTTTGGTCTTGGTGACCTCGAGCGGGGATTTAGCTGGCTGGGCGTCCTTTTCATCTTTTCACCATGTCGCCAAGGCCATGGATATACACCGAGGGTTGCCCTTCACGCTGTTTGCGGTGACCCCTCCCCCCCCCCCCACCTCCCCATATTCTGAATGCGCCATGACTCCAGCAGTAGTATTTTTCGCGAGTTCGTCTCTGTTTGAAGGATTTGGGTTTCTTGGAAAGCAATTTTGTGGTAGGCGGGTTCAGAATGTTCAGCAACGGCGCTGTGTATTCTGTTGAATGTTTTGACGTTATTCTCGTGTTGTCTGGTTCTTTCTGTTAGATTTTCAGTTTCCCTGATGTACAACGCCGGACAGTCGGCACAGCTGATTTCGTAGACGTCTTGAGCTTTTTCTTTTGGTGGACGATCTTCTGGTTTAGGGAGGAAGATATTGAAAGTGTTTATCGGTTTGTGCGCAGCTTTGAGGCCTTCTTTTTTCAATATTCGGCAAGAGCTTCGCTGGTGTCTTTGACGTAGGGATGGACACTCGTTCCCGGGCTGGGTAGGGGAGACGTCAATGGTTGAGGGTCCTGTAGCTTGTTTCTTCTTTTTTGTTGTCGGGTTGTATTTCCAATGAATTCCTCTGTGTAGCCATTCCTTGTAAGTTTATTGAGAACCGTTCTCTTTTCTTTTTTTGATCAGAGTCTAATGGGGAATGAGTTTCGGCTCTTTTGAATGAATAAGTTACAACAGCTGCCTAAATTGGGTTTGCTGGATGGTTGGATTCGAAGTGAAGGTAGCAGCCCATGTGGGTTGGTTTTCGGTAGATTGAAATTTCTAGAATGCCGTCTGCTCGTGTAGCTTGTACATCTAGGAATGGGAGCGATCCGGTCTGTTCCCGCTCATATGTGAACTGTATATCCGGGTCTATGGAGTTTCAAGTGTCTCAGCAGGTTTTTGACGTGCCTCGTCTTCACGACGCAGAAGCAATCGTCCTCGCACCTGACGCTCCAAAATGTCGGGCTAATAAAATTCACTTATTTGTTTGGAGTCAGTCTGAAAGATCTGATTTCTTAGCATGCAGGCTACAAAAATTGACTTGAATCATTGTGCTCTACCCCACTGCACTACTGAATTGTGGCAAAAAGAACGAGATCAGAAAAAAAAGGAGTATATACTGTGATGTCACGCCATCTCCTAAAGTACCTATGTGAAAGCACACAGTTACTGGTGAAGCCAAGTCTTGTCTGGTGAAAAATGACACAGCCACTGATGTTAACTTATCAGGAACTCATGTATGCTGATGTAACCCATACTGAATAACTATCCGGCATACTAACACGACAATAAGTCATCTACTATAACCTATGTCATTTGAAACGCCAGGTCTTCACAAACATAACTACATGTAAAGCTCACTTGATCTATAAAGCCCAATTCTCGTTCAGTATTCCTGTTATATAAAGCATTTGGGGATACAGAAAAATATATTTCTTCATTTCGGGTTTGCTAGAATATATTTGTCAAATATTTCAACAGCTATTGTCAGGAGGAAGCCTCCACATGCATAACTCACCTCGACAACTGACTGATCAGCTTTCTGCTCAAAATCTTTCCTTGCCTCAGCCTCTGTGCTTATCCCTGAAGTATGAAAAGCATTCAGGAGCAATAATAATGTTAAGAAAAACTCTGCGTAAACGTAAGCTTGTGCAAACAATAGTGAACATGCCGACTGTTTGTGTTACCGTGCAATACTGCCTTCCCACTGAATGGCTTCCTGCGGAGCAGCTCTTGCCCAAGGGTCTCAAGTGGCAGTCTGCGAGCCACAACTCTATGGGCAATAGAGCTTGACAAACGTATTCCTCGCTCCTTGTGCCACCTACATAAAAGCACAGGCTTGAAATTCTAAAAATTTTTGTGCATGCTGATGTGTGCCACAATTACCGATAGACAAGACATACACAAAAATATTGTTTGCTAAAATTTGCCAACATAAGAACATGAGGAGGTATACCTTCCACATCCAGCCTGTTTCACCGTGCTGAGAGCAATTTCTTCAGCATCTTTCTGGGTGCACACCACATTAGAAAAGAAGAAGTCTCTCTCAGCGACTGACATATAGTCCACTTGTCGGCGACGTGCAAGGGTGATTATGGTTGGCGCCTTAAGCTTGGATGCCATTACACTATAAATGGGCATACTTTTGTCCCAGGTGCACACTTCTTGTAGGCGTGACAGTTCTGCTGCCTTGGACGCATCGTCAAGTAAGCTCTCAAGCACACACCTCACCTCTTTATCAACTCTATTGAGAGCAGCAAGCTCTTGCATCTGGGTGTGTGGCGATTCAATTGCGGAAAAGTGCTCCCATGCATATGAAGGTGCCACTCTGGCTGGCCTTACTCCACCTAGGAACACCTCTTTGTCACCTGGATCAAAAAGGTTAAACATAAATCCACTAGCAAAGTAGGTAAGGACTGCCTAACGAATGAAGAAAAAAGTGTCTTCTCAAGCATAACAAGTTACAGATTGAACTTACTGCCAAATAGTTCTTCAATGGACTCCTTGGCATCAATGTTCGGCCTTGTTGGATGGCCCCATGTCTGTGGCTGCTCTGTGCATGAAGGCAGCTGTTGTTCATTTATGCACACAGCTACAGCTGCAGCGTGCTTACATGCACCATGGCACCCAGCCTTGCAGGTGCACTTCGCAGTTGCAATGCAACGGTCAGAGTTAAGCTGAAATGCAGTGTTCGCAGATCAGTAAAAGAATGTGACCTGCAAGGTACAATTAAGTGCATGCAGGCACACAATAGTATATTTAGTGTACAAGCACTCAGACTGTGTGTGCATGTGTTTCATAACGCCATATGAGCTACATGTGCTGGCTTTAAAGGGGCCCTGCAACACTTTCGCAACTAGTTATCGAGTGACATTACTAGAGGAACTTATTGACATTACTAAAGGAACTCGCGAATCGCTTCCCTGTCGGTTGATATTCATTTTCTCGTCGTAGTCGTGCATTCCCCCTGCGCTTGGATGAACGAACAGACATACACGGCAGCGGCATGAGATAGGCGACACCCTTCGCGTTTGCCGCAAGAAAGTTTCAAATCCGTTAGGTAAGATGTCTACACGCACAGTGCACCAAGAATCGTGCTGTGGCGAGCAGCTACAGGTTAATTAATCATACTTAGAGTGATATTCGCGAGTCGCTTTCTCCGGATCCTGTATATGTCGCTGATCTGAGGAACTCGGACTGTCCGGAGTAAATGCGGTTTAATTATCGCACGATGCGCACTCGGCGTGTCGGAGAAACGACGCTCTCAAACCGTGCCCTGAAGCATCAAAACCCTCGCTTCACGAGGGCTCCTTTAGTTAATTTATAGCTGTCTCGAGCTAGAGTCCCGTTCCCACGGACTACGAAGCTCAGCAATCTCTGACCGCGGCGCGCGCCGTGTAACACGGAGTAAGCAGCTAAAGGCAGACTCAAGACGCGCGATAAACATCGCACACACCGGGACCTCCCACAATCCACACAGCATCGCGCACGCACGTTTTGAAGGTTAAACGTTCCGGTTTTAACTAGCAAATGCTAACATGAGTTCAAACAAATAAATCCCAAAATATTGCTCGTGAACACCTTTAGGTTTGTTTTACCTTCGGTTGTACCCTGAGAAAGCGGACACGTACGTATCACATTTGCAGTAAATACAAACAAAAGACAACTCAAAGGTGCGCGATAACACGATCGAACGCACAGGAAGCGAGAGCTGAAGCGAGAACGCAACCGAAAACGCGAGGGTCGCCAATGCGAGCTTTGTGCCACTGACCGTAAGCTACGCAGCTAACTGAATTAATCGTGTATGTATTTCATAGCTTTGACATTATGTACGTATCCAAATTTAACACATTTAAGCGCTGGAGAAGGGACGTCGGAGTGCTTACCTCGAACTCGATGACGTACGATGCTCTCTGTACTTGCGAGTTGCAGCACGCCGAAATAACACCCGAGACTTCTTTTACATTATACACGTACTTCGCCCTGCTGAGCTTCTTCCCTTTCCGAAGGGTGGATGGGCGGAAGAAGCTTTCCAGGTCCTTGATTTTGAGAAAACCGTGCCTCAACACAACCGAAAGCGGCGGGTCCATTGTGGCCTATGCACTTTCGCTTGCGGACAGCTCTTTTCGCACTACCCAATTAGCGCCAAGGCTGCGATGGGGGCGCTGGTGATGGCTTTTTCCGCAGCGCCGCCTGGGCAGAGTCTGACGTCCATGGGAGTTTCTTAAGGGGGCACCGTGTCGCCATGGGAATGACGGTACATGTGTCTGCGAGGCTCGTGTTGGCTGGTGTTGTAAGAGGCTTCGTCTAAAACGTGGATATGGCTGTGCAAATAACGCGTTCTCAAAGTAAAATCTTCATAAAATGTTTCCATTCACGCATATTACATCTTTACTCACTCACAATGCATGACCAAGCGAAGAAAAGCAAGAACAGACGACAAACTGTTTCAAAGCGAGCGGGAACCTTGTCGTCTGTCCTCCAACTTTAGCGGCCCGCTGATACTTTTTACGTAACATATAAGCGTACACGCAATAACAAGTTCTCATAGTTAAACAAAACATGTTTTTGCGTAATAATAAAGCTAAAACAGCTTTTCACGTGCTGTTTTTGTAGAAAATGAATCATTGTGACAGACGGAACGGTACTTGTCAAGCGCGTCTTCAAGGTTTGCTGTCTCTCCGAGAACTATGCCAATCCGAAGTCACAATATACCGGCATTCCCATGCATACCACAGCGCCAGATTTCCCTCTAGGTAACGTAGTGAGAAACTCTATGCACAAAACCATATGCACAAAACATTGGTAGCGAAAACCCATGCGAAAACCTCTCTTGCGACGGCAGATGGCAGCACTCTCCACTACTTCAATGATAGCTGCAAAGCCGGTGGTAGCGGTATTCGCAGGTATTCGCTCTCATTTCAGTATTTCACATACCTGGCGACTGAAGCAGCAAAATGAATTTCTGTGGAATGTGCCCCTCTTTTAAACACTCGGCTGCCGTAACCTAGCCGAGGATCTCAGCATGTGCCGTCTGAACCACCGTCTCAAAACGCGCAATATGGAATAAATGGAATAAAAACTGTGCAAACATAGCGGCATGCATTAGCTTGTTCATTTACCTAAAAGCCTCAGTTTGTTTCTTTAAACTAAGAGTTCATCTTGTTGTTGTTTGTAAATATGGACCCCTAAATGCGAAATAATGGACCACAGTAATACTGATTTACAAGCGATTAATGAGAGGCGTCTCACTAGTGCAACGTTGAAGGTCTCTTTATTTAAGGTTCGGCGTCCGTCTAAACTCTCCTTAAAAAGGGCATTCGGCGTAACTGCCGTGCACCGCGTAGTCCACGTGGTGCACAGAATCGCTATCAAGAGATTCTGAATGCAGAATTTTTAGAGTAGGGGCAGTTGGTTGCCGTTCGCACCGGCGCCCCCGGTATAAAGAAAACGGAGAACTCGTAGCGTTTTCACGACGGTGCCTGGATTGTGTTCATTAGCCGTTGACCTTTTTTCATGAGTTCGTGCCTATTATTAATGCTGTCGTAAGTGTATACGATGTCTCCCATTGGCTTTAGAAAATTGGGCAGCGTGCGGGAATCAGTCGTTTTCTCAGCCCCGGAAAAATTGTCACGGCTCTGTCAAAGGCACATTCACACCGAAAGCGGAGCATCTAAGCGGATTTTCAAGGCGGCGAGCGCCCGCGCCGGCGGGAAGGCGAGGCATCGCGCAACTTCTTTAGCAATTTCAAGGACGTGCCGCCATCTCGCGGCACTTTCGGTTTGTGCGCGCACTTTAGATATTTTTTTCTTCGTGGGTCGGCGCGCTCCCGTCCGCTATCTACTTCAGCAAAATGAGCTCAGACGAAGAAGACGAGATCGTTGGCATTTTTACTCGCCACTTGTCTAGTCGATTTTCAAGATTTGTTACAGCGCAACACAAGACAAGGACAAAATAATGTATAAAGCGACGACACGGCGCCGTGTCGTCGTTTTATACCTTCTTTCGTCCTTGTCTTGTGTTGCGCTGTAACAAACCTTACTATGAATCCCAACCAACTGGCCCAACTTGCCGTTTTGACGCTTTTGAATAACAGAAGCGAAAAGCCCAGAGAAAGACATTCGTTTACATTCATTCACCAGCGCTTCCGCAGTGTCGGGTTCTGATTGGCTGCGGCCAACTTATCCGCGCGGAAAAAAATCGGTCCGGGCGCGATCCGGCCAAGCGGCCGCGTATTTTCCGCAAAGCGGAAAATCCGCGGCCGCTTGGCCGGATCCGCTTGTCCGCTCCGCCTTCGGTGTGAATGTGCCTTAAGCGAATAAACGCGCCTAAATCGCATCAGAGTTGTTCTGTCTGGCATAGAAAACGTTTTGTGACGTGCACAACGAATGTAGTCTACCAAATTCCCCTGTCTTGCGGCAGTAAATATGTTGGACAGACAGGCAGGTGTTTTAAGCGATCGACTAAGAGAGCACTGTACAAGGCCACTTAGGCATCCATTGCCGGAACTGCGGCTGTGTGCCATTCTTTGAAGATACTGAAGGTTTTAGCGAGACACAGCGCACAGCTCACCCGGGAAATTGTGGAAGCTGATTTCATCAGAAAACGTGGTAGTATTTGCGTTAGTGTCCCCCCCCCCCTATCACGCTGACCCCTGGTGAAGTCACGTATCTAAACAGACAGAAATCGTAATGCTTAATTTTTAATATTTTTTTCAGGTGACCATGCTCTTAGTTCAGTGACTTGCTGTTAGAACACCCCATGTGACTGTCTTACATTTTCTGCGCATGCCCTTTCTTGTATATATACACACGATGTGGCAACGCAATATTGTTGGAGGTCAGCGCTGTGTGTGTCGTCTATCGCTGTCCTTGTCCTTCGCGCAGTACGTTATTTTTGATCATGAATGACCGACTAGCCCAAGCAACCACCCCAGAAGACTGAGGAATTTGGAGCACGCGGGCTCCCGGGCCCGCCCACGATCCCACTGCACCCATACGTTTATGTTGCTTCAGTCTATAACGCTGGCAGCCCGTTCAGTAGCCATGGTCTGCACAACAGGGTCTCCAGAGCGCACGCAGCAGGATCTCCCAGTCCTTCCAGGTCTTCAAGAGCTCTTGGCTCCTCGGGGGAGGATCCGCCGGGCAGTGAGAAAGGAGGTGGAGAGCAGAAGCGCGAGTTTCAGAACAGAGAGTACAGGCTGAAGTGGCGCTAAAGGATTGCATGTTGATTGCTAAGGGATTTGTGCGATGTGCAGTGCGGTGCGGTGCAGCTGACGCGCCAACTTGGAGGCATGCGTCAGCTCGTTGAAAGTGGGCGCGTGCTCCATCGTGAATCCTGGATCGGAGGCCGCAAGAGCCCGGTTTAAAGAACCTCGAGCTAAGAGGTTGGCGGCGTCGTTTCCAGGATTCCCGCCGTGCGCGGGCTCGTGCGAAATTTAGGATCGCAGTTTTGGAATCTGATAAAACAATACCGTGCTTCGGGGGAGGTGTCTGGGGGGAGTGTGTGTTCTGATGGGAAAGAAAGTGTGATCCACCACGGTAGCGGCCGCTTCATCACCCTTGCAGGCTGCGTCTACCCACACGGCATCCGGCACCGAGCCGCAGTGCCGGTGGAGTGCTGTAGCTCGAGCGCTGCGGCGCTTATCGTGTTGTTCGGGGTACATGTTACGGGGGAGCAGCTTAATGAGCAGTATGCGGTGTAAGGGTCTTGATGTAGGGCGTAATGTCGGATCGTTGGCTGGTATCCGGATTCCAAGGGAATGTACGCCCTTAGAATGATGTAGTTAGGCTTCTTCATGGAGAAACTGCGGACTTGGTTCCTAATGAACTCGGCAGTCCTGTCGCCTTTTGCAGCTTCATCGAGTACCTTCATAAAATAGGCAACGTCCTTGTTCTTTTCAAAAAATTGCGCGCGTTCGTCAGCTACATCGACCATCCCTTGAAGTGTCTGCAGCGCTCAAGACGCGCGACCTTCGCTCGAAGACGGCGCGTTTTCTTAGATTCTTCTGTCATTTTTTTTTTTTTTTGGCATGATGCATCTGCAAATGATGCAATTTCAGCACAGGTTTGATTGCTGTCAAGCGGTGAGCCGTTTTGACCAACAACAGGCTCGTCATGTGAAGCAACAGTGCCCGCGCATTTCGCCCGTGACTGCTGATCATCCTCTCTTCTTTCAAAGCGCGGCCTCTTCGTCCTTCGAGCTGGCGTGGTCCTCGTGCTCATGTAGCTGGGACAACCGGGGAACACTGTCGGCACCGCAGTTGACAAAAGCACCCTCAACTTGGCGGTCGCCTTGTAGTCGCGCTCTGGAAAATGCAGAGCACACACTAATGCCCTGTCATTTGGCTACCATATTGTTTCTTTCCCGCCAGGTCCCTCCCGGGAAATGATTCGCAGCCATGCTGCCCTGCGTTCTGCGTCGCTAGAAAACTCGTGGTAGCGGATTTGGGGGTTCTTCGAAGCATTCGTCGTACACAGCCGCACGCAACAGTTGCGCGGCATTGTGCTGCAAGCATAAAAGATCACACAGGCGTAAACTCTCGAGTGACACTCAACGGTAACGATGCACGCGAATGAAAAAAAAAGAGAAAAAAACACTGAGCTGTGCGCGCTTTTTAATGCTCGCCCCTTCCCGCCAGTGCCTCGCGCGGGCTGGATGGATGGATGTTGTGAGCGTGCCGTTTGGAACGGGGCGGTGGCTTGCGCCACCAAGCTCTTGCTGTTATACTGCCCAGTGTCCTACCTAGGTTAAATAATAAAAAAAAGACATTATGAACTCCCACAACCAAATTTTCTGATCACCTATTGCGAACTGTGCTTTTGTACGTCTCCGTTTTTTTTTTTTTTTTTGTCGTTTCCCTACTTCCACCAATACTCCAATCGCCTCTTACTAATCTCTATTACGGACATGTTTACTTTTCCACTGCTCTCGCTGAACCCAAGGGCTTCAATGAGGCCAGTGGTGCCTAAATCGACCGCTGGGTAGACGTCTTCACATTCTAATAAAACATGATCCATAGTCTCCCTACCTTTACTGCAGCAAGCACACAAGCACATGCATCTTCTTCCTTCTTATATCTCGCTTTATAGGTGCGTGTTCTAAGTCATCCCGATCTCGCTTCGAAAAGTAATGAGCTTCCCTTTGAGTTATCATAAATTGTTTCTTTCCAGATTTCGTTTTTTCCTCTTAAGTAGTTACTCATGGCAGGTTTCTTTTCCATTGCCGCCACCCATGAGATTATTTCAGCCTCTCTGACTTTCCGTTTGACCTTCTTTGTTGCTGTGTTGCCCACCCTACAGGCCGCATACTTGCTGGTAAGCTTCCTAGTTCTTTTCCTCCACTGTGAATCAATGTTTTTCCTGTGCAGATACCTGAACACTCTCACAGCCCATTTACTTTCTTCCATATTCCTCAGCCGTTCTTCATACACAATTTTACTGCGATCTTCCCTCACTTCAAAATTAGTCCAGCCCATATCGCCCTGCGCAGCTTCATTTGTGGTCTTCCCGTGAGCGCCCAATGCGAAGCGACCCACTGACCTTTGGTTCCCGTCGAGTTCTGATTGTACCCCTGAATTAAAGCAAACAACCGCATTTCCAAAAGTAAGTCCTGGAGCCATTACACCTTTCCACATACTCGGAGCACCTCGTACCTATTGTATACCCATAGCGCTCACTGCTTCCATTACGGCTGCATTTCTCTTCCCCTTCACTGTTATTGTTTTTTTCCTGTGTTTCCATACATCTATTGCCTTCGTTTATCCATATACCAAGGTATTTATATTCTGTTACCTGAGGTATTTTCTGGCCCTGTATCTCCACTGTCTGTTCACATGTTTTCATTGAATACCATAACACCTGATTTTCTAACAATAAATTTCAAACCTAAATTGTTGCCTTCCTGCCCACAGATATTAGCCAGACGTTGCAAATCACTTTGCTTGTTAGCTAGCAACACAATGTCGTCCGCATAAAATAAACCTGGGAGCTGCTGCTATATTGCTGTACCCGCCTGTTTGTATGATAGATTAAACCCGATATTACTTCCTTCTAGCGCCCTCTCCATCCTCATCATGTACATCATAAACAGCAGCGGGGATAAAGGGCACCCCTGCCTCAGTCCCTTGTTGATATGAACTGTCTCTTTGCTCCTCATCCCCTCCCATTCAACGCAAACGGTATTTTCTAGGTAAATCTCTCTCAAAAGCTGTAGACAATCGTCACCTAAGCTTCCCCTTTCAGAATATCCCACAAAATGTTGCGTCTACGTAGTCAAAGGCTCCTGTAATGTCTAAAAAGGCCACATATAACGGTCTGCTTTCTACTTTTGATATTTCAATACACTGAGTAAGAACAAATAAGTTATCATCAAAACGCCTACCTATTCTGAAGCCATTCTGAAGTTCTTCCAAAATGCCATTAGTCTCTGCCCATGCTTGCAGCTCTAATTTGATTGCCCGCGTTGCTATAACCTATATATTACCGATGTAATGGTCAACGGTCTATACGAGTGTATTCTATCTTTCTCCCCCTTACCTTTATAAATTACATTCATTCTACTTTGTCGCCGACTGTCTGGTATTCGTATATCTTTTAAAGTTTTTTCTACTGCTTTCACCAGAGCTTCCTTACTTTTTGGTCCTAGTTCATTAATCAGCCTAACGGGAACCTAGTCTAGCCCCGTGGCTGTGGGCTTAGGAATTTTCTCTTCCGCTTTTTTCCAATTGAAATTTGTCAGCACCAGCTCCTTCCACTTGGGTCTCTTTCATGCTCTTTTTTTCCTTCAAATACAACTTTGTTATTGGCTTGGAAAGATTCGGCTTTTATTTTTCGGATGTAATTTATTGCCGCTTCTCCTTCCAGTCTGTTTTAATCTTCGTCTAGAATATGTTGTATTGTGGTTGACTTCCTGCCTAATAATTTTATGTGGTTCCAAAATATTCTAGGTGCGGCCTTCTTTTTCTCACGTATTTCTGACAACCAATGTTCGCTTTCACCTTTTAATTTTGCTTGCACCAGTATTTGAACCATAGACTTTTTCTCCCGGTATATTTCCCATTTACTGGTTGCTTCATCCTGCGGCAACTGCGCCTTCTTTGCCTGCCTGTGCTCTCGAGATGCTTTCTGTCGTTCGGCGATCGCTTCTCGTATCTCCCTGTTCCACCAGCTTTTCGGTTTCTTTCTTCATTTCAAATGAACCATGTTGTTTCTCTTTCCGTATTTCTGTCGTTATCACACTTAGAAGCTCACCATATTCCGACTCTTTACTCGGCCATTTGCCAAGTTCTTCCTCGACTCTAGTGACTATATTTGCTATTTGTTCAGCGTTCAAATTCGTACTGGCCATTTTGCGCTCCTTGCTCTCTTTCCCAACTACATATCCCATTTTCAAAATGATGCGTTTATGGTCACTCCCTATGCTGCTATGCCCTTCCTCATCAATGACAATTTCTCTCAACTTATCATGAATTCCTTCTGTCATCAGACAGTAATCAATGGTCGATTGCCGGTTTCCCGCTTCCCACGTGATCTGCCCTTCACACTGTGGGGATGCGCGACTCTCGCGCGTCCCCTGATATGTTGTTTTTCCCGCAAAGCTTCTTGGGGCCCGCGGCGGTCGGTGTGGTTGAAGCGCATATATATATATATATATATATATATATATATATATATATATATATATATATATATATATATATATATATATATATATATATATATATATATATATACTGTTCTTCCTTCCATTAAGCAGTTGTGAATAGCTCTTGTCCTTGTCGGTCTTTCTTGTTTCCGTGGTTTTATTCGCGCTAAGCCACTACTTCAAATATGGACGACCAACTATAGCCCAACAGTCAACTCTTCTAGAAGAGGCCCGAGTGCGCTGTTGTGGTAACAGCGCGGCCGAGAAAGGCACGCCGAGTTCCGTCTGCCGATGCGGCTGCCTTAGAGTTCGCTGTCGCTGATGTCTGCAATTGCACATCGCTTTTTGTATCCCATTTTACACATTCACTAAACATTTCGCATATTCAAGAAGCTTTCGAGCGCAGCCTTCCGCGCGGGATTTGCCAAAGCGGTGCATTTGTTTACATCTACATCTACAGCTTGAGATCGCTGCTAGCTCTTCGAATATTGTAGAAATGGCGCATCGCTGATGTGAAATAATCTCAAAATGTAGCAAAACATACATATCTGCGCATCTGAGCCGCGTTGTTCCTCCCTGAGACGTTTCAATATGAGTGAAAGAGTGACTGCGACTGTGATCCAGACACATATATTACAGGCTGTTACTGCTGATTCTCTCTTTTGTTAACTTCATCATACTTACAGTTTGCGCGTACCATAAAGTATTATTAGAGAAAACTGTGTTCGTAATGCAAGTTCTCTCGCGAAAACGCGGATGCCATTGCTGACCCCTTTGGTAATGAGCGAGTTTATGCTGCTGTACCGAATGATTATTCTCTTCTTACCCCTTTGACGCAGAGGTAAACAGTGATTCTCTGGAGTTAAGAAATGTGTTAAGTGAAGAAATTAAGACCCACCGTTTAGGGGAATGCGACCGGCAGCGTTCGGGAACGGTGACCAAAGTACAAGATGTTGGCGCAGCGCTCTGTCGCCGCTTGCCACTTATTGTGTACGTGCCGTGCGAAGTGAAGAGTAGTTATCAAATTGCTATACACCCAGTGGCGTAGCTAGGTCGTCTGGCACCCGGGGCCCATAGGTCTTCTGTCACCCCCCCTCCCCGGAAGTAGCCGGCGGAAAGAGGGGTGTCTTCAGACGTATCTGACACCCCCCGTCACTGGCCCCTTGCACCCGGGGCCCACGGCCCCCCGGCCCCCCCTGTTGCTACGCCACTGTATACACCAGAACACCGTGAATTCAAAGCGCGCCGCCATATTGATGAGCGCTAGTCGCGCCATCTATCCCAAGCGCCGCGAAGTAGCAGGTCTGGGCTGCCACGCCGGGAGATGCGACCCGGCGGAAAAGCGAAACTTGGGCTTGTCAGCTGGGCGGAAGGCGTGTGTCGCGTTTTTTCTAACCTGTCATTTTCGCTGCCTCGATCCAATCAAACTTCAAGACCTCATGCAAGTCCGCAATGGCCACACTGAGTGCTGTGCAGGCTGCAGAAGCGAATACATCGGGCAAGTACGCTATTACGTTTGTACAAACCGCGCGCTATATGCTAGAACACGTGTGAGCTGTAATATCTCCGCATTTTTGACACGTAACCTGTGAAGAAATATACAGCACTGTGTTGGTGCCATATATTAATAAAGCACGCAGAACATTGTCCTCTGCACTTTCAGTTTGGTCTTGTTTGTCATGGTCACTACTGGGTTGGCCGCGTTTGGCAACCAACTGACGAGGTCGTATGACAGGGCTTATAGACTGCCTGATTAGCAGACGCCTGCCCTTCACCACCTGCACATTGAAAACAAAATATATGTTATAGTAAGAACGGCTGTAGTTCTTTCCCATGCCATCACTGTTGCGAAGATATAAAGTCCTCTCAAAATGAAAAATACACCAGGCCAATTGTATCGTGCAACCACTTAAGAGTACAACATTCAGAACACAAGCCTACAGCACTCGAACAAGCAGTATATGAAGCTAAACCTGCACTCAATGGAAAATGAGGAACTACAGTAGTTATAATGCTCAACTACATATGCAGTCAAAGCCCGTATAACAGGGTGAGCATGACAGATGCAGGTGTTGTACAGCTGCTGCAAAAACCATGACAGGGCACATAAAATTACCATCCCTACTTAAAGCTGCATCATCAGGGACCCCTTTGTACAATACAACAACCACACCTGCATTAAATTAGCCCCACCAACTGCAGCTACCTGGTATCAGACCTGTTTCGCCTGTGCGAGGCCATATCGGATTGTTGGCGCTCCCTTAGAAAAGAAAACAGTAAAAAAAAAAATCTGGCGAGAACGAGCAAAGTTTTGTTACAAAATACAACAATAACTAACCACCTTATTTTCCTCGCTATATGAACGGGAAAATCTTGCGCTTTACCCCGCATAACAGCCCGCACGCAGTTTAGAGCTCAGGAAGCTCAAATGAATTCGTTACGAATTGTTTGGGATCGCACCGCTGGTACGATCTGTTGGGAGGAACTCGGCGCTGACGCCCGTGGTTGTACCTGGGTCGCAAGCCCCAAGGGTAGCGTTGGCCTGGCGGCCTGGGGTACAACTGGAAGCATCCGAAGGTCCCGGCAAAGCATGAGTCGACTGGTAACAACAAAACAACTTGTTTATTTTAACATCGCAAAGAGTTGGCGGTCAGGTTGACCGAAGTAGAGACACGGGAGAGCACTTTACTCAACAGAAGAAATCGGAGCCCTCCTTTTGGCGTCCGGGGGCAGCTGTCTTTATACTCTCGCAGTTGAGGGCAAGAAGGAACCCCTCAATAGACGAGCACGTGAACGTACAATGTCGTAGCGCTGTCTTAGCACAATGTCGTAGCACAATGTCGTAACACAATGTCGTAACACAATGTCGTAGCACAATGTCGTAGCACACTGTCGTAGCGCTGCCGGTCGGGCACAATGACTGTAATGAGAGGATGATCCCTGCTTTCGCATCGCCTGGTTCGGGCACAATGACTGGAAGGAGAGGGTGATCCTTTGCGGTCGCATCGCCGCAGTCGCGCCTGGAAACACCTGGCGATGAGCGTTGCGGCGACGACGATCGGGCCAAAATGTCTGCCGCCCCGCCGCAGTCGCGCCGGCAAAACCACGTGTCGCAGGCGAAACGCAACAGAATGACACCTGCAACACCGGCTCGCAAAGACAGGCGCGCTGCACGAACACCTTCGGCGACGAGCAGTCGTCGTTTACGTTTTAACGCGATAGCGTTAAGGAGCTCGTGTCGCAGAAAAGCCGGTGTCGTCGGCGTCGGTGTCGGCGTCCGCGGCGTTGGCCGTGAGCGATAAATCACGGCAGGCACTTCATAAATAAAAAGCAACTTCCAAGATGCACTGGGTGGGAATCGAACCAGGGTCTCCGGAGTGTGAGACGGAGACGTTACCACTGAGCCACGAGTTTTTTTTTTTCTTCATCCTGAGCCACGAGTTCGATGCTTCAGAGCGGTACAAAAGCGCCTCTAGTGAACGCGGTGTTGCCTTAGAAACGAGCTGTTTCTAAGGCTCAGGCGTGCGTCGCTTGCTCAGGCGCACATTTCGTTGTCGCGCCGAACGCTGCGTTGCTCGACGCTCACCGCGTCCGATGCGGGGCGCGTAGTCGCTGCGCCGTAGCCCATTGTCTTACACCCCCTTGGCGGGTCGACGGGAACGCTGTCGCGTTCTTCTCTTGAAGGCGAAGCTTAAGCGTCCTCCAATTTTTTGTGGACGCATGCTACGTGACGAGCAGACTTCGGTTTACTTTCATAGCAATAACGCTCACCAGCAGGGCAACATTCTATTGCCTACAACTTGTCGTTCACGCTTAATGGTCATGCCGTGCACCAACTGCAAGTATCGCTAACCGCAAACTCAACTGTTCCGCTTAACCGTCGGGAGCTCTGCATGACTGAAAACACGAAAAGACTTGTCTTTTTGTTATAGCCAAGGCGAAGCACGGGCACGGAATTCTGCTCTGTAGGCTTGTTGCCCAGAAAGTGCTCGGAGCAAACATGCGTGTTACACATATTACGTTCGTAGGGCGCAAAGTTGAACGTGGCAACAAAATATACAGAGATCGAATACTCACTCGTGCATTTTCACTGGGTTGGTAGTTCTTCCTATTCACTGCAGCTATCCACCGCTGGCGCAGCTTGGCATTCTTCGTTGCGGATGGAAATCGATGCAGGCTGAAAACACCGCACCGGAACGATTCCCTACGGGTGTTATGCTCTTCGCAAACAGCGCTAAGCAACCTGCTATTTTTGCGCTGGTTGATTTGGCATCCAAACACGACGCAATGATGCCCAGATGACTTCTTGTACTTTGGATCCGCGTGAACGGGCACATTTCCGCACTTTGGAGTCCTAGAGCTGACGCTTGCCATGTGTGCCGGTCGCCGGCGAACACACTTAGGCAGCCCAGTACAAAATGGCGCCGGTCGACCGGGCAACCCGGATGCGAGAGTATGCGTTCGGTTAGTCTGGGTGCGAGGCTATCGTGAGCGGTTTCCTTAAAGGGACCCTGAAACGCTTTTGACGATTTTCTACAAACGTACTGAGTCGTTAGAGTAGGTCCTTCTGAACATTAATTGACACATCTAAGTGCTCTGCATAAAGCGTGTAATTTGTTATAAGGTTTTGAAAATGCACATTGCTGCCGATCGCAGCGCACTGCTCGGCGGAATTTTAAGCCACCCCTACCCCTATGACCGAAATCACCCATATGACGTCAGTGGGGCGAGCTATCCGATTGGCTGACCAGGGCGCATGATCGATAATTTTTCCAACTTTATGGTAAACAAATGATCTTCGTAGTAGTTGGAATGTTATTTAATTTGTTTTTATAAAAAGAAAGTAGCATAAAGAGAATGCACAAGAACAATTTATCAGTACACTTAAGCACTTCCGGCACACAGCAAGTGTCGTCTGCTTGTGTTACAACGTACTCCATTTTGACGAGAGCTCCGCGGTCAGAGTTGGTCTCAGTCTTTTCGCGAGCACTATGATTCGACTTTGTTGCCTTGTGGACTGCAAACGTAGCGACTGGCAATATGTCAAGCTGCGAATCGTGTCCCTCTGCAAGGCAGCGTACGAGCGAACTGGCTGCTGCGCATCGGACTGCCGCTATACGATCGGCGCCAGGATTTGCGCGTTTGTGGCCGTCACTTTACACCGGAAGATTACTAACGCAATAGCGTTTCGGGATTCCCGTATTAGGGCAAACATAAGCGCAAGGGGACAGGGTCTGGCCGCTTGACTGTGCCGTAACGGGATGAGCCGATATGAGCAGAAGGGCAGATGTGAATGGTCTGCACGGTGCAGCCACCTGGTGGCATAGAGCTCAACCATACACAGTAGCAGCAACGAAGCGTATTCTTCTTTGCTGCTGGTGCGTATATTTCGCAGGAGTGTAATCATCAACACGTTGTTTTTATAAATGTTTAAAATGTTTTACACTTGTTTAGAGCAATATTAGCGCTTTGTTTGGCTGGTTAAGCGCTGTGCCAACAAGTGTCTGGACCGTGCAGACCGATCAGGCCGCTCACGTACGTCTACGCCAAAGTTCCTTCATCAGCTTGAGTTTATGCCTCCAGTCATTTGCCGAAATGACCAGCTTGCCTGTGGTTAACGGAATACCAGACACGTTCGGCGCTACGACAGAATGCACGCAACGCACGCTGCTTCGATAGCTCTCGCTTGGGATAGGCAGCCAAGCGGCTAGCGGAGAAGTTTCGCGCAGGCGGGGGCGGGCTCCAAAACAACCGGAAGTGGACGATGTGACGTCGCATCGTGACGCAGACCAGTGAAGGCGGAGCTTAGCCCCGCTCGCTCGGCGAACGAGTTGAGGAGGAAAAGCGTGGCTGGGGAGGAGGGTAACTTCTAATCGCTTGTACCTACGCGTCTACAAAATTTGTCCGAACCGTTTCAGGGGCCCTTTAAGCATGTGGCGCCCCCTCGGGCATATTCTTCTTTGGCATGAAACCAAAGAAAGGGAAGGCCGCGGGGGACGCGGAGCAAGTGCAGTGCGACGAGTGCCTGCGCTGGTACTCCCTCGACGAGACCAGTTTCCAGAGCTTAGCAGACGCGGAGGAGTCTAGCTTTACGTGCAGGCTGTGCGAAGGGGTCAGGAAAGCAGTCCAAAAACTGGAAGGAAATTGGACAGCCAAGTTCGAGGAGCTGAAAGCAGACCTGAGGGAGGAGCGGGAGAGGCGGTTAGCTTTGAAGGCGAAAGTCGCCGAGTTGGTCAAGGTGGAAGCGGTGCAGGCCGCGCAATTAGTAAGAACCGTGGCCGAGCTTGGAGAAGAAAAGGAAAGGAGAGCAGAACTGCATAGGCGTCTCGATGCGCTTGAGACGCGTGCAGCGGAGAATGATGGGTCGGGACACCAAGCCGGTGGCAAAAGCACAGAAAGTAGGGTAGACCCTACATGCGAAGTCGGGGGCAGGGTGGCAGAGCAAGCGGTAGTCAGCTCGCCGCCGGTGAATCGGCGTAGTTATAGCGAAGCAGCGCAACACGCCCCGCGGGAGGCGACGCTGCAGCCACAGGGGCGCCAGCGAGCGCGAAGAGAGGAGGGGAACAAGCTAACCCCAAGGAATGAGCTCATAGTCAATGATAAGCACAACCTGGAAGTTAGGAGGGAGGGAAAGAATGCCCTAGTACTTATCGGTGGTGATTCAAATGTGAGGAGGTGCAAAAGAGCTATAATGGAGCGTGCAAAGGGTGATAAGCGGGTAGCAGTCGGGACGTTCCCAGGCAGGACAATGGACGCAGTACTGAGAGAAACAAAAAGCGAGCTTTCTGAGAATGTTGCAGAGCGCAATTTGGAAGTGGTAGCGGCGGGGCTAAATGATGTGTTGAATGGTGAAGCTGCAAAAGTAGTGGAAAGATTAGCGGAGGGAGTTGACGATTTAAGGGCGATAGCACAGCAAGTCCAGATCGTGGTATGCACAGTGCCGGAGGTGCAAGGAAGGAACGGAGCAATTGCCAAGGACGTTGTGGCTGTAAATTGTGAAATAAGAAAGCTAAGCCAGGAGAAAGGATTTGAAGTGGCAGACATAAACAGAGAAGTGCATAGAGCAGGCTTTGGCGGAGGCTTTACACGAGATGGCATCCACTTTAATGGAAGGCTAGGAGCCGAGATTGGCTGGCGCCTGGCAGGTCGGGCAGTAGCTTTTTTAGGGGGTCCACTGCGCCTCAGGGCGTAGGGGTAGGTAGAAACAGTCTAGAAAGGGCAGCAATAGAGACTGACGCCAATAAAGTGGCCACTAGGAGGTCCAGGAAGAAAACTACAAATAAATTTAACACCAGGATCAGGTACATAAACATGCAAGGAGGTAGAAAGAGAGCGAGGTGGTTAGAAATAGAACAGCAGTTAAAGGACGAAGAAGTAGGTGTATACGCGCTATGCGAAACACACCTCAGGGATCTAGAAGACCCACCGCTTATTGAAGGCTACGTCTGGGAAGGGAGCAATAGAACAACAACGGAGAGGAAGGGAGGAGGAGTAGGTATGCTGATACATCAAGGAACAAATTGGCAAAGAATAAAGTTAACTTGCAAAGAACATGTCTGGGTATCAGGTACAATTGCCGGTAAAAAGGCATGGCTAGGAGTAGTTTATTTAGGGACAGGGGACAAATACAGGCAAGAGAACAAAGATCTAGTGAAGTGTCTCGATGACGATATAAAGCAGTTTGGAGAAGGTGCCGATATTTGTCTGCTGGGTGACATGAATGGCCACATCGAGGATCTGGATGGATACACAGATTGTAATGGGAAGTTGATGCTAGACTTCTGTGAACGACACAACGTGGTTATAGTAAATAGAGAAACTAAGTGTGAGGGACAAATCACGTGGGAGTCCCGTAACAGACAAACTACCATTGACTACTGCTTAATGTAGCAGGGATTGTATAGCAAGCTAGCAATAATGGAAATAGACGAAGAGGGGAAGTACAGCCTCGAAGTGATCATAAGGGTATTAGTCTACAGTTGGGAGCCCTACTCAAAAGAGAAATGCAGGGGAGCCAAAAAGAGTACGCAAAATTAAATGACGCGCAAATAGCGCAAATAGCGGCTGGCATAGAGGAAGCAATAAAGAAACATCCCATGGAAAGGTGGGATTATAATAAGTTAGAACTACTCAAGAGTACAAAAATAAAAGACGTAAAAGGATTAAACCGCTGGAGAGGAAAGGGGAAGCCACGAAGTTGGTGGAATAAGGAAATTAGAGAGGCCATCGAACAACGACGGTGGGCATCTCGGGAACACAGAGAAGCAAAGAGGGCGCAGTTATCTGAAGAGGAAATAGGCCAAAAATGGGAATATTATCGACAAAAGAAACAACAAGTGCAGGTCCTCGTCCAGGCTAAAATAAAGCAGTCCTCTGATCGCTGGCTGGCTGAAGTTCGCGATGCAACTAAAGGGGGGTCAAGAAAATTTTGGAACCATATAAGCTGGCTGGGTAAAGCTAATCACAGAAAAGAGGAACAGATTCACGATGCCGAAGGAAATTGTTTAGAGGGAGATGACGCTGTGAACTACATTGGTTCAGTTATAGCAGAGTCATTTACGAAAGACGATAGGGTAATCGCCCCAAGTGACGGAGCAACACAGAAAATAGCATAATAGAAAACAGCTTAGAATTGACCAATCTTAACTGGAAAAAGGCGGAAGCAAATGTTCCAAAATGCACGTCCGCGGGGATAGACGAAATTCCAATCAAGTCAATTAGTGAACTTGGCCCAAGAAGCAAAAAAACGCTGATAAAAGCATTGGAGGCAGTCATAACAAATAAGCAAATTCCGCACAGCTGGAAACAGAGTAAAATGAATTTGATTTATAAAGGGAAAGGTGATAAGAACATAAAATCTTTCCGACCAATTACGATAACATCAGTTATATATAGGCTGGCGATGCAGGCGGTGAAATTAAAAATGCAGTCATGGGTAGAAAGTAATAGAATACTTGGAGAACTTCAGAACGGGTTCAGAAGTGGTAGGCGCTTAGATGATAGCCTGTTCGTTCTTACCCAGTGCATAGAAATAGCTAAGGCGGAAAATAGACCTCTCTATTTAGCCTTCCTGGACATAAGTGGTGCATACGACAATGTGAACAGGGAACTCCTGTGGAACATATTAAAAGCTGAAGGTATCGGTAATGAGGTAATTGATTTTCTACAGGAACTATATCGAGAAAATAATGTTGAAATAACATGGGAAGGAATCAAGAGTACGACAACTGTCGAGGTTCACAAAGGATTAAGGCAAGGTTGTCCTCTGTCACCGCTGCTGTTCATGCTTTATATGATAAGCATGGAAAGAAGGTTACAACAAAGCAATCTAGGGTATAATCTGTCGTACAGATTAGGCGAAAAGGTTGTTGAGCAACGACTACCGGGTTTAATGTATGCGGAGGATATTGTACAGTTAGCAGACAGCCAGGAAGATTTGCAAACTCTGTTTAATTACTGCTGGGACGAAGGGGACAGTTTAGGTTTCCGTTTTAGTGCAGCTAAGTCCGGTGGGATGTTTTTCAACGATACAACTGATCAGGAGCTTACAATACAAGGCCACGAAATACCCCGAGAGGCCGAATACAAGTCTCTCGGGGTATGGATAAACAAAGGGCAGATGTACACGGAAAAGCACAAACAGCCTCTAATAGCAAAAGGGCGAAGAGATGCCGGGATAATGAAACATAAGGCATTGTGGGGTTACAACAGGTATGAGGTACTGAGAGGCATTTGGAAGGGAGTAATGGTGCCGGGGCTTACTTTCGGGAATGCGGTCCTGTGTTTAAGGGCAGAGGTTCAGTCGAGACTAGAAGTAAATCAGAGAGCTGTGGGAAGGTTAGCACTAGGTGCCCACGGGAAAACCACAAACGAAGCAGTACAGGGAGATATGGGCTGGGCATCATTCGAAGCACGGGAAGCTCAGAGTAAAATCCTATACGAAAAACGTCTGAGGAAATTGGATGATAACAGGTGGGCAGCTAAGGTATCAAATACCTATACAGAAAGAGAGTTGACTCACAATGGCGGAAAAGAACTAGGAAGCTAACCAGTAAGTATGCCAGACACGAGGACGAAAAAGGACAGAGTATTAAACGACAGGTTAAAAATGCGGAAGGTAAAAATTGGATAAATTCAATGCAAAAGAAGCATAGTGTAGAACTATATCGATACTGGAAACAGCAGATCAGGAAGGAAGCGTTTTATGATAACTCAAGAGGCAGTGCCCTACTCTTTGAAGCTAGATCAGGATGTCTTAGAACGCGGAGCTATAAAAAGAAATTTAACGAAGAAGAAGACACATGTACTGTGTGTGGTAAATATGTAGAAACAATGGAACACCTCATACTAAAATGTGATGGTATCGATCCCGATGTCGATGCGGCCACAGTCACCCTTCCTGAGGCCCTAGGGTTCAGAGATAATGATAGTCATGTAAATAAATGTGCGGTGGAAATTAGCAAAAGGCGATTGGAGGATTGGTGGCTCAAAAGCAGAGAGGTGACATAAGGTTAACAGGGTAGGAAGACGTATTTAAAGAAAATCGAGAAATTCAATAACACACAACACAGATAAAAATAAAAGGCAAAATAAAAATCTGAGCATGGTGGCAACTGCCATCGCCCTGTTTCAAAGGGGACGCTCCTACCTTCCATCCATCCATCCATCCATCCATCTTCGTTGGCCCGCCAGGCTCAGTGGCCTGCCATGCTCGGTAGGCAACATTGGGCACCGCACCCAATAAACACCGACGAGCACAGCTGCTCGGCGGTCAGTCATCGTTCGTCACCGCCACTCTGCGGAGCGTCTGTGTAACGGAGGGTGCCTCGAGCCCTCCCTCGTTCACGAACCCGGGCGGATCGTGACACTGGCGACGAGTACCGACGGATCCTCCCACGCCGCCGCGAGCAGCGAAACACCGCCCCCCGTTGCTGCCGCCATGCCGCTGTACGGAAGGCTCGAGCCGTTCCAGGGAGATGGGTCCGCCTGGCCAATTTGCGAGGAACAAGTCCACGTGTTCTTACGGCAAACTACACACCCGAGGCCAAACAGCGGGACATTTTCCTGGCCAGCTGCGGGGCCTGCGTCTTCAGTCTCCTGCTCGACCTTTTCAAGCCAGCCACGCCGCATGTTAAGACGCTGGTTGAGCTGCTCGCCATACTGCGCTCGCATTTCAACCCAGTACCGTCCACACTAATCAAGCGTTCCCTCTTCAACAACCGGAGCCGCCGGGAAGGAGTGACCCTCGGGCAGTTCGTTGCTGCGCTACGAGGGTTAGCGAGTCCCTGCGTTTCCGGGGACCAGCTGGACTCGCTGCTCCGGGACCGTTTCTGCGGCATCAACAACCCCGCCATGCAGACGCGACTCCTGGAACTTCCCGACCCCTCGCTGAACGACGCCGTGAAGGCAGCGCTGGCAATGGAAGCTGCCGCCAAGGACGCCGGCGAGATTGCCCGTGCGACTGGCTCACCGTCGGCGAAAGCGGCGGTCAACAAGTTGGCGACAAAGGGCAGTACCTGCGGTCGCTGTGGTGGTGCCCATTCCCCCTCACAGTGCGTTCTCTCAAGCACAATGCTTCACGCGCAGGAAAACTGGGCACCTGGCTTTGACCCGGCACGGGTATGCCAAAGGCGAAGGACGAACAACGGACAGCAGCTGCAGTCTGGTTCAAGCCCAGGTACCACACAAGCCGGCGGCCAATGTAGCCGTCGCAAGGGTTGCGGCGGGGGCCTGCGGCAGCAGGCTCGGGTCCCTCCTCGGCCAGGCTCCACGTCGTGGCCGAGGACCCGCCGATTTTCGACATGTGGCACACAGGCTTTGTTCCGTCGTTTGTGCCGCCGTACATGCTGACCATCGAAGTCTGCGGGCACCTCATTTCCATAGAGCTCGACACGGGGGCCAGCGTGTCTGTAGTGGCCAGGAAACTCTTCAAGGGTACTTTCCCCGGCGTGTCCGTCGAGGCTTCGGGCGTGATGCTGCGCAGCTACTACGGGCATCTCTCCCAGGTCCAGGGTCAGGCACAGGTCAGCGTTCGCTTTGGCGACAGCGGAGGCCAGAGGACCGTTACTCGCCTGGGTAGCAGGCACCGTCGACCCGGCTAGGACGGAGGCGGAGCCTCGTACTTTGAACTTGGACGTTTTTTTTTTTAGTTGTCGACAAACTGGGGGTAAGGGGGTGTAACAAGCATGTGACGCCCGCTCGGGCATAATCTTCATTGGCCCGCCAGGCTCGGTGGCCTGCCATGCTCGGTAGGCGACATTGGGCACCGCACCCAATAAACACCGACGAGAACAGCTGCTCGGCGGTCAGTCATCGGTCGTCACCACCACGCTGCGGAGAATCTGTCTACCGGAGGGTGCCTCAAGCCCTCCCTCGTTCACGAACACGGGCGGATCGTGATCATGTATTTCTTTTAAGTTCAGGTCCATCGGTAGCGGGTGCACGAACCCGACGGGGTCAGGCGTAGCCCAGCCTTCGCTAAACTAGGTTAACATTGACTCAAACTTCACGTGCACGGCTTGAGAGGACTGAAGCTCGTGCATTTCAGCTGCGAAGGCGTGTCGACGCATTTCGACCGCGAATAATTTGTTGGTTCGACGGCTGCATGATCGCGTAGGGCTCGGTCAAGCTATCACGGTCGGCACGCTGCTATTGTCGGTGACGTCGATAAGAAAACCCGTTGCGCTAATGACAACTCACAGCCGTCGGTTGCGTCGTTGTTCGCCTATTATGATGAAATCGTCGCAGTGACAGTGCTGAATCGTCAGCGTCTTGTCGTCTTCGTATCGACCCAGTGTTACCACGCCTTAAACGAGTACATGCAGTCAGGCACGCGCTGCAACCACCAGCAACAGTGGGCCGACGCTGCAAGAAGACTGCGTCACCAACGTGTTTTTGAAGTGTCACCCAAGTGTACCGGAGGTGTCTATCTATACATTTTACAGCCGTCAATGCAAGGCGGCAACTACGTGGTTCATGGTGCAGTCCGGACGAAGCCCTGGCCTTGTTGCCTTGTTTTAAAGTGGAGTTGCAGTTACGCTACGCACGTGTTCGGCACCGCACCGACGTCGAGCTACCGTATAGTTTCAACTACACGGCACAAGTGTTGGCTGCAATAGAGTTTTAGCCCAGCGGGTTTACGGCCAGCGGAGCGGAGCGGGCGAGCGGAGACACGACTGCGCATGCGCACAACGCTGAGGCGGCCAGCGGTTTTACGGAGCAGCGTTTACGCCCGCTGGAAAGCACTCCCCAGCGGAGGGTATACGCAGCGCGCGAGCGTGCGTAAGCGCGCGCGGGCGTGTATGGGAAATGGAAGATGGCAGCCGCGAACATGAACGCCGGCAGTTCTGCATCGACGACGGCGACTGCGGCGCTGACCCGTACATTAGTACTCAGTATATTATTAACAAATAATGTACTGAGAACATGTAATATATCTTTATTCAACATTTCTTGCATTATAAAAGGAAGAGTCATTCAAATTCATTTCTCAGTAACTCCTATTCGGACCACTAGGTGGGGAAGCAGAGCGCCCCGCTCTGTCCGCTCGAGCGGGTGAGTGATCCGCCGGGCTAAAATTGTTTTTTCGCGAGCCGCTCCGCTGGCGCAACGGTGGAGACCGCGAGCGGAGCGAAACGTAAACCCGCTGAGCTAAAACTCTCTAATGAGCGTCCGTTAAAAACCCTTAAACTTCGTAACGTAGCGACACTCTCCTCTTCCGCCTTCACTCCTCCTCGTTTCTCCTCTCTTTCACGCTCCCTCCCCGACCGTGGCGCCGCCTACACTGCTCGAGCGTAGCAACGGCGTCAACATGCGCTCCTCGCCACTCCGTAGACGCTTCTCGAGCAAAAATGGCGTTGGCAAAAGGGCCCAGGCCAGAGCGCGCGAGGAGGAGGCGGCATTCTTCAAAGCGTGCCAGTACTTTGCGAAGTTTAAGGGGTTTCGCGAACATTTTTTTTAACTGCGCGAACAAACGAACCACAAAGACAGCGAGGGACAAGGACGGGCGCAGACTTGCAACTAAAGTTTATTCCACAACGTCCACATATAAGTACACCCCCGACATACACCACTGCGCGTGCGCGAAAAAAAGGCAAGATAAAAGAAAAGTAAACCTTGCATAAGCAAAACGCGACCTACCTACGCTCGTCAATAAACCTCATCTCACTCTTATGTAAATAAACTGAGGTGTCACTGACACATTCTTGTCCCTTCTTTCTAATATGGTACGCCTCGAGTAGCTCTCTGGCTCGGCTATCTCGGCAGCGGCACAAAATCTTTACTTCCTTCATGATCGGCTTGCACGCCAGGCAGTGGACAGGCAAGTGCCCATTCGTTTTATTTCTAATAGACAATTCATGCTCACGCAAGCGCACATTCACACACCTTCCTGTTTGGCCTATGTAAACTTTGCTGCATGATAGAGGTATCTGATACACTACTCCAACACTGCAATCTACGTGGGAAATGGAGTTCTTTGTTCCGCACCCTTGGAAGTTATTTTTACTTCTTCCTATGCGCGAGCATAGCCCAGCGAGCTTGCCGGGAGCCGAGAACGCTATCTCAGCTCCATACCGTTTCACAACCTTCTTTAAGTTGTGGGAAGTCTTGTGAACATAAGGCACAACTGTACGTTTCTTATTTTTGCGCTCCCTTGCGTCTTCAGCAACATTGCCTTCCGTCTTTATCTTCTTAAGCACTGCCTCCACTACTGCTGAAATGACTGATTGTGGGAAACCGGCTTCTTCCAGCCTTACAATCTGCCTGTCAAAGCTTTCCTGTATTTTGTGCGTGCAGGACTTTGTTAAGGCTGATATGATACACTGGGTGGCTATTGCCCGCTTTACCATTTTTGAATGAGCCGAATCGTAAGGCAACAATTTCAATCGTAGGGCAACAAATCCCACGTAGATTGCAGTGTGCACCTACGGAGCAACACGTGTGAGCGCACAGAACAATAACAAAGCCGCCATTGTGGCCCGAAAGGCGGGGCCGCTACAGCAAAGAAATAAAAAGACAGCAAAACAAAGGAGTACCGACTACGTCATTTCCTCCACACTTTTCTCCTAGCGCGCGGAGGGGGTAGGGCCTCTCCTCAGTTTCCTTACTCCATGCCTCCGTGTGACCGACCGACCGCGGTGACCGCCATTCGCGCGCGCCGGCGCGTGAGTGTCTCGGGGGCCATGGGGCGACGCGCCTGGCTCCTTGCAACACCTCCAGCTGGCGCTAGCCTCCGCCGCATCTCTTGATCTCTTGACTTTCTCTTACTCCGCCGTGTCGTAAGCTGTTCGTACGGACGCTCCTGTGGTCGAGGCTTCAGCGACTTCGTTCGTAGCTAAGTACTTTTTTATCTTTATTAGCTAGTGTTTTGAAGTGTTTTCTGTTGCATGGAGTAGAGGCGCAAATTTTGAATTCTTGGTAAGAGTAGCAAACGTACCGGCTTTGTCTAGGTCTGGCGGCTCCCCCGTTAGGCCTAGTTGGTAGTAGGGACCTATTGATAGGCTTGGTTAATTCTTTCAGCTAGCTCCTCGGATTCTTACATGGGGTAGGGAGTGATAATTCTTTATTTTAGTTTGGGATAGCGGTCGAGGTCGGCTTTGCTTGAGTGATTTGGCGAACTTCCTCGTTGGGCCTAGGGACGTAGGCCTAGCGATGAAATCGAAGAACGTGAAGGCCGCGGGGGACGGGGAGCAAGTGCAGTGCGACGAGTGCCTGCGATGGTGCTTCCTCGACGAAACTAAGTTCCAGAATTTAGCAGACGCTAAGGAGTCTAGCTTCACGTGCAGGTCGTGCGAGGGCGTCAGGGAAGCCGTCCAAAAACTGGAAGGCAATTGGGCGGCTAAGTTCGACGAGCTTAAGGCATACCTGAGGGAGGAACAGGAGGAGCGGGTAGCACTGCAGGCGAAAGTTGACAATTTCGTCAAGGTGGAGGCGGCCCAGGCAGCGCAGTTAGTAAGGACCGTGGCCGAGCTTGAGGAAGAAAAAGAAAGGAGCGCCGAACTGGAAAGGCGGCTCGACGCGCTGGAGACGCGGGCAGCGGAGAAGGTCGGGTCAGGACAACAAAGTGCTGGCAAAAACTCAGAAAGTAGGGTAGAACCTACAGGCAAAGTGGGAGGCAGGGAGCCAGAGCAAGCCGTCCTCAGCTCGCCGCCGGTGAAACGGCGTAGTTATAGTGAAGCTGCACAACGCGCCCCGAGTGAGGCGACGCTGCAGCCACAGGGGCGCCAGCGGGCGCAAAGGGAGGGGCAGCGAACACAGGCTGCAGTCAAACGGTTTGCACGTAGAAGGGTCCTGGTGATAGAGGACTCCAATGTGGGGAGGGCCGAACGGGGCGTGATGGAGAGAGTGAAGGCGGACGGGCGAGTACAGGTGGAGGCGCAAGCGGGCAAGGGCATGGCGGAAGCAATGACCAAGGCGCGGGAAGTAGTTGGGGTCAGCACGGAGAGCGACAGCTTGGTCATTATGCATTCTGGGCTCAATGACGTGCTTAAGGGGAGAAGCCAGGACCTTGAGAGGCACATTGAGACTGGGCTCAGTAAGCTTAGAGAGGCCTCCGGGAGGGTGCATGTGACCATATGCACTATCCCAGAGGTCCAGGGCCAGGCTTACCAGGTAGAAAGGAGGGTGGTTGAGGCCAATCGGGTCATTAGGAGTCTGAGCGGACGACTCGGGTACAGCGTGATGGAGGTCAACAGGGACGTGTACGGAACCGGCTTCCGGCCTTTTTGTGCAGGATGGCATTCACTACAGTGGTGCCACTGGCAAAAGGATAGGGGGCAGGATGGGTCGCCAGGCAACAGCTTTTTTAGGGGGACCCAGAGCCCTGAAAGAAGCAGTGTAGGCGTGGACGATTCGAGGCAGGAGCCACAAACACGCAAACATCGGTACTGTAGGAGAGGTGACAGGAATAAGCGCAAGAGCCAAATTAAGTCAGACATAGGGTTCATTAACATGCAAGGTGGCAGAAATAGGCTAAAATGGGAGGAAATTGAAAAACAACTAAGACAGGAGAACTTAATGGTTTATGGGTTTGTAGAGACACATCTTAGGGACATGGAACAACCGCCCTGTAACCTTGATTATGCATGGGAATACTGCAACAGAGTGCAGGGTAGCAGAAAGGGTGGGGGAATTGGAGCATTCATTCATAAAAATACAAATTGGCAAAGGGTCAAACAGGAATGCAAGGAGCATTTATGGCTAGAAGGAAAAGTAGCAGGGGCGAAAACACTTCTGGGCTCTGTATACTTTTGGACAGGATCAAATGCTAAAGAGGAAAACAAAAAAATGTTGGACTGTATAGCAGCGGACATCAATGAGCTAGGAAAAGGATGTGAAGTAATTGTATTAGGAGACATGAATGCGCATGTTGAAGATATGGATGGGTACACAGACTCCACAGGTAACATGCTGCTGGATATGTGTGAGAGGCTTAACTTAGTTGTCTGTAACTCTACTGAAAAGTGTGACGGGATCATAACATGGGAGGTAGGGGGTCGACAATAGCTTATGCGTTAATGTCACATAGGATGTACGATAGATTAGGAGCCATGATTATAGATGAACAGGGCTCCAGAAGTATAGGTAGCGACCATAAACGTATCAAGTTGAGTTTTAAGAGGGAAACTAAAGCACGAACGACGCGCGAGGAAATAATAATAATATTTGGGGTTTTACGTGCCAAAACCACTTTCTGATTATGAGGCACGCCGTAGTGGAGGACTCCGGAAATTTTGACCACCTGGGGTTCTTTAACGTGCACCTAAATCTAAGCACACGGGTGTTTTCGCATTTCGCCCCCATCGAAATGCGGCCGCCGTGGCCGGGATTCGATCCCGCGACCTCGTGCTCAGCAGCCCAACACTATAGCCACTGAGCAACCACGGCGGGTGACGCGCGAGGAAACGCCAGATGTGATTTTTTACTCAGAAGACGAAGTGGAAATAGCGGCCAAACAAATTGAAGAGGAAATATCAGAGGGTACTGAAACTGATTGGACTTACCCAAAGTTAATGAGACTATTTCAGCGTGAGCTAGGTAAGGCGCGAGTCAGGAAAACAAGGCAAGGGATACGAACACTCAAGAGCTGGTGGGATGAAGAGGTTAAGAAGGCCATAGAGAAACGTCAGGAAGCCTCCAGGGAACACGGGTATTCCAAAAGTAAGGGAGAACCTGAAGCAGAAGTGGGGAGGAAATGGGTAAACTACATAAAATGCAAAAGGGAAGCATCCTATTTGATCAACGAGAAAATCAAGACAAAAGGGTCCCAATGGCTGTCAAAAATAAGCAATAAAAAGATAAACAGGCAGCTAGAAAATTCTGGCAACATCTGAACTCCTTGGGTAATAGGACAAGCCTAGAGCAGAGGTATATAGTAACAGCTCAAGGTACTCGGTTAGAAGGAGAGGAGGCAATGGAGCATATAGGAGCCATGATGAGGGAAACATTTACAAAACAGAGAAATGGTACATGCAGTACGTCGGAGAGGGATAGCCCGGCAAACCCACTGCTTTCGCTTGGACAAAAAGAGTGGGAAAGGGCTGAGAAGAGGGTACCAAGTAGCACATCGGCAGGCCCCGATGGTATTCCAATTACGTTAATAAAGAAATTGGGCCCGAAATCTAAGAAAGCATTGAGGGAGGTGGTGAGCAATATGCTAGTGGATGGTAAAGTACCTGACGAATGGAGGCTAAGTAGGATGAGAATGATATATAAGGGAAAGGGGGACAAAGCTGACATAAATAACTACCGGCCTATAACAGTGACGTCAGTGGTTTACAGGGTGGTTATGCAGATTATAAAGGACAGACTGCAGGCATGGGTAGAGAACGAGGAGGTACTTGGAGAGCTACAAAATGGATTCCGGAAGCATAGGAGGCTACAAGACAATCTGTTCTCGCTAACACAGTGCATTGAAATAGCTGAAAAGGAACACAGACCCCTATGGCTGGCTTTTTTGGACATCAAGGTAGCCTATGGCAGTGTACTTCAAGAGGGCTTGTGGGGCATTCTGGAAACTTTAGGAGTGCAAGATGGAGTAACCAATTTCTTAAAAGATATCTATAAAGGTAACCGGGTGATTATACAATGGGAAAAGCAGGTTTCGGAGCCTGTAATGATTCGGCGGGGGCTTAGGCAGGGGTGCCCATTATCACCTCTGATGTTTATGCTGTACCTACAAGGTTTAGAGGCCAAAATACAGCAAAGCGGACTCCGCTTCAACTTATCATTTTTCAAACAAGGAAAATTGATTGAACAGTCATTACCAGGACTGATGTACGCGGATGATATTGTATTAATGGCTGACAATGCAGAAGATCTGCAGGAATTAATGGACATATGTGGTACAGAAGGAGACAGATTAGGCTTGAAGTTTAGCAAAGAAAAATCAGCAGTCATAATTTTTAATGATAACATTTGCGGCGAGCATAAGATACAGGAGGCCACGCTAGAGACAGTCGATAAATACAAGTACCTTGGGGTGTGGATAAATAATGGCACTGAGTATCTGACAGAGTACGACAAATATCTAACGACTAAAGGTAACAGAAGTGCAGCGATTATGAAGAGTAGGGCACTGTGGAACTACAATAGGTACGAGGTAGTACGAGGGATATGGAAGGGGGTAATGGTACCAGGCCTGACTTTTGCCAATGCAGTTCTATGTATTAGAACAGAGACCCGGCAACAGTTGGAAATTAGGCAACGTGGTGTGGGTAGGCTGGCTCTGGGAGCACATGGCAAGACACCAAATCTTGGAGTGCAGGGGGATCTGGGATGGTCTTCTTTCGAGGGCAGATAGGCTAGTAGCAAGATAGCATTTGAGGAGCGATTGAAAAAATGGGGGAAATTCGGTGGGCTAGGAATGTTTTCAGTTACTTATACACGAGGAATGTTGACACGAGGTGGAGGAAGCGAACTAGAAAATTGACAAGCAAATACTTGGGCAGTAGCGGGGGGACAAGTAAGGAATCATCTGCCAAAAAAAAGGTTAAGGAGACAGAGAGGTGTATGTGGAGTACAGAGATGCAAACCAAATCGGCATTGGAGACATACAGGACGTTTAAGCAAGAAATAGCCAAAGAAGCGATAACTCTAAGGGAAGCTCATTGTTGTTTGAAGCCAGGACAGGTGTACTGCGGACTAAAACGTACCGAGCCAGATACCAGGAGATAGATTTGGTGTGCGAGGCATGTGGAGAGGAGGAGGAACGGCTGAACACCTGATACTTGCTTGTAAACAACTTCACCCTGCAGTTGAATCGAACGGGGAACTATTCAAAGCTTTGGGTTTTAAAGACAGTGAAAGTAGAATAGACTTTGAACAGGTAGAAATAACTAAACGGAGACTATCTGATTGGTGGATAACATCAACGCAAAAGTAAAGGAGTAAATACATAGGTATGCATGCATATAGAACCATTAAAGGCTAGGTGGCGCGCGCCGCCGCCGCCCGATTCAAAGGGTTGAGCCTCAATCATCCATCCATCCATCCATCGTAGTTTTCCTGTATGTGCTCCCGCAGGGAGCAGAGTTGCGCATAGGTCCGGTTTATGATCCAGCCCTGCAGTGAAGCCACTGCTCTCGCGCGCAGGAGGCAAATGCCGCGTGGTGTTCCATTAGCTTTTTTGTCTGCTGGTCGCGAGCTACATACGGCAACTGTATGCAAGCGCTAAGCAAGGCGACACTTTTTAATGCAGACAAAGCTCGAACGATTGGTGTAGACGGAGAGGCGCCAACCCCCCGAAATTTTTAATTTGTGTGTACATATATACACGCACATATACAAACACACGCACGAATGTACATATAAACAATAGGGCCCCCCTCGATCCCTCGAAATAAAATCCTGACTACGCCCGTGGCTCGAACAGCTCAAAAGTTCGCGTGTAAACGCGCATTACCTTGCAACAAAAAGCGGTGCAATGTTTTTCAGCACGTATATGAAGTTTTCTGGCGGAGGCGGAAGACAAGAAATGTTTTCGAGGGTGTTTAAAGAAAACTTCACACACGTGTGGTAGACAATTATGTGAGCACATTTTGGCTGCCGAAACGAGACGAATAATCAATGTCGCCAACAGAACTATCGAGCCTGCAATTATGTGAGTCACCGTTGACCGTCATTCATCACTAAACGTCGTTCACAACAACTGCACGTTTTCTATATTTACGGTGCCGGCGCGTAAATTTAAACGCATTTCAAATGTTTACATGCGCATATCTTATTTATGCAAAGCTTATTTTTACGATTCATACCGCAAACTTAACAGCTGCTTCGTAGCAGCAGATCTGCAAATGGAAAAAGATTGAAGAGGCAAGAGCTTCTAGATCAAATTTATTTCGTACAAGGGAATGGATGAGCAATGGCTGGTGGTAGCAGGGGATGAGTGCTGGTTCTTGGAGCCTCGGGGGGGAAGAATTCAAGGCCACTGGAAAGGAAACAAGTTATTAAGAGTATCAACAGGTTTTTATTGGACTAATCACATAAGATGACGAACTGGCAAAGTAATTATTCACACATTGCAGACTGTAATATGACAGCACATCGTTCTTTATCTCTTCATACTACTCAGGTTAATTTACTATAACACAGTCCTTATTAAAGGTACAAAAATAATTTCGCATTCCTCACGTCCACTAAGGCTGATCGAACGAGCGACATATTGCGGGCGGTAAATGCTGAAGCGATCGCAGCTGTCTCACAAGCACGGTGCCTTCGCTTACTACAAAACAATGAACACCATCACATCAATCGACTTTACATGAAAAATCAGAACGCCGACATAAAGATTTTAAAAAAAGGTGCAGAGAAGAGCCAGGGTGCAGCGGGCAAATTGTACCTGCTGGCATTTACTCTGTTCTGAACACACTTTTCTGGAGCCGCATAGTCAGAACACTCGTATTAGCAACAAAGCGAATTGAGAGAGTTGGTAAGTTAACATTCTAGGCGTATATGTGCAGCGCGACACAGACGTGTCGTCCTTTCTTTGTACCGCGTCTGTGTCGAGCTGCACATATACACCAAAAATTGCACAACTGAACAACTTCTCATGCCAGGCGTACGCATTTCAGCGTGTACACGAGTGTTACTCGAGATAAATGCCGCTTTAGTGTAAACAAGCCGAACTCACCTCTGTAAACAAGGCGAACGGACCTCGCATATCCCGGTCCCTTTCGGAGCCGGCCGGTCTCGTCCGTCCGCACGGCACCGCGTAAATAGCTTTGCCACCTTCCGTGCGATTTGCGCAGTTTGGTGCGCTGCAACCTGTCATACTTGAATGCAAGTGTCAAAATGATCTGCTTCGTTGCTCTCACCAAAGTCCTTAACTTAATATCCTCGAGTGCCATACCTGCAACCAGTGGCGTAGCTAGGTCGTCTGGCACCCGGGGCTCTTAGCTCTTCTGTCACCGCCCCCCCCCCCCCCGGGTGTAGTTGAGGAAGGCGGGGATATCGACAATTTTCGGGTGTCTTCAGACGTATATGACCCCCCCCCCCTCTACTGGCCCCGTGCACCCGGGGCCCACGGCCCCCCATGTTGCTACGCCAGTGCCTGCAACCCAAAGCCGATCGTTGCTACGCACGCTCGTTCGACGGTCCGCTGATTGCAATTTTGGTGGCACTGACAGAAACGAGTCGGCGCCGTTTCCGTAAAGTTGGCTTCGGAGCGCGCAGTTGATCATTTGACGTCATTTTGCCCCACGTGATTGCGCTCGGCGAATAGCGGTGCGAGCGGCGCCGGAAAAGGTATGCTCAACTCTGCCACACGGAATGCGTAACTCTGCTATACGGTAACTCTACTGCCATCGTAAATCCCCTCAATCTCCAAAAGTAGCGCCAACCACTTCCTCCGCTCGGCGCGGCCTCGACGGTGGCGCCGCCCGTGCGGGCCCTGCCGTTCGTTCGAGCCCCGCGGAGCAGTTTAGTCAGGCCCCGCACACTCTCAAGTTCGACAAATGGCCACAGAGGGCGAAAAATCAATCGAGGCGTGTTTCAGCGTAAGCGCGCAAGTGGAGCTACTGTAATTTGGTCAAATACTTTAATTTGTGCTTTTTCTGCTAGGGGCGCTGAACATGCTGAATTTTTACTTTACACAAACCATTGACATAAACAATCGAGGTGTCTAAGGATGTTTTGTTACCTCAGTCAAATAGGCAGTTGATTTTTTTTAATTTGATTGTTAAAGCTGCTTTTTAATCATAGCGTCAAGGTTTTTGTACTTGATTAACCGCCGACAGCCTATTGGTATCGATGTGTTTCCTGGCCGTTGGCGTTCGAATACTACGGCGGTAAAACCAGGCCCCGCACACTCTCAAGTTCAACAAATGGCCACAGAGGGCGAAAAGTCAATCGAGGCGCGTTTCAGCGTAAGCGCGCAAGTGGAGCTACTGTAATTTGGTCGAATACTTTAATTTGTGCTTTCTCTGCTAGGGGCGCTGAACATGCCGGATTTTTTACTTTACCCAAACCAGTGACATAAACAATCGAGGTGTCTAAGGATGTTTTGTTACCTCAGACAAATAGGCAGTTGATTTTTTAAAATTCGATTGTTGAAAGTGCTTTTTAGTCATAGCGTCAAGGTTTTTGTACTTGATTAACCACCGACAGCCGACAGCCTATTGGTATCGATGTGTTTCCTGGCCGTTGGCGTTCGAATACTACGGCGGTAAAACTAAAACATTTTCGAAAGCATGCTGGTTTCGTCTGCGAGTCATTACATAGACTTGCTGTAAAGAGGTCTACTCTTAACAAAAAATAGTGCCTCATTTTGTTTAGGCGTTTATTATCATAATGAATGCGGCGGAGGTTGAAGGAGTGCGCTTGAAGGTACGTTTTTATGCCGTTGATCTCCATAACACCGTAAGTACGCAAACCGATGTCGCAGAGCACTCGATGCATCATTGTGTGTTCTCCGCCATCGCTTGTTTGCTGTACGCCTACTAATTCTTCATTTCTTCTTCAAGTGTTGTACCCTCCTTTTGTCCTTGTTCTCTTGTGCTTCACTTACAGTATGTCGTTCCGTCAGCTGTAATGCGCATTTGCAAAACCAATACGTTTGATAAGACGCAGTGGTTATCATAATTTTGCTACACATGTATTAACCTGGCACATATGGTTCAGATACAGATGCCTGTTTGCGGACTTGTACGACGTTGATGCGGAGATTAGGATAATTATGACACCCGTAAGGAAGAGGCAGCTGACGGCCGTAAGCTGTTGCGTTCTTTCCGCCAAACTACCCGGCCTGGTAGTGCTGTAAAGATGCTGTATAAAAGTGACACGCGGTGACAGGGAAATTATTATACTTAGCAGCCGACCGTACGTTTTGCAGCTTAGGTCTTCTTTCTTGTGCGCTTGTACTACCCTTATTAATGAGCCATTTCTTGACTATGTTCTTGACTATGTAACCGCGTTTGTGTGGATGCGTAGACGTGTGCTTTTTGTTGTACTTGTAAAATGCAAATAAAATATTTTCAGGTTTACTCAATCTTTGGTGTCGTGTGCGTTTATTCCAGTCGAGGCCATCGTGCCACCTGGAAACCGCATTCTGTCAGTAGCCCTACACGAAATGCAACAGCTGGAGCGCGGCGGCACAACTCGGGGTAACGGCGGCGTAATAAACGAAAACCCGCTCGGGATGCCCTTAAAAGTCAGTTGAGCGTGTGCCTCAACTCGATATGACTCAGCGCTACATGTATTCTGCTGCGTTTCGATCGTGCTACCGCCAGTTTGGTTGCTGTGTGGCAAACGTAGCGCCTACATATATATGTAGGCGCTACGTCTGCCACACAGCAACTAAACTGGCGGGTGCACGATCGAGGCGCAGCAGCCAGAAACCCAGTAAAGCCACAGAACACCTGGTAAAGCCAACGGACATACTGTGCAAAACCCCGTTTCCGGATGGATGGATGGATGGATGATTGTGGCTCAACCCTTTGAATCGGGCGGCGGCGGCGCGCGCCACCTAGCCTTTAATGGTTCTATATGCATGCATACCTATGTATTTACTCCTTTACTTTTGCGTTGATATTGTCCACCAATCAGATAGCCTCCGTTTAGTTATTTCTACCTGTTCAAAGTCTATTCTACTTTCACTGTCTTTAAAACCCAAGGCTTTGAATAGTTCCCCGTTAGATTCAACTGCAGGGTGAAGTTGTTTACAAGCAAGTATCAGGTGTTCCGCCGTTTCCTCCTCCTCTCTACACGCCTCGCACACCAAATCTATCTCCTGGTATCTGGCTCGGTACGTTTTAGTCCTCAGTACACCTGTCCTGGCTTCGAACAGCCATGAGCTTCCCTTAGAGTTATCGTAAATATTTTCTTTGGCTATTTCTTGCTTAAACGTCCTGTATTTCTCCAATGCCGATTTGGTTTGCATCTCTGTACTCCACATACCCCTCTCTGCCTCCTTAACCTTTTTCTTGACAGATGATTCCTTACTTGTCCCCCCGCTACTGCCCAAGTATTTGCTTGTCAATTTTCTAGTTCGCTTCCTCCACCTCGTGTCAACATTCCTCGTGTATAAGTAACTGAAAATCTTCCTAGCCCACCGAATTTCCCCCATTTTTCTCAATCGCTCCTCAAATGCTATCTTGCTACTAGCCTCTCTGCCCTCGAAAGAAGACCATCCCAGATCCCCCTGCACTCCAAGATTTGGTGTCTTGCCATGTGCTCCCAGAGCGAGCCTACCCACACCACGTTGCCTAATTTCCAACTGTTGCCGGGTCTCTGTTCCGTTTCCTGTTGTACAGCGCCACCTGTGGTCGCATGCTTTAGTTTACGACGCCACCGCTACGCTTATTTCCGTAGCACTGTGGAAGGTACAGTTTCCCTTATCTAAGTTTGTATAGGTGTTCTCCGGTTTAGTCATCTTGCATCGTCAGTCGGTAACTGGCCTTAAAGGGGTGGAGACATGAAAATTTTCGTTCATGCGTTCAATTCAAGCGTTGCGTACTGCTTCAGCAAGCACGATACACACCGCGGGATTCATATATACCCGATAAATAATTTACTAATAGCATTGTTATAGCGAGCGGTTTCGGTTTCTGGGCTCCGTGTGATGTTCTTTATTCTATTCTATGACGTCGTAGGAGAGGAAACGCAAACGGCTTGGTCACAAAAATAGTGACGTAAAACTATGCTGCGTCGTCTACTCGCGCATACGCGTGCTCCGCCAGCAGAGGTAAACAATTGGCGATTCGAAGTGCACGTCGCGATTATTATAATTATTGCGAAGAGCGACAACAACGGTAAGAAAATATTGTGGCTTGTGGAGAGTCGGTGATTCATTCCGAAGCGCCGTAAGCTTTAGCTTTGAAGTGAACCGGAAAAGGCCTAGCGACGATTTCGGCGGTGCCGAACGATCAGCGGCGGTGAGGCTACCGTCGGTGCCAGAGTGACCACTCCTCGTTCGCTGATTGGCCGCTTCGCCGTACGGCAGCCGCACGAATGGGTCCCGGGCCCGTCCTCTCGACGGCAAGGAAATCTCGCTGTTCGCGAGCAAAACCGCCGTCGCACGGGGGCCCGCAAACGGCGTGCGGCGAGTTTCCGTGCCGGTAACGTGGACGGTCCTTGAGAAACGCCAAGCGAACGAGAGACCGTTCCGAGCCGCCGAACTATGCGACTGGCACATGCTACGTCAACTGCTTTCCGCGACAGCGCTGTGCATGTCTCGGTTAGCCAGGGTTAGCTCGGTTACAGTGTTCTAGAAGCCTGTAGCGTAGAGTAAGGATCGAAGCTGAGCTAGTTGGTTAGGATTCATAATGCAAAGTGGCAATCGCGTTCAGACACGGACACAAGAGGAGAGAAGCGAACATGAACGCCGCATATCCTGGTCCCTTTTGGAGTCGGCTGGCTGTTACACTCAACGTGTAAAGGCCCGTCCACATTACCGGCACGGCAACTCGCCGCACGCAGTTTGCCGTTCGCGGGCCTCCGTACAGCGTTCGTGTTGTCCACTTCTCTCCTTCTGCGTCCGTGTCGGCACGCCTTACCCCTTCTTTGTCATAAGATTTTCTATATGCCTGTAGCTCCGTCATATAGTGGAGGTTCAGCAGGCTCCGTAATCGGCATTTCATCGCACTCATCATACGTCACGTTTTTGTGCTAGTGTGCTATGACGTCAATATTTTCGTTCCTCCGCTGTGACGTCATAACTGCCGCGCTAGAGATGGGACTCGACCACGAGAAGGAGCTTTTAATGACTTTTTGGAGCTGAATTAAAATTATTTTGAAATGTTTGCAGCGTCCGATACCTTGTTGTGAGTGTCCTCGCATACGGAAGCAGCCTACAACATACTTATTATATATAGCCACAAAATTTGGTGTCCCTTTAAGGATGTCGTGTTGGATATATAGAGAAAAGAACCGTTATTTAAGGCGTAAAGCACGCGCACGTTGAGCGTTCGTGTTGCTGAAGCACGACGCATGCACGCGGTGTGCTCAAACGCGCGTAATTACCAGCGCTTCAGGTTTTGACAGCGTGAAAGTATGGGTACGTGGTTTGTAGGATCACATACAGTGCATATGACGTATGCGATAACCATTTACTTAATCAGACGCATAAAAATGTTAATGTTAAGCAATAAAAATGTTAATCCTTATCAGCGGGCCTTTGCGGCCCTTCTCGGCCATTATAATACTGCACACAAAACGTGCGAGTAGCCGCTGCTCCATATGCCTCCGAAGGACGCGTCCGGAGGCGAAATGCAAGAGCCTCCCGTGGAGAGATTTCTCGTTCCGCAATTCTCCTCGCACGGGCGCGGTATGTTGCAGCAGTCGCGGGGAACTTTTTTTGTTGCGGGGTGTTTGGTAATCGCGACGACAGTTTTTTTTTTTACTACAAGTGCTGCTTCAGGAGGGCTCATGTTACGGCTAACAGACGCCTCTGGAAAGCACCAGACATTACAATTGTTCCCGTTGCCGCTCTGGTGCCCTGGAAGCGCTGTCAATAATACGAAATAATGACACGCTGTTACGACTAGTAAATATAATCTAATAAAGACAATCACGCCAAGGCGCCAACTTCTGGGGCAGCGCTACCGCGCCCGCACGAGAATTACGAAACGCCAACAAAGAATTTACCGGCCCACGTACAATTGATCAAGGTGCACGTTAAACATCCCCAGGCGACCTAAATAAAGTTATCCGGAGCCATCCTCTACGACCCCCCCCCCCCCATAGCTTTAGTCGCTTCGGGACGTTCAAAACGTTAATCACCATAAACCACATCAATACATGCGGGTGTACATTCGAAGCTAAACGACTGCATACGTAAGTCATATGTGAGCCTTGCAAAAGCGTCGAGAATGTCCTAACCTCTGGTGGAGCTCAAAACATGTATAGCATGAATAAAGTAGCTTTTATGCCACAGGCCAGCTGCAGATGCGTACACTTTCGCCGGAAGACGAAACTACATGAAACAAAGAGAGCACATTCGAAAAAAAGTCAACTTAAACATGCTAAAAGCACGCACAGCTTGAACACATACACTTTTTCGAAGCGGCAGGCGTGAACTAGGCTCAGAAGAAGAGGTTGTGAGGAACCACTTCACAAAGCCGTGCGTTTTTTGCCACTTCCTCGAAGTCAGCCCACCCGATCCTATGTATCCGCACTTTTCTTCTTTGTGCGTTGCGCTCGCCGGACGATAAAGAAAGAAGCCTTTTGCCGTCGCTGTGTCGGTTGCGACAACCGAAGGCGCAGCAGCACGGCATCACAATTAAGTTCTCGTCCTCAACACACTCGATTTGTTCCGCTAACGCACTCGATCAGTCCGTTTGCGCGTATTTTCGTCGCGCAGGGCCAACAATGGCGGCCGGAGCGCACTGAAAAGAAAAAAATTGGAGGCTTATCAAGGTTAAGCCCAGTGGATGCGAAGCATCCACTGGGCTTAAGAGGAAGCTTTAGCTGAATTATTGCTCCGATTTGAAATTTTTTGTTCAACAGATGGCGTAGCCTACGCTACTAAATCAAGGCACATTCTAGCTGTTTTAAGAACTCTATGCAGACCGCGTAGCAATTTATGCCGCTCGAGAAAGTAGTGCGCAGTATGAAGACCGCGTACAGGGAAATAACAAAATTTAATATGACAGAGCCTTACAAGGAAGACGTGAATTGTGCTACAAAGCATCTTGACGTCGCTTAAATTGCCAAAAACTTTGTATGCTTTTTCAAGAGTCGCCCATTGAAAATGCACAACAAAATGGCGGCCGTTCAGCTGTTTAGATTCTGTGGTAGGTGTGTTTGTGAAAGCGGTCTTTCTGGAATAAGCAACGCGTTGTGTGAAAGGTTTGTGCAATATTTTGCATCGTCGCTGGTATTTTGTTTCCAACGAATGTGTGCCATCACAAAAGAAGCCTGTTTCTTCCGAGGAGGCGCTTGAAAGTGGTCGAGTACGCGCTGGTGTCGTTGTGCGGTTCTTGTGCACATGTAGTTTATTTGTTGCTTATATTTAATGCTGGGCGTACGACTGCATAGCTTATCGGATTTTAGACACTTCTAAGGTAGCGTAGCAGTACAGGTGTGTACCGTTGCGTCGTTGAGTGTAATTCCCTCCGTTCGTTCATAGTACGTAGCAGTAGGCCTAATCTCGCCCAGCGGCTGCCGACTCCGTCACCCTATCGTGCTGTCGCTAAGTTTTGCAAAATTCGTTGGGCCCCTAGGACCAGGTGGGTTGTTGTATAAACAATATCACAACGGCTCGCATGGCGGCAGTTTACACCTAACTGTACGACGTCCGCGAGCAGCGTGCATGGTCGTGGAACGAAGAATTAGTCGTGCATTCGGCACTGTATACGGCGTACCTCGCGAGGTAAAGACTATTCTCAAATGAAAGTGGATACGATGCCAACGTTGTCCTGCCTTTTTGCTACACTGTGCTGGCAGTGGCTTGTGCCAATGGGAAATAGACTCGCCTCGCTCGTGCAATGACAAGGCGCAAACGAGGAACTTGACGTACGATACAGGCAGCGTAGTGTCTCATGTCGCAATTCTGGGGTTTTACGTGCCAACACCACGATCTCGTTATTAGGCACGCCGTAGTGAGGGACCCCAGATCAGTTGTGACCGCCCTATACGTGACCCCAGGCGCTGCCCCAACGCACGGGGCACGGACGTTATCGCCCAGCCGCTAAGCCACCGCGGCGGGGATCTCTTATGAAGTACCTTCGCAGTTTTGCGCGGTGTCTGTACGAACTTATATGTCTCGTATAGCCACTGAAGATCCAGCGGTTGTAAAAAATGCTCTACACAATAAGATAGTATTGGAAGAGAAACTAGCGTCTCCGCTACGATGGCAGATCTCTTGCAGAGACTTTTGAGGCTCTTTCCATAAATGACAACAGCCTTGAGCAGATTGTCAAGCATGCGCCCCCACAAAGCATGCGCCAGACATGTTGGCCGGTGCTCACTAAAATCTTTAATGTTTTCATGGAAAGGGAATTAAGATACCATCCGTCACAACCCCATGCAAAGGGAATATGCCTAAATTGTACGAACTATACGTAGACTAATTTCCACGACGCCAATTGGCAAACACAATGGAGACCTGAAATGTGTTGAGAGCTACCGATACGGTTCTCAACCTGGAAGGAGCTGTGATGTTGTTCTTGCCATGTTTGCTGCAGAACGTTCTTGCGTGGTTGCGAGACATTCTCTTACAGAAAAGTCAGCACATCACTTTGCCTCTGCTCATTGTGCTAGTTACCTTGAGGAACAGTGCAAGGACATACACTGTTAATGGTTTCAAGTGTTACATTTTGCATTTGGTGCGTTCCAAATGTGTGGGTTGGTCGCCTACACGTGTGGCTTTGATTTCCTTAGGAGCAGCGCGACCATTAACCCTGGAGTGTGTAGAAACGGCCCTTTTCTGTTTTTAACGTTATCATTGACCATCATCTCGGCTGCTGACAGTACACTCATGCGATATTCTTGAATGCATGGGGACTATAGGACGGCAAGAAAAGTTGGTGTCGACATTGTTAAAATGCCCCCCAAAGCAACAGTCCTGCCGATACTCAAATACTACAGCTGAAAGTGCGGTCCCTCATCCACCCATGCAACTCACCTCATCGCTCGGGTTGGTGCAATGTCAAGTTGCGTACATCGCTGTCTGGTGCAGTCTTGTATGGAACACATGTCCCTACCACGAGCGGCAATGTTTGGTTGGTTGCGAGTTGCTGAATTTCTGCCACTAGGTAGCCACAGTATGCTTCCTAGCGAGATTATTAGGGTCTAGATGCTGTCACTCTCTTGTGCTGAACTGCCATCAACAGAGTGCATTCCATTTTTAGAACCACAAATGCAATCATTGCTCACACCGTGTGCTTTTTTTTAGGGGTGGGGGGTGGGATTTTGCCTGCCACTGTGCATCACCTTTGACTGATGCAAGCATTCTGCATTGAATGTACCACGAAGTGACCACACAATTCTAGAAATTGACCTTAGACATGCAGAAGATTCGGAGAGTTTATGAGACATGTTGAAACAACTGTGCAGTACTGAAGAACGAGACCAAACGGAAACAACACATAGGACGAGCGCCAACTTTAAGTGAAGTTTGTAGTCGCTGCTTGCCATGCGTAATCTTTTTTAAGCGTCCTCATTGTTCAATGCTAGAGGTAATTCAACATTAGTAGAACTACCCATCGCAAGGGCTGTACATTAACACTCTATAGATGTTTCCTTTTCTCTTTTTCATTTCCATTTGGGGTCATTACGGTCACTCTTGGCAAGCTTCGCAGTGGCAGTCCGTAGCTGGCCAGCTTTCTTGAGGTGAATAAATGCAACTACTAGTATAAGCTATAAACGACCCAGTACCACTTTGTGCAGTAGCTCACGTGGTCAACATCACTTGCAGGAGCTCAGGTGACTGCAGTTATGCAACACATGAGCACAGGTTGGCGTGGTCGCCTGTGCAGTATTTGCAGACTTTTATCCGACTGAAAAGGGGGAGATGGGGGGGGGCCCAGCAATATTACTTCTACGAAATGGTATTGGCACGGCGTGGAAGGAAATTGTTGAAAGCAGGTGAAGATGTCTAGTAGGAAGTACATGAGATATGTACAGGGAAGGCATACAATAGGCTCATGCTTTCAGTCGCAATGTGAGAGTGGAAGGCAAGCAATGGTTCATAGAAGCACTCATTCACTGCACAGCCGTCACATATTGTATATTAGATTGAGTTATTTGTATGTGATCACTGCATTACACATGACAATGCAACATGCAAGACCAGAATTTATGCGAAAAAAGTTATGATTGTGGGAAATAGAGATTGTTCTTTAAGAAAACGTATATTACTATGCGCAGAAAGTAATTGATAGGCCCCCTTTCACCAGAAAAGAGGGCTTATGACAACATATGCAGAAAGTGCACTGGAGTTGTTGAAGTATGTGTTGGCATACCCTCAAATTTCAGTTTGGGCACCCCGAAATGTTAGTAAGGCCACCCGTAAATTTCAAGTAGGACTACCCGCAAACTTAGGGTTGGCTCACACTGAAATGTCACGTTGTGCAACCTCTAAATTTAAGCTGGTCTGCCTCCAAACTTCAGTTGGGCCACCCATACATTTAAAGTTGGCCGACCCTCAAATTTATGCTGGCTTACAACGAAACCTCAAGTTAGCCCACCCGCGAAATCATGTTGGCCCATCTTCAACTTTCTATTTGGCTTACCCATAAACTTGCAGTTGGTGTGTTCTCAAATTAGTTGGCTTACGGCGAAATGTCAAGTTAGCCCACCCCCAAATTTCAAGTTGGCCGATTGCCAAATCGCAATTGTTCTGCCAACAAATTTCACTTGGCTAACTTTTACTACAGGATTCCCCACGAAATTCCTACGCAGACCTATGTATGTCAAAGGGTTTGCATAAATGTGATCTCGGGGATTTCTGAGAGCAATTTAGTTTTTTGTTTCAATTGTTTCTTATCCCATTTTAATATACCAATCATCAGCATGTGCACTATTGATTAAATGTGTTAAATTCGCGAATTAATTTTTTTGACATATGCAAAGCATATTACACTTTGCGCGTGACACAAGCACTTTGCCGAGGTACTTGGCAAAGCATACATACATATTGAAATGGAGAAAGCTGAACAGGGTAATGAATTTACGAAAACACCATAGATGTGAAACCCTAACATACACCCATAACACAAAGAATGTGGGGGAAATGTTCAGTAAATTTTTGTTTGTTATGGCAACGGTACCTAAGAGGAAAGGATACGAGATCATGAAATAAGCAAGAAAATTCTACCTTGCACAGCTCTGCAATGTGGCATTGCCGAAAGGCATTGCATGGATTGAGTACACGTACGTAGGCTGTAGCACTTGATTTTAACCGGCATGCCGGGGCTGCATCATTCGTCTGCATACTTGTGGTTGCCACTGTACATGACCATTTAGTAAGCTCAGTTACGAAAATGTTTTATTGATGCGAGTGGACACCACCAATCATAAATGTGTTTGTCAGATAGACTTAAATTGGCTCACATGATACAATGCAGAAAAACATCTCTGAGATGATGCAACATTGTTTGCTTTCTATTTGTTAATATTCATGCAAAGACACAAAAAAGTCCAATAACTACCTTTAATTGCCACTTATGCGCAGACTGGTAGTGTTTAGATTATATCGTAACTCAGCCAGGTGACATAAGTCGTCTTGATGGGAAACTGTAGCCTACTAAGAAAATGCAGTCTTGTGAAAGTGATTAGCCCTAAAAAAAGCGATAAAATATGTTACATGTCAAGTATAGGTTATTTCAGTGATGATATATTGCTGAATTGACACAAACACGGTGACACATACCTAATTTTTAAAACATTCGGTGTGGCTGCTGCATGTACAGTTTGTCTAGTTTGTCATGCCCATGCTAATGCCTCATTTTTTACACATCATGCCGTGTGTACCATCTTTGAAATGTCAGCTATACAGAGCCCTACCATTCCTCGCATAGAAGAAGTTGTGGCACAAAATACTGTGAACAGCGCAGTGCCACAGATAATTAGAAGTGATGACAATGAAAGTAAACGTGCCATACATGCCACAGATATGGTCACGGCAGCAGAATTTACATCAACTTTCTCTCATTACGTTATGAGCTTATGCAAGTCGAAATGTAATGGCATATTTATTCAGTATTCTTGTCGTGGCACTTGTGTGATCCTTGTATATAGCGATGCGATGGTACAGGAATAGAGAGCTCAGGTGCTGTCCCGAAGTTGAAAGGCAGTCTTTCCATATTTGCCTGAAAAAAAGAAAAATGAGGGAGCATAAACAACTTGCACTTGCTTCGATACGATTATGGAAGGCTGCAACAGAGGCAAGAAACTTGACAGCTGAGGATGGTAACTTGTAACAATGGTTTGTGATGAACGGTTCGTCATTCATCAAGTGTCAACATGGCGATTAGAAAGTGCACAAATGAGGTGTATGAAAGTACGTAAAGTAAACTTTAGCTTACAACAGCATTTCAATTTACACACTGAATGAATTTAATCAGACAGTGTAAGTAAACATAGCATTAATATACATTTGCACCTTCACATAAGAGATTGTCAGTGTAACAGATTCAGCAATGGAACAAAATATTTACCTTTCTAGGAGTTGTCCCTCGAACATGTGTTTCAAATTTCAATATACTGAAGTGTGTTTATACTCGATATCAACGTAAGGAAATGTCACTTTCACCGCAAAGGTATACCGAGACAACATACCAAGCTTGTCCAGATGAAGATGGTTGAATGGTTGAACTATATGCAGCTGCTTACGCATGTACCTCTAAAATTGTGCGCTGCACGACCACTGAGGTGAAGCACTGTCATTAACGATGAAATGTGTGAGTGCAATTTTTGTGCCTCACACGATGTAATGTTTGGCTGCGAGTGAGTAATGGGAGACGATGGCGAGTGGAGGAGGACGGTGGTTTGATAGCACCGTTTTCCTGTGCAATCACGGGGAAAGGGGTGGGGTGCGGTTACACTATCAAGAACGCAGAGGGGGGGGGGGGGGGAGTTGGCACATGTGTTTTAGAAATATAGTTGTCTGGGCTATTTGGCTAGATACAGCAATGGCAGTCATAGCAAGGATTTGTTGAAGCTGATGTGACAGTAAGGACCAATGATAACTGCACCAGTTCACCCTTCAGTTGCTCCGACTACAAGTGAATTTGTGTTCCTGGAAGCGGCTGGTTTTCATGGGCGGTGATTGCGCCTGTTCGGTGTGTGGGCCTACAAATACGTTTTTTTATAAAATAAACACGGAGTTGAAAGTTAGCGCCCGTCATCTTGTCTCACTCTGCTCCGTGTTGTTTAGCACGAAGACCCCACTGCTTATATATTTTAAGCACGTTCGCAGTCGTAGGTGCATGTGGCTGAGCACATGTGCCGCCTGTGCACCGTTTAAAAGTAATCTGCAGTGAGTGCAAAGAGTGGGTGCGCTGAGATGGTGTGGCATCATGTGCACTGTTTTCAGGTGCCTTAAGGTTTGGAGACTGAGTAAACTCGAGTTTCTGAGACACTTCGATGCGAGAGGCAGACAAAGCACTCGCTCCCCATCGCCGGCACTTACAATGCCAGTGTAGTCCCAATTCAGGCGACACTGTCAGCAGCAGGGCCAAAGCCATGGGGCCAAACGAAGCATGGCTGCCACTGGTTCGCAACGCCAATGTGAAGAACTTGGCAACACTGCACGAAACCGTCTGCTGTCTCCAACTTTCATATTCAATAACATTTTTATCTTTTTCTCATACAAATTTGCTTATTCCAATTGCATGATATTTCCGAAAATGTGGCCTCTACTGTGTAAAACTCATGTACTACTGCACTTATATGCATAGTAAGTGAAACTGCAATATAAGACTTAAAGTTTCGATATAATGCACATTGGAGATTTCACCAAAATGTCGAAATTCACTGCAGTTTGAGTGTTCTATAGAACAGCTAGCACCATTACACCAGTTCTAGAGTGAATATTTTTGTAAGAGCAAGTTCGTGCCTAAACGTCCAACTATTTACTGCTACCTGCTGCCTGATTCCCACTGTCATAGCTGCAAAATATGGGGTGTCTGAATGAGAAATCGAGAAATTGTTGATAAATGCTGGGAGGATCACCTCGAATTGTATTATTGACGTCGCGTTCCTTGTATAGTGCAATAGTGTTTGTGTTAAATGAGTTAGCACATGAGGTACTACTATGCTGCACTATGGGAAACTGAACAGTCTGCTCAATAAACAACTTCTTTCAACTCCACGTAATGCTGCATGTATGACGCTCCTGCGATGTATTTCCTGGAATTTGCATTCAAGCTGTGAGACACAAGTGTAGTCCACAAGAGGTCCTGTGCACTGTATTGTGAGAAGTACGGTTCGAAATTGAACTGGAACACATGGTGCACAATAAAATGATAATGCGTTCCACATCCCAGTTTCATCACTTCTAAAAAGTCTGCCTGATGAGAACAGTACTTTCAGGTTGTGCATACAGTACCGACATACAAACCAACAGACATATGTGTTTCCATTTGCTATGCCACGAATGTATGACAACTAATGAAAGTGGAGAATGTGAGTGCTTCTTTCACCTAAGTACGCGCAAAGTGTAATGCCAAAGTATTATCCAAGTAGACAAAAGAATTGTGTTTAGCTTTGATAAGACTTTTCATGCGTACGAACATAATGCTTTCTCATTTGGCTGGAAGAGTTCGTGTGCCTGGTTAAAAAAAATTAGGAACAATGTTCGAACTTTTGCTGGTCACTTTTACGTCTACATGGACAATATTCTGTCATAAAAACCATACAACCAGCACGTAAGTCATGTATCGCACCTTTTCAAAGCAGTGAGGTATGCCAAATTAACGATAAGCACACAAAATCTCAGGGCGAAATGTTCGAATGACCACACGAAAAGTAGCAAAGGCCAAACCATCACAATTTGCATTCCTTGCGCGACTCTTTCTAAGTCCATCTGGACACTTTCCAGCCTTCATGCCACGCAATGCCAACATGAGGAAGTGCTTGACATCTGTAAGACAGGTGCACTTTTTGCTTGCAGTCTACATTCCTAACGAAAATATCAAGACCTTCATATAATTACATCTTCAGGTGCTTGCTGCCTTGATAGTGGTGGGCTTCGAATAGCTCAGCGTGGATGCATACCTTTATGTAACTGCGATTGTCCTCTACCTACAGGAGATGACTCGCGGCCATCGGGGTGCCAAGTCAAGGTCGCATGTTATTACTCATACATATATACGAAATCCCACGAAAAGTACCCGAGTACAGAAAAGTAACTACCATACTTATTCGAATCTAGGCCGATAGTTTTTTTTTTTCAAATAATCGTACTGTCACGTGGTGGTGACGTTGAAAAACACAGTAGCAATACTGTGAAATACAAAGTAACTTTATTGGGCAAACCTGTGCCCACAAAAACAGGCTACACTTATAGCACAACGGTAGCGGTGCTATCTCATCAGCGGGTCAAGCGCATTGGCTTTTATACATCAGTCGTCGAATGTTCCAGAGTAATTGCTGGGACCCGCGTGCCTTCCACAAAGTTCACATTATTTGCGTCGCGCACACATGCACTCAGATTACACAAGGTTCGGCCACAGACAGCGGATGGAAGCATCGATAACATTTCCGAAACTTCCGATATATGCAGGCGCGTCCTGCGCTGTGCGATAACACTTGTTAGGCAGTGAAACGTGTCGCTTGATAAAAGGGTAACAAGTACACGTGTCAATATTCACAACTCTAGGGTCGGCTTAGAATCGAGGATATTAAAAAATGCGCCAGCTTTTCATTGAAACTGCTAAATATGGTGCATAGCTAGGGCCATCTAAAAAATTCAGTATTGCAGCCCCTACTAGCCGTGCCAGTAGCCAACCGTACACAAGCACGGTCACCATTTTGACCTGTGTCGTGTCAGCCGTATTGGTGTGCGGCATGGTGGTATCGCGATGGCACCAAGCAGGATATGCCATTACAGTGCCGCTATCAAACGAAAAGTTGTGATAGCTGCAGAGGCACTGTCGAACCTTCAAGCTGGGTGGGACCTCAGCGTCGACAAGAAAAATGTCCGTCGTTGTAGGGGACAACGACAGCAGCTTTTTGCGTGCACCACAACGAGGATGGCATTTAGCGGACTAAAGAAAGGCCGTCAGCACAAAGTGGAGACAGTTTTGGCCGACTTTGTTTGGATGCAGAGAACAGCTGCCCTTCCAGTGACAACAGAAGTGCTCCAAGCGAAAGCTAGGGAACTTTCGAGGGAGCGAGGCCTAACGCCAAAGCATTTCAAAGCCAGCCGGGGCTGGCTTCAGAAATTCATGAAGCGCTTCGGCTTCAGCCTCCGACATCGCACTTCAATCACCTAGAAGCTCCCAAGCTGTTTTGAAGAAAAGGCGATAGCTTTTCAGCACTACATGCTACGAAAGAGAGAAGCGGCAGGCTACAACCTTGGGCAAATTGGCAACGGTGACCACACGGCTGTGTATTTTGATATGCCAGTGGCGTACACCATGAATGAAAAGGATGCCAAGGAGGTGAAGGTGCGGCCTACGAGAAGCAGCGCGCAACTGTGATGCTCTGCTGCACAGCTGATGGACATAAAGTCCCTCCTTATATGATATTTAAAAGCAAGACACTGCCTGCTCGAGAAACTGTCCCAAGAAATGTCATTGTGCAGGCAAATAAGAACGGGTGGATGATGGGTGCGATGGTGGAATAGTGGGATAAGACTGTGTGGCGACAGCGTTCAGGTGCCCTTTGACAAAGAACTCACTCCTTGTCGTCAAATCTTACCGTGGGCACTTGACAGACGTGAAGGCAGTGCTCGCCCAAGCGAACACGGACCTTCCTGTCATTCCGGGCGGCATGATGGGCCAGCTGCAGCCACTTAATGTCTGCATCAACGAACCTTTCAAGGATCGTCTGCGGAAATATTACACGGGCTCGTTGACTGATGGAGACCACATGCTAACGGCAACAGGCCGCACCAAATGTGCATCGCTATCGCAGCTAACGGCCTGGGTAGCTGCAGCATGGGGCGACATCTCAGGTACTTTGATCATGCGCAGCTTTAAATTTAAAGTGCAGCATATCTAATGCGCTTGACGGTACCGAAGATAGTGCACTGTTTGAAGCTGACAGGGACAAGGAACACAGCAACGAGTCTAGCAGTGACGACGTTGAACGAGCTCTGCACGTTCAGGCTAAATAAATGCTGTTTGCATTTTGTGAACGCTGTCCTCGTTTTTTTTGTTCAGTACATTCAAGGTAATATATATATATTTTTGTTGGCCTCAGACTTTAGGCGGTCGGCTTAGAATTGGGGTCGGCCTAGATTCGAGTAAATACGCTTCTTGCAATGGTGACGGCTGTCGGGCATTTCCAAACATGCGCTGATAATCAATAGGTTAAACTGGCATGAGACACCGAAGCACTTGCCTACCTTTTCAATTTCACGCAACCCCGCGGATATAATTGTTGTTGAAAGTCGCAAGCGAGAACCATACATTGTTGCACACGTGGTTGGGGGACCGACGAAACACGAGAGAGAGGGGGAGCCGGCCAACGGGCGAGGGGCGCCCCACTGCACCACGTACCGGCCGGCACATCTACTGACAAGCTGATCCGTTCCACCGGCTTTTCGGCGAACCGCCAACTCAGTGCGAGGCGCAGGCGTCCCCGACAAAGACGAAGGCCTTGGTGTGGCCAAAAGAGAACGTGGACTTTCTGTAACTTCTCTCTTTCCATTCTCTTTTCTTCGATCTATCTTTTGTAAATAAACCAGTCTCGAAACGGATCCCAACGAGTGAAGTTCCTTCCTTCGAGGCTCCTGCGTGCACGACCCACGCCGTCCACCTTAGTTAACACGCAGCAAAAGTAGGCGGAGTCGTCCAAGAGCGACAGCAATTAGAGTTAGCCCAAAGGCGCGAGCATTCATTTACATTTTTCGTGCCGAAACCCGGGAATACTTCGTCTGCTGACATCGAAAGGGCCATGGAACGACTACAAAAAGAAGCAGGCCGCCCTGCGACAAGCAATCGAGAAAATCATCGCAGCGGCCAGCGACCTACTGCAATCGCCAACCATCCAGGTCGGTGAGCTTGAGGAACACCTCGACCTTCTCCTTGAACAAGCAGATGAGTTGAAATCTGTTAACGAGAGCATCGAAAAGAAGATAGATCTTCAAGAATTAGATGCAGAATTAGAAGCTTGTGCTGCATACACCCAGAAAATCTGCTTCCTCAAAACAAAGATCAAGAGAGCTCTCAGGAGTCAGACAGCTAACGAGAGCCGGTCGACAACTCCGTCAGTGACAGGCAACGTGTCAGAGCAGGAAGCATACCACATTGTTTCCGTACCACCTGTGGCATTCCAGCCACTATCAGCAACCACCGGAGTGATGCGGGTAGGTGTGACCACAGCACCCGACGAAATTTCTCGTCAACTAGAATCATTCTGGGAGATGGAGCACCTTGGGATCGTCGCCGATGTACAGCTTACTGCCAAAGACGACAGCGTTCTGCGGGTCTTTGAAGAAACAATCATCCACAAGAACGATAGATACCAAGTAGCTCTCCCATGGAAAGAGAACGCATCAGACATGACGGACAATCAGAGCACATCATCGCACAGACTTCGCTCATTAACGGCGAAGCTGCTGCGACATGAAGAAGCCATTCTAGACTACGATCAGGCAATGAGGAACTACCTGCAAGCTGGACACACCGAGGAAGCGAATGAACTTGGTGAGTCCCCGCTGGGGCCCATTTACTACGCGCCATGCCACACCGAGGTGTGCTCTGGCCTGGTAGCAAAACAACCAAGTTGAGAGCCGTATTCGATGCCTCTTCCAAAGCAGCGGAAAAGCTGTCACTGAACGACGTCTTCTTCGCAGGACCTGATCTAAATTCAAACGCTAACCCAAGCCGGAACTGCCGTAAATTCTCGCCCACTGACTTTCGCGTCTTCGGACGCGGGGGAGCTTATGCCCTTGATTCCAGCCCATTTCCTCGTCAGCCGCCAGCTAACGAAATTGCCTCCCTTCCGAGAAACCACCGAAGTCAAATCGGCAGCAGAGACACACCAATGGAGGCGACGCACCGGGCTTGTTCACTCATTCTGGCAACGGTGGAGACGCGAATGCCTACTGCAACTTCATTTAGCGCTTATCACAAAGCCAGGCAGTGGTAGAGGCATCGGTGAGGGAGACATAGTTCTCCTCCGGGATGATCGGGCTCCACGCCAGATGTGGAAAATGTGTCGTGTTTTGGAGACCTTTCCTGGAAGAGATGGCCGAGTACGCGCTTGCAAGATCCTTCTCCCGAACTAAAGCGAACTGCGACAACCCGTACAAGCCTTGTACCCACTCGAGCCCAGGGAGGTGCCAGCCTGTGCTAACAATGGTGGCCGGGAATGAGCCGGCGCTCATTGCGGGGGAGGATGAAAGTCGCAAGCGAGCACCATATATTTGCACCCGTGGTTGGGGGACCGACGACGCAAGAGAGAGAAGGAGACGGCGAACGGGCGAGGGACGCCCCACTGCACCACGTACCGGCCGGCACATCTACTGACAAGCTGATCCGTTCCACCAGCTATTCGGCGAACCGCCAACTCAGTGCGAGGCGCGGGCGCCCTTGACAAGGACGAAGGCCTTGGTGTGGCCAAAAGAGAACGTGGACTTTCTGTAACTTCTCTCTTTCCATTCTCTTTTCTTCAATCTATCTTTTGTAAATAAACCAGTCTCGAAACGGATCCCAACGAGTGAAGTTCCTTCCTTCGAGGCTCCTGCGTGCACGGCCAACGCCGTCCACCTTAGTTAACACGCAGCAAAAGTAAGCGGAGTCGTCCAAGAGCGACAGCAATTAGAGTTAGCCCAAAGGCGCGAGCATTCATTTACAATTGTGAGGTGGATGAGCGTACTGTAGAAATTAACATTTGAGTTGATCAATAGACAAATGGGCAAGCTGCCAGAAGTTGATGCATTGTTAAGGCTGGCTATTTCACCAGCAATAAATACGAACAAAGTGGTCGCCAACGGCATCTTGGAGGGCACAGAGGAAATTTGAAATCAAAATCACTTCAAAATAGTCGTTACAACATAACAAGGGAAATGCATTTTCGAGGATGAGAGGTCAAAAGCCCTCTTGAGGCATGACTGGCCCTGCATCTTATAAACTAGGCACAGGAGTGGTTGCAAAGCAAAAGAAAATGTTCAGAAGAAGCTCATAAACAAGGCAATGTAATAATGTTTCTAAATCAGTGTTGAGAGATAAGCTATATCAAAGATTTATTTAAAATTTATTAAGGGAAGACCATGTTACATTTTGTATAGTAACACCCAAGCATAAGAGCGTAGAAAAGCCTCGAATTCTGGAGGGTTCATTCTTCCAATATCAATGTCTATTTCTTTAAAAGAATTTAATAACCTCGGTAAAAAACTTTCAAGCATCTGTTTGCTATATTTGTCGTATGTCTCACAACATTCCATATTTCAGTGCGGCGGGTGGTGTAGGCAGGTACATTGTGATGCTGGTTGGCAATTTCCGCAAGCGTAACATTATGTTTCTTTATTTAAGTAACTCCCGTAGGAGTCTATATGTGTACAAGTCATTAATTTTTCTTATGTGGTACCTATCGAAAAGTGGTGCGGTGTGTTCAATGTAAGATACATCGGTAATAATACGTAGCACCCTTTTCTGCATGACGAGCATATTGTTAAGATTTGTCTGTGTGGTAGTACCTCATACTAAATGACCGTAATTGATATGCGACGCAAACAAAGCGTTTATAAAGCAGTATTTTAACAGAAGTGGGGAAAGTGTGTCTACTGTGACTTGGCATACTAAGTGTGCTGCTGAGTTTCTTGGGGGATTAGTCTATGTGGCCATCCTATTGTAAGCTGTTGGAAAAGGTTACACCAAGAATTATAATTGTGTTCAGAACCTCAATATTCATAGACTCAAACGTTATATTGTTATGCTGTGGGATTTGTTTACCTGGAGTTCAAAAAATTACTGCTTTGGTCTTATTGCGATTAACGTGTACACAATTCTTGTTTGGCCAAAAAGAAAGCCTATCAAAAGTTCATTTGCCATTCTCAGCAATTCTGTGTAGCTTTGAGACGATAAGAAAATACTAGTGTCATCACAATACATAACAAATTTTGCTTGTTGGTAAATAGGTATTAGATCATTGACATAAATGTTGAAAAGTAGCGGCCCGAGAATACTTCCTTGTGGTAACCTGAAATTATTTGTTTGGGTTGAGATTGAAATTCATTTATTGAGACAAACTGATGTCTGTTATTGAGATAGGAGAATAATAATGCGAGTGGTGTGCCCCTTACCCCATACCATTATAGCTTACTGAGGAGAATATTGTGATTGATGTAGTGAAAAGCCTGCGTGTAATCAACAAATATACGGATTGCTAATAACCTGTTGTCAAAGTTTTTTTAACGTGTACTCTTTCTGATCTAATAGTGCCAGTTCTGTGGATTTGTGCTTCAGAAATCCCTACTGAGCTTCAGTTATAAGGTGGTATCTGGTACAAAAATGATGAAAACCGATTTTGCATAATTTTCTCCAAGCCCTTTGAGAAAATTGGGAGGATCGATGTTGGGTGATAATTTTGTACATTTTTGTTTGTTTTTTTAAAAGTGGTGGTTACTCTGGCAGTTGTCATTCTGTCAAGAAAAGTACAAGAAGTACACAAGTTGTAAATATACACTAAAATTGGGGCGATATCATAAATGACATATACAATAGGCTGTATGCGCAGGCCGTCTATGTCACAGCTACGTGAACTTTTGAGGTTCAAATAAACGTAACATACCTCAGCAGAGTCGGTGTGAGAAAAAACGGAATTTTTTGTTTCTAGGTGTTGTGATATCATTAGTGTGGCAATAATTTGGGTCAACATTCTTGGCTGCAAAGTATTGGTTAAATACATCACCAAGTTCCTAGTCTTAGACTAGGTGTCCGTTTAATTAAATTTCTTGTGGTGACTCTCTCTTCTGCTTCTGTCTCGTAAGAGTGTTTATCTTGTTCCATAGTTTATCAGTTTGTACTGTGCAAGATCCAAACTCCCTAATATAATGTGCATCACTTTGCCGTTCATAATTGTTTTGTTAATTTACTTCTGAAGGTCTTAAACACTGTAACATAAAGGTTCCCGAGTTTCTTAAAAGTTCGCCTACAACCTATCTTGTTTTCTAATTTTCGTTAAGAGCTCTTCGTTTACCCAAGGCTTTTGAATCTTTGTACTGATTTTTCGCTCTTTCGTGACAAAGTGTTTCCTGTATGCTGCCACGACCACGACGTTACTAATGAAGATATCGTAAGCCTTTTCTGGCGAGTCTTCTAGAAAAAGCTTTATCCCAGCAGGTCCCGTGTATCTTGATCTGAAATACTTCCACAGAGTTTCCCTGATGCTTTGCAAGGTTACACACATTTTCTTTGTTTTATTTGTACTTTTGGGAGCGTTAAGAGACATACATATTGGCATATGGTCACCTACACAGCAGCTTAGAACGGCATTTGAGACGTTGGTTGGGTCATAGTTTGTGATAAAAAGGTCAAGCAGTGCATCTGATGTGGAGGTTGATGTTTCACACTTTATAACACTCGCGTAACCATATGTGTAAGTAGTCTTTCAAAGTCTATTGTTTTGCGAGTAGCACCTTTCATGTCAGTCTTAAAGTCACCGCCAATCATAACTCTCTGCCTATTCTAACTTGTAAAAATAAAAAATTTCTCAAGTGAAAAACGTGCAATAGTCTTCATCAGGGGCACGACAACGTGTGGCAAGAAGCAAGCACTTGCTTTCAACAAAAAGCATTTCGTAGTCATTGGTAATGCAACAGAAATCAGTTAACAAATCAGTTTTCCCACAGTCATCTATAAATAACAAGAGACTTCTGCCACGTCTTGATGTCCTGTTCAAGTAAAATGTGTTTTTGTTAGGCAATTTAAACACCTCAGTATCTTCATTGTACAATGTTTCACTAAACATAACATCACAGTGTCTGTATGTATCCACATTCTCCACTTTGTGCCTAAGATGTTTCTTTCTTTCTTGGTGGTCCTGGCGCTGCTGTATGACATCAAAGCGATCTTCTGAGAGTAGCTAGCTTCCAATTCCGGAATGTCATTATTCAGCGACTGACCATTCATACGTACACAGCTCAGTTGTTTTCTACCGAGGCCTCGAGGAGTGAAGCATTTTTCTTTTGGTATATGTTGAAAACTGTGCATGAGGCAACGCAGTTTCAGAAAGCAACCAAATGAACAGCACGCCTACAAATGTAGAGCCTTCAAGTCATCTTCATGTTTAATCACCGCAGCAATTTCACCTGGTGCCCTACGCACGAGAATCGTACCACCTGTGTGCCATACGAACTGATAGCCTGATCCCTTCGCACATTCTTTGGTGGATGTAAGCACTTTCCTAGACCGAGATGTCACATTTTCACAGATGTACCGCTTATCGTTGGGGCCATTTTGAGCCATTCTTTTAGCCATGAAAGCACTCTTAAGTTCACGGCGAGCACAGCACATGATAATCCCTGGTGTCTATCCAGGCTTTGATGGCAATCTGTGGAGTGCTACTACGTCTTCTCTAGTTATCACTTTTGGCTCTAGCTCTCTCGCCAAGTCATTCACCTTCTCAAGAACATCTTCCCCCCTTCGTTTCAGCAATGCCGTGGATTGCGACGTTGCGGCTTGGACTAGGCCACTCAAGAGCCTCGATGTCAGCCTGAAGGTGGTCTAGCTCTTTTGTGGTGCTGCATTTCTGCATATTCTCCACTTTGCCCCTAAGATCTTTAAGTTCTCTATCTTGGCGGTCCTGGCACTGCTGTATGACATCAAAGCAATCTGAGAGTAGCTAGATGGCTTCTTCACTGCCGTTAACCTTAGTCAGCAATTCGAGCAGCATGTTTAGCTTGCGGTCCACATCTACAAGCCTAGTGACCACTTCACTGTTGTATGTTCTTGCAACTGTGTTCATGCCGTCTTCTGTCCTACACCTTTCACGCTTCCAGTGCTTGTTTGCAAACTTTTTTACCTTAAAGTGTTGCTCAGTGACATGCGACCATGCTCCTACGTGAAATAAAAATTCACACTGTACAGGTCACTGCAAGATCACCATCACTCAGCACACATTGCCATAAGTTACACTGCTCCATGATAACAAGAACACAAAAGATGACAGGATTATTGCCTCGACCTAGAACACTTTCAACCGTGCATGTCATGTTTACATCATCAGTAACCCATCACACTGGCAGCAAACAGCAAACGGCGGAGTGTCTATGTACAGTGCAAATAATACCAAAGAATAGTAACCAACCTGCGACGGTAGATAAAACAAGGATTCGGCGGGCTGCATGCGATGCACTTCGCCGCTGCTGCCAAAGTGAAGGGCACTGCCCCAGCTGTGGCCGTGGCCTGCATGTGGTAACAACAGCGCTTGAGTAGAATGATGTGGCCGGCAGCAATGCAGCGCGGATTCAAAAGGTCAGACCGCCAGGTCCAGGATAAGCACAGGGCAACGAAGTTTACGGCACCTACGAAGCTTGCCGTTCGCAGCCTCCGATTCCGTGACAGGGGTATAGCCTGTGACAGTAGAGAAAAGGATTCAGCGGGCTGCATGCAATGCGCCCCACTGCTGCTGCCAAAAAAGTAATATAGTCAAAAAAGTCAATTTGACCACAGGGCGAGAAGCATTATGTGCCAGACACCGTGCGGCCAAGCATCTTGCCTGTTTACCATGACAGCGCCCTATCAGTTGGCCATGACAGATTCTGAAAGCTGTTCATGAGAGATCAACCAGCATTCCACCTCGGAAGCATAAAAGATGTGAACACTGTCCACGTTTGGCACCCACGCAAGGTGGCTAGAGCGAAATGCAAAACCCGAAGATACAAAATGTTCATGCCCACGTAATCAAGCGTACCCTTTCAACTTGTACAATACATTTTATTGGATTTGAAACAATAGCAAAAGTTTAATGCAGATTAAAAAAATACTACATTGCGCAAATTCTAAAATGCCATTCTGTCATTTGCAACGGCCAGTGCCATTGTCCTATGGCCACTAGGAAAGAGTGCACCATATGTGGAACATGCTGCATGGAATATTCTGAAAGTTTATACATAGTAACCAGAGCTTACCACTTTCATTACGTGACCGTTAGACATGACATAACAGTGTATGTATTACGCATACACCTTCCTTGAGGTGGTCAGATGCATGAAATGCAGAGGCAGTGGCCTAACATGTTACAGCAACTCAGACAAGCTCGTTAGTCGATTTTGGGCACTGCTGCAAAGCAAGGTCCCATTTCTTGATGGTTAGTGGCATTGGTGACAGTGTGCTCATAGGTAGCATGTGTTTCTAATAGCAATATGAGTGTTTTCCTTAATTAGCCATGTTGATTTCTTTACGTGAAGTCACTGCACTAGATGAGCTCCTAAAGCGAAGTTTTCTTAGCGTCTTGAACGTTATAACTGTCTCAATTAGCTGCTAGCACACGGTACAGGTGCGCTATGACACCAAGTGAAAGTGCACACTAAGTAAAGGTGTTGCTAAATTAAAGGTTCGTTTTAACGCAGTATTTCCAGCACCAAGCTTGCTGCTTTAACCATTACGCCAAGAATGCATTCCCGAAAGAGGCAAAGAAAAACACCCTTGCAATGTTTCATCATGCAAGCCAGCGCTTAATGACGTTCGGCATTGTAGTCATGTTAAATAGCTATGATGACAAAGAGTGAGTGCATGATTCTTTCGGCTCACGATGAATAGAGATGATACGGGATTCAATTTCCACTGAAATTCGCTATCACATGTCAGTTTAGTGCGGTTCTAAAGGCTAAACACATGGTGTGTTGCAAGTCACGTCGCAGTTCACTCAGTGATACAAATTATGCATGCTCTGCAATGTCCACATTGGTGACGGAGGGATTTCTCATCACATAAATCTTCAGAGGGTGTTTTGATTCAATACACCATTTACCTTTGCAGGCTCATGAAAGCTTCTCGTACACCTATTCCCACAGTGTGAGATGTCTGCATAATTTTTCTCCCGTAAATCCAATCAATGCACTACTCTTTCCTAGACCTCTTGTACCTTAGATGTTCCTTGATAGTGCCCTGCCATGCCTGCAATGGCCAACATGACTATTACCTCAAGAAAATGAGACTCCCTTGTCATACAGCTAGATTGCACTGCTATTGTTGTTTCTTTTGAGCTAACGAAAGAGAGAAATGACTATGATTTGTGCTTTCGTTGCATAGAGCGTGAACATACGCTATGCAACATTGTAGCAGTTACTTGGCATTATGACACATTTCATCTCTCGACACCTACTTCCTCTGATGACCAGGATAGCAAGGTATTTCGAAGGATTTATAATTGTAAATTATGTTTTGTCCAATGCAGGGTCCTGACATTTGAAAGTCATATTAACAGAACTGATACTGTTCCTCGTAACTGCTCTGTCATGTACATGCTCAATCTGATCTGTAGGTCGAACTGGGTAATGAAGGCAATGTTAAATACATTTTACAATGGGCATTTGAAGGATATGTCAAACCTGTGTAGCTGCCATAATAAATAATAAGTGTTAGATCACATAAGCAGATCACGTAGTGTGCTATACAAATAGCAGTAGTATGTAACTGTAATGAAATACATACAAAATGAAAGGGGAAGTGCTGTAAAGCTTGAGCGTCAAGCTCAGATGCGGTAGTGATGATGTAGTCAGCTCGCACACGACAGGGGTGACTGGAGATTGCAGAGATGGCCCTTTATTCTGCAGTTGGAACAAGCAATTCCTGCCAACGAAAAACCACAGACGTAGTAGAAAATTTGCAAGTAGTATGTAGTAACAAGTTTGCATGTGAATGTCTATGCAGCCGGGTAACCTCAAGAAAAGTGAAATACTTCAAAATTATGGATATAGGTGCCCATAAAAGGCACTAAGGCTGCCATTTGAGGCATATATAAGAATCAATGACTGTCCTTTAGGCTGCTCCCCCGACCCCCAATACAGGCTCAAATAATAAGTTCTAACGCTGTGCATTTGAGGATAAAGTATGATTTCCTTCGGGACTCAACCCACTGACTCCCCCCCTTTATTGTGAAATTCAGATTGTTTTCACAATAAAATGGCTTGAGGCAGGTTGCATAGATGAACAGCCAGCAATTAGCCCACTCAGTTGCCCATAAGTTAGTAAGGTATGATAACGACATCACTTACATGAAATGGCACATTTCTAAGGTCTCAGTCTCTGGTAATGTCGCAATGTTAGCAGAGTGATGAGAAGAAGACTTGGTTGCGGAAGTAAACAATGTGGCCATCAAGCTTTCAGAATTGGAGATTAAATATCTCAAGAAACGTGACACACGCTTTTTTGTTAGGCAGTGTGTAAGTAGCAAAGCAGCTGTATATAGTTCCTCTTTCTGTTATTTCAACGATGCCGATTTGTGTAGAGTGACAGAAAATTCTAAGGCATGTGTGTTAGCTTACGAACTTAATAAATTTTTGAGGAAGTGTTATGCAAAAATTTTTCGCCAGTGCACTAATTGCAGCTGCCACATTACAGCGCAAACTTTCATGAACAGCCTTACGAGCTCAACACATAGAAATTGTGCTCATTGTTGGAATCTGTCAGCCAAAAAAAAAATATGTGGAGCAAGTTCTTGAAATGCCACAGCATCTTGGAAAGAAAGTGGAGATAGTTTAGCGCCAAGCATGTGATAGTGTCCATCAGGTGACCCTTCAGAAAGAATAAAAACTTGCCAGGTGTGACAGGTCACATGATTTGCCTTGAGGGACACAAGAAAATGTGGAAGCAAACAAACATGCTGAGGCACTATCAGCTCCATAAGGTTATCTCAACATATAATCAAACGCATCATAAACTCGCACTCGCGCTGCGACGTTTTATTCACATATTCATCAGCTCACTCGCAGGTCTGTTCCTCCTTGGTGCAAATGACACTTGGGAGAACTTACTGAAAGCTCATACTCGTCTGCTCTGATGCTCTGAGCAGCATGAACGCACTTGTGATAACAATATCCGTCCATACTTACTGACACAAGTTTAAAAACACAGTTATTTCCATTCGCCCATAATAAGGTAGCAATAATTTCCACTAGCTTGCAACCACATACACTGCCACAAACACTGGAGTTTACAATGTGCTCATAGGCACACTGCCTTTCACTCACACTTATCTTCAATCATGCATCTTGCCATTACTTGCTCTTTGCACTTCTTGCATGCCACGGTGGTGCAGTTGGTTCTACAATGTATGTTTAAAGGGGATAACTGAGGTGCGATAATGGACGAGGTGTGTCTTTCATTGAAAACATCAGTGTGCTTTAATGAAATGTATGTGTTACTCCGTCTGGATGACGTGGACATTGTTACCTGGTAGGCAATGAAACAATGATGTGCAGCAACAGTCTGTGATGGTACCCATATGTGTGTGTGTGTGTGTGTGTGTGTGTGTGTGTGTGTGTGTGTGTGTGTGTGTGTGTGTGTGTGTGTGTGTGTGTGTGTGTGTGTGTGTGTGTGTGTGTGTGTGTGTGTGTGAAAATCCCGAAGAGGATCTGCTGTAATAAGAACAAATGTCATGCATCTGTCGTAATGTCACATAGTTTTCATATGTACGGATAGTTTGGTACAGGAGCACAGTTCTTCCATAAATCACTCGATGAAAAGTTTCCCCAGCAGACATTGAATGTTGTTGCTTTGTCACAATAACTACACAATTAATGCCGCTACATTAAAATGCATAATTGTGTCTATCATCATGAACACCCTAAAGGCTATGAATGTGAGCTAGTTGGTACAAATTCATGGGTGAAAAACAGTGCAAACACGGACAAGGGAAGAACACAAGACCACACACGTGCTGTGTTCTTCCTTTGTCCGTGTTTACTTTGCATTTTCTTCGCACATGGACCACGACGGAATTCAAGTCCAAGCAACAAATTAGAAGCCAAATAATGCATACAACTGCCACAACAAGAGTCACCCTAACAGAAAACTGACTGTGAAATGCGAACCTGAATTCAGCAGTTAACAAATAAGATTGTGCTGCTATTACCGGCCAATAAAAGTATGAGGCCGACAGGGAGTATGTGCACAGTCAGTGTCGCACTCACTGGGGATTTCACTGCAATTCACACAATCTTGTTAATCCATAGTTGCTTATATCCCTACTGACGTGTGAAACGTAGGTAGATGTGGATGAATGGGTGCATTTAAGCAAGTGCAATTTATTGTTGCAGTATGTACAGATTCCCAACACCTTGAGAAAATACACAGGTTACACAGAGTAAGCACATAGGTTTGTAATCATTTCTGATACCAGAGATTAAAATTTATGTGAAATCCTGCAACATTACTTCAACTACACTGTACTGATTCTACAAATTGCTGCACAAAATGGAATTAAAAATTAAATAGAAGTCACTCGCTGCTTATATACCTGCCTTACTGAAGTCTCCCCGAGCTTGGCGCGCATACACGTAAGGTCCTGGAAGATGGTCTCCAGAGAATGTGTGAAGGTACGTGGTGCTGCAAGCAAACGATACAGCATTTGTGTCAAATGGCGCAACTTGTAGGCGAAAATGCACAGAGAAAAAGAGTATAATGAAGTTTAATTTGGCATTTTAAAATCGCATATTGGCATTGCTCATAGGTGGACATTTATTTAAACAAGTAAACAGTGGCTGCATTAGCACTGCAGCACCAACATTAACTAGAAAAAGACATAACATAGTGGCACCTTCTTCAAAGAAAATGAGTGCGAATAATGCACTTGTGTTACAGCATCTTTCTCTTTATCAATCAGGCCAAAAGCGTGCCTATTATTAACAGTACCAAGCCATACTCCGTCTTTGTGCACGTTACCACACATGAAAGAAGGCACTCGGGCTCTTCTATGTTCACAAACTGATAGGAGTATTCAACAATCCATATGAACATGCATACATGTTGAAGCGCAGTGAATAAACGTGAGTACAACACCTGTAGCACAACAATATGCAGTTTTCTATCAGCGTCATATTGCTTCTCCAACAGAGGACAGTACATGATTGCAGTAGCTGTCATGCCCCTCATGTTCGTTCTATTCATTACTTGAAATCTTCTTCCATTACATGTGCATGTGCTGATCAACAAGCAGTGCGATGTTTGGTAAAGGTGCCGTTTAACGTAAAATGCCTGTCGAAATGCGCTGCTGCAGGAATCTTGATGCGTGGTGTTTGCTTGGTAATGGTTTATGGTTGCAGCTATGTGCTACATTACATATATCGGGAATATGTGATGTAGAAGACCAGTACTATGTGGCACTGTTCTGACTGAGTCAGCCAGCATTACAAGTCTGCAATTCCTTTGTGACACAGTAAGATCGTCATGCCCACAGTGCTCGATTGAACTTAGTCATAAGGGTAGTGACCAGCGTTACTCCCACACATAACAGTTATCATCACTAGAGTTACCTCCAAGTACGCACATCATATCTGTACTGTCTAGAGAACCCCGTGACATTCAGTACTATCAATGGAGTGCAACGATGAAAACTAACAGTTTTGAGCATGCTCAGAGGATGAAGTGCAAATGAATTATTAACTTGTGCACAAGACCTCACATCATATTGAGCTCATCCTCTGCTATGCCAAGCTGTTGCAAACAACGAATCGAGTATTACCCTATGCGGAACGTACATTGTGGCGTACGACAGAGCCCTAGTGAAACAGCTATTTATTCTATCACTGCACAGTAGCGATGAGAACCTGTTTGTGAAGAGTGGTGATTGTGAGAGTAGACTCTTAGAGGCTGCTTTGTTCTTTGTGCTGTCTCATTTGCTCTCTCAGAATGTAACACATGTATGATTAGTATTGTACCCATGGTCTGAAGTGTTTAAACTTTTAAGAGTGTGCAATCTTGTATTTTATATTGATTACCTGTCCTCCCTACTGTAATGCCCAATGGGCGAAGTAGGTATGTAAATAAAAAGAAAAGTCCGTGCATGTTGTGTACAATTTACTCCCAAGCAGAATCACCTAACGTTAAAAAAATCCAAGGGAGTGTACTGTAATTCATCGCAAGATGCTGGCGGAGCGTGAAGTAAAAAATATATTATGGGTTTTTTACGTGCCAAACCCACGAAATGATTATGCGGCACGCCGTAGTGAGAGACTTCGGAATAATTTCAACCACCAGGGATTCTTCAACGTGCACTAAAATCTAAATACGCGGATCTTATCGCATTTCGCCCCACTCGAAAGGCGGCCGTCGTGGCCGGAATTCGATCCGGCGACTTCGTGTTGAGCAGCCCAACACCACAGCCACTAAGTAGCCATGTCGGGTTGGAGCGTGACCTCGTGGGGTAATGTGGAACAAAGTTGTCGCAGCTACAAATTGGTAGACAGCAGTTTTATCGGCTGCGTAAACTTGTAAGCATGCGCTTACTAAGCAGATTAACAGACACGGTGTCACGCGCGCTCCGGAATGTCCGCGGTGTCGGAAGTATGGTTTGAGGAAGAGCGGTAGTAGCAGCAAGCGACCCTCGTATTGCCCGTCGCTTCAACGCGAACAGCGAGAACGCAGCGCACACGAACCCTCGCTGAGCGTAGCCTATCGTAGACCGGCATCAAGATAGGACCTGCGCGGCCGCGCATACGCAGTCGCCGGTGGATGCGGCTTGCGGCCACGATCTTATCGCACTTGCACTCTGCACGGAACATCACGCGGCGATGCCGACGGCGGAAATCCGCCAGAATTGTTCATATATGTGTGCTATCGCAACACGGAAAAAAAAAAAAAATGAGGGGGGACGTTCGGTAACGGTTACGCCATAGCCGGTTACACCATGGAGGAAGTGTAGGTGTGCGGGGCGGAAGATGAACATGAAAACGAACCAGATGCAGCGATTCCTAGGGAATGAGGAGGGGAACAAGATAGTCATTTAAAGTGTTCGAAGTTATGCTGCCTTCTAGTGGCAAAAAATGTTATTAATATTTAGATGAAGCATTATATCAACAGTGAAAGGTAATTACATCAGAACTGCCCGTACAAATGAGTGAAATTCGCTTATGCTAAAAATGGGTCCAGTCATTTGTGCGTTGCGTTTAGTACATTTTTTTATGGAGCTGTTGTTACAGTCTCCAATCCGATTGCACGTTTCCGAGGATGGATGGTCTCTCATTTTTTTTTTTTTTTCATACGCGCAGCCGGAGGCGACGGGCGAGAGCACGCGCTTGTCGCCTGCAGAGCACCAATGGCGCACTGTGAAGCGGCAAACCTGTTACGTGGCCCCAAGCGACACAAGCCCACGTAACACGACAAAGGACTAGCAATCGTTACAGCTACGCCTGGAAGTAAAGCGAAGTGGAACGGAAACGTAGCAAGCGGCTTCAAAAACGCGTCGCCGCTGAGATACAAGAGAACCTTTTGTTGCAAGCTAAATGCATGTGCACTTTCTGTTAAGTGCGCCTAGACTTGCTACTTCGACAATGCTGCTGTCACATACGCATACCTTTCCCGGACGTTTTCGTTGCAATGCTTCCACACCTTGCGTTGTTGACTTGCTGCGGATTTCGCCAGAACGCAGGGCGCGCGAAATAGCGTGCGACGAAACAGTAGGTATTTCCATCTGCCTCGCCGAAATAATTATTCGACGAAGTTGCGACACGGAACAGCACGTAGTATCTGGTCAACACTCAATACGTGTCCGTCGTACGGGTGGTCTGGTGAGGCAATGATTCGCAGAGAGAATCACCTGTAGCACAACATCACTGGTCTCATGCCACACGCACCACGACACACAACACGCCAGCGCGCAGTAAATGGCAGCCACGTGAATGCAACAATACTTTGGCTGCGGCTATTACCGCCATTGGCTTATAGCACGCCCCAGGGCACTTTCGAGTTTCGGTTTCGAATGACCGCGTATGATGTAATGCGTGCGAGCGAGAGGGTTAGGAGCGCATTCCATCGGCGATGCAGCGAGCGCTTGAGTGAGGTTGCGGCAGCAGCTCGCGCAGGCGCAAGTGCTCGAGGGGCGGGTCTTGAACGGCATCGTCTGCTACGGCGACGCGCGCTGGCCGCATTGTCTGCAAATGTGCTACTGTCAGGGTGGTGCGCTGATGTCATCGTTACTGCGTGAAATGAGCCGGTATTCTTTACTAAGCGTTGCGCGACGCCCACTAATATGCCTTGACGGTAAGTTCATCGCTGAAAGGTGCAGGGCAATCATAGACGATGTAGTGATTCCATACGTTATATTGACAGCCCAATCCCGGAAGGCGACTATATATTCCAACACGATAGGCCGCCGATTCACATTGCTCGTGTGTTGCAAGGAACGCTCAAGGAGCGTGCCGTCACTCTCCTGAAGTGGCCGCCCCAATCCCCGGGCGTCAACATCATTTAAAATGTCTAGGGAGTATTGAAAGCATCGCTGACTCACCACCCTCTCTATTGTTTGCCCGAGGGATAGGCTTTGGGCCACCATCGTCATGGCGTGAGACGTGCTGCGAATGAACACATCGCTGTCCAAGTCACTCTGCACTTCACTGCCTTCCAGGAAGTGCGCTGTCATCGCGGCCGCTGGGGACATGACGAGATACTACTAAGTCAAGTTCGGAACATGACGCGTCTAACTCTCCGCCGGCGAGCAGGGCCTGTTTGGTTTAGGGAATGATTGTGGAAAAAAATCACTTCCAGCTCGTTGTCGTAACCTTTAAAAGATTCCTTTATTCGTATCCGTTTCTTTCATCGTGTATGGCCCCCAGAAGTTATCATTATTGAGTGCCTCGTTTTCCTTTAGAGTCAAAGACAGCACGTTGCGCGCATATCTTGGTGCGTCTTGTCCCTACATATTACATAGCACACGTACTGAAGAAATTTACACGCACGCACTCGGTACCCCGGCCTTTTGAAAGAACAAACGAAGCATGCCGCCAAAATAAGTTTGTTGAACTCCATCATCGCCAATGAAGGCTCAGAGTTTGGCGTCGCACAACGTTCAGTACAGAATGTCAGCTCAGTTCCCGCAGTTACGATGAAAGCGGTGCCCCGCCCCTGACAGTAGCACGCTTCCCAACAATGCTAAAACAATGCAGCCAGCGCGCGCCGCCGTGGCAGACGACGCAGAACACGACTCCGCCCCTCCTGTATAGGGTCTACGGTGCCACTCTGCGGCCACGCGAGCTGCAGCCGCCAGCCGCTTCGGTCCTTACCGACTCCAGCGCTCGCCGCATCGCGATACATGTGTGTTCCGAGTTTTCCCCTGAGTGAGAAACAGACTACGTTGGTGCATGCGTGTGTGTTGACACGTGGGTGCGTGTTGACGTGTGTGTAGACAAGATGACATTCTTTGTTTCGATGTTATTTACACCAGGCAGCGAGATAACAGAGCCCAAGTTTCTACGTGTCACGCACTACATTCGCTTGTGGTCCTGAAACGCAGACGCTGCGCGTCTAGTTTATCGGTTTGCTTTTGCCATGGCTTTCGCTCTTGCCATACGGTCATCTCCTCTCTCGCTCTTTCGCACATGTTTTATTATTGTCCAAGTGTTCGTCCCGCTTTTCCTCTTTCATTAGCCACATCTCTGTCGGCGCCCAGGTGACGGAGAGCTGTTTGTTTCAATGTGAGCAATATGCCCCACCCTCGGTCCCTATAACCGGTCCCACTGCGATGCTTGCGCGTCACTGTACAGTATACTGCCTGGACATGTCCCAACGCACCGATACTCTCCTCATACTCAACCACACATCCGAACAGTGGGAGGCCGCACTGTCCAATTCGAACCCGCTTGACCAGCAACAACTTCTATATGGTGGACCCGACAGGCAGCCAGAGCCGCCGCAATCTCTTCTGGCTTGTATCTGACGTGTGAAAGTTCTAATAAAAGGGTTCCTGTTATAACACAATTTGTACTGTCTTCTGAACTGAAGTGTCGGTCGGCTGCAAACGTCTCTCCGCTGCCCGCAGCAGACGCAGGGTACGCGCCGAGCAGACGACAGAGCAGATGCGCAAGTGGACTCGGGCGTATTCCAGCCGGTAGCATGGCCCAGCAGCCATGGTTGCTATAGTAACGGCGCAGGGAACCGAGCGCGCGTCCTAGATTTTTTCGTGGCAGCAGCAGAGCAACACTACTCGCTTACGACCTAATGCGTCTAATAGAGGGGCACCCGGACCTTGTGCTACGTGTCCTCGGTGTACTAGCATAACAATAAATGTTCCTGCATTTCAGAAACCAAGCCTGCAGTGGCTATGGGAGGTTATCTCATTTTTACGCATCTGTATGACAGGCAGTGTCATCTGCACTCGTGACGCTGAGAGCACACGCATGTACGTAGACGCGTAGTGTGTCTACTTTACGGCTTAGCTGCTACAGACGTCGGGTGCTGGCTTTTTTTCTCTCAATGAGAGAAAAACGCTTTCGAATCAAAACTTCCTCCGGGAATAGGTGGTTATGCTCAGTGCCTGTTTGCGACCTTTTCCGACTTCGGGGGTTGTTGCTGACCATAGGCGCCAAGGGCCTACGTGCGCGAGCCCCCTCCGGAGTTTTCCGGGAAAGTCTGAGCCACGTCACCCCCCACCACCACCAAACGTTCCAATACCAGTGCTTTGTCACCCACATTATGTGACGTTTCTTTTAACTTTCCTCGACGTTTTCACTTGAAATTCTGCTGGGGCAACCTTGGCGCGGATGAGAACGGCTTCGAATTCATACTTTCGCTTTCATTCTTCAAAAAGAAAAATTAAATTATGGGGTTTCGCCTGCCAAACCACGATCTGATCATGAGGCACGCCGTGGTAGGGTACTCCAGAAGTTTGGACCACCTGGGGTCCTTCAACGAGCACCTCAATCTAAGTACACGGGAGTTTTCGCAATTCGCCCCAATCGAAATACGGTCTGCCTGGCCGGAATTATATCCTGCGATCTCGTGATTTGTAGCCCAACACCATTCTCACGAAGCAACCACGGCGAGTCGCTTTATTTCTGCAAATCCTGACATTATGTAGGAGGACGCGCGCATTAGAAGCACTAGCGGCTTCAGCGTCATCCGTATTTTCTCACTTCAACATTGTTTACATTTGCACTGTAAACACCACGAACGTATACAATGCATTTCAGTATACGTGCAGCACAAAGTTTATTTCATTTTTTGAAACAGAAGAATGTACCCAATTATCAATCATTTCAAAAGGTATGGATAGCTCATACCTAGAGAATTAATATGTAGCTGCACATTCACCTCGCTTTAAATTGCTTTGCGGGATTTTTTGACCATGACAGAAAACTAGACTTCAGTGACCCCTTCGGCAGAGTCTTTTATCAATGGCGTGCGAAATGCAAGTAAATGTTGTGTCTGCTAGTAATGCTTCTCTTTCCAGTAAGCAATGATAACGACTCAGAGAAATAGAAAACTCCAGTAATCTACAACATTTTGTAGAGATGGAAACATCGCTACTTGCATGCAAAGGTCATAAATATACACGGTGTCCAACATAACGTCAGCCAAGAATAGAGAGATGAAAGGCGCATCGGAAGCGACATTGAACCGAACGCATACTATTCGCACTACGCTATATAGTAACTCATACAATTTTTTCTTGTTTTCCCCATAACTCAGTAATTAATGAAGCTTCATTATCCAACTGTTTAAATTGTTGGCTGAGAACCCCGTGTATGATACGCAGATTTGTACAGCCCCTTCAGAAACCACCGATCGAGTTGTTTCCTGTGCGATACTGCTCATGTAGTCCTTGTCTCCGTGTAGCCCAGAAGGCCCGCAAAATATGAAAAAAAAAAGCCACGTGACAGCGCTTGCGCAGTGATATCATGCTCCTTGCTCTCGAGCTGGATCTTTATTCTCGGTCTACCTCCATGACTTTCGGAGGCAGGTTCACCTACGCGAGATTTCGCAAACGCGTCCAAGTATACTGCCGACAAAGCTTGGCACAGCGCCAGAAATGAGGACGCGCTTGGAGAGTGCAACTTCAAAGCGAAACTATCTGATCCGCCCCTTTCTCGTGTTTCCTGCTTGGATTGCCCGGCTCGAGCTGGTTGCACGCGCTCTAGGAGGGCACGCTAGCTGCGTCAGCACAGAGCTGCGGGCCGCACTGAGGCAAAGAAGGGAAGGCCATTTTTTTTTTTTTTTAAGATGCTGCGCCTAAGGATAATTACTTATACACTGTGTGGCGCAGCTCAGGTAGGCGCGCCCTGCAACATCGACATTTTGAAAAATGCGCCTATCTTCGCCCGCCACGCGCCGCAGCTAGAGGGAGGTGCGAGAAGAAAGAAAAAAAAAACATTCTGTTTGCGCGCGGTCACGTGCCATGGTGCGAAGAAGCACAGCTGCTCGACGTCCTATTCGAAGGGGGTGTTTTTGATAAGCCGCGCCAGACAATTGCGGAGCCCGGTGCGGCTCACGTGGCGCAATTCGGTCGGTATTTTTGGTTCCGGGGCCGAATGCAGTCCATCATAACCATTGGCAGCACAATTTCACTACGTGAAATCGAGGTGTCGAATAGGTGTATATCTACGGGGTTTTCAAGGGGAGTTGCACTTCGTTTTATTCATTACTTCATTATAAGCCGTCTTCTTACAACCAGGTTCAAGATTATTCATTCTGACCGAGTTACGTCACGCTATATCTTGGTATATCTATGCATGTACGCCTTACGTAATTGCAGGATTCATTTGCGGGATTTATGGCGACAACAATGGCGCGGACGCTCGAGGCCCGTTTGCGCCGTCGGTGTGTGCCTCGTTGTCGTCGGGCAGTCCGGCTATCGGCAGCTCATGCGCGGCCACCGTCTGTAGTATCATACGCATTTCCATTCTATCCTGATTTATTTCTTGTTGATTTTGTAATAAACGTGCCTTTTTCTTTCGATCCTTTTTATCCAATAAATGCCTTCTCTGATTCTCTCGCTTCCTTTTTTATTATTCATGTTTGTCTATACACACTCTCAATTGTGCTGCACCTGGTTGCCTACTTTCTTGATATCTTCCTCTATTCCGTGTCCACGCTTTTCAGGCGAACATATTTGTGCACAAACTCCGGCCATTTCTTTCCATCCATGTACATTACAGTGTATCTTCAAAACTAGTCTTGCCCTGCATGCGCTTCTCCAATATCAACAGAAGCCCAAGCCATGTCCCAATGCATTGCCTCATTTGTGTTTTTACCATGGCCTCTCAAAGCCAGTTGGCCCACCGCCCTCTGACATACAACCTCGGTAATATTTCTGATTTATAGCGCAGATTTGTTATTTCGACCGCTAGCGCTGGCACCATTAAACATTTCCCAATTCCTCGCGCGACCTGGCATTTGTCCTAGCCCCAAATTCCTGTATTATAGTCTGTATTCCTGTATTCCTGCACGAGCTCGAGATTCCTGTATTAGTCTGCAGGAGCTCGTGTTGTTGTTGTCTTCTTTCCCCTAATAGATAATGCTGTTCTTGCTTTCATGCCTCTCAAACATAATTTCCTTTATTTTAATCATTCCGGCCAAGACCTTAATCAGCAGCGCTTTTCTCCTTGGGCCCGGCTGTTTGATTACAGGTATCGGAATGTCATTGGGTCCTGCGACCTCATTGGTGAAAAGATTTCCTTCTGCTATCTGCCAATAGCACTATTGTTACTACTGTAGGATAATTTTATTTCTCTCGGGCTTCTGCGTTGCTGGATTTGCTTGAGCCAGGACTCTTGAACCGTACTAATGTGAAGCTTGGGGCTCCCATTCAAGACGCGGTAAAGACACATGCAGGTGGTAATCTAAAGCGGCCTTGTTCATATTTGTGTGCCCGTTAAACAATAATCCAGTATTCCCCACTACTAAGCACGTCATTATCAGATGCTGGGTTTGGCGCTGAAAACGCAAGGCTTTATTCAAACTGCCAGTGCACGCTTTCATGGCAATTTGCATACAAGCCGTAACCTCCGCAAGTACGAGCATGCGGACTTCGCGGCATTCCTGCTTACCGATAAGGTATGTGCCGCGCTGACAGAGGCTTCCGAAACGGCTAAAGGAAGAGACGAAAAAAAAGCAGACGAAACAGTTTATTTACAGGGTGCAGAGCTACCTCATTAAAAACTCGCAAAAAAAAAAACGCGCATTTCCAGATTTCGCTCCATCTCGCACACTCCGCAATCAAAGAACGGCAAGGAGAGACATACACGATGTAACACATGTACACGTGCAAAAGAACCGCGTGCAAAAGTTCCCCAGCCCCCTCACCTCTCGTGATTATCACCATGAGCTGCTGCTCATGGTGATAATCACTTCCCGGCGCAGACGCAATTCTTTGTTGCTGAAGGTCTGTGTGCCTGCGCGTGAACAATTTCCTCGATTAGAAGCGACGGCTCTGTTGCGGTGACACTGTGGTTCAAAACCTGTCGCTTTTTCTTTATCAAACGGAAGGGCAACAGAAATGGTGGTTGATCATAATTCCACGAATGCGCGAAACTCCATCTCTCCTTGCCTGTATATGTATAGGCAGGAGTGCTGTTCACCCAACTCGCTTGACTACGCGTTTGCCTCCTCACCGCGTTGCCGAGCGCCGGGCGAAACCTCTCTAGGGAAGAAAAATGGGCTTGCCCACCAAAAACTTTGGTTTAACAAAACGTCTACACTAGTCCAACAATTAATACATAAACGGGCACAACTTTCTGATCGAAAACAACATATACCGAGAGGGGTTTCATGGGACTGGCAAGTAACACCCACTGATTCCAATCAGGAGAGCTCGCGTGCACTAGGGTGTGTCGAAGACAGAGACAGCGCTCGTCGCACTCTATCTATAGAGGCTGCACTGCGAGCGCATGATCCGCACTACGTACTGCATGTGGCACGCTGGCCCCCGAGCAGTGCTTCCGAGCTATAGTTGGTTTCGCCTTGTACAAACAGCAGAACGTAAGAGAATAACTAAGTTTCAGCTCACACAGGCGGTACGAAGTCATCGATGTAAGGCTTATGGTTATAAGCTTCCACCTTATATAACAATGGCTTTCGCAGGGTGCCATATAAGCATGGTCCGCTGTCATGATGTGTCCACAGTGGCGCTCTTTTGTGGAAACTCAATACAGCCTCTTCGTCTTTCGCACTTCCGAGCAGCTCTGTCAGGTTACACATTTGAGCTCACACGAACCGGTGTCATATATACTCTCACGAAAAGTGGTCTTTGCACGTTTATTCATCACTGTTTTTATTTTATTTTATTTCGGACAACAACACATGGTGTACGCGGGGAGAGGCTAAAGGAGGCTAACATGTCTCCTGACGAGGCCGAACACCCGCATTACACGTCGGTGCAGATGGTGCGGAGTAACATATCAAGAACAGTGGTACATCAAACACAGCGAGACAAGAATTCAACATAAGCAATCCGCGTCTTTCATGTTCCTGAGCTGCCCTCTGACGCACGCCGCTGGAAACGTTTTGGAAGGATGTCGGGGATTTCGCCGGTTGATTTGTGTATCTGCGCCCATGTTGGCTTTACGTCCGTTGTGCGGTTCGTGGATCGCGATTAATTATTAACGGTTTCTCTGGGGCAGCATGTCGTTCACCCATTGAGTATAGTGGGTGTACAGGCCCGAGTGCGCTGTTGCGGAAACAGCGCGGCCCATAAAGGCACGCTGAGTTCCGTCTGCCGAGGAGCCTGCCTTGAGTTCGTTGTCGCTGATGTCTGCAATTGCACATTGCTTTTTGTATTCCTTTTGCACATTCACTAAACATTTCGCATATTCAAGAAGCCTTCGAGCGCAGCCTTCCAGGTGGGATTTGCCAAAGCGGTGCATTTGTTTACCTCTGCAGCTTCAGATCGCTGTAAGCTTCGGTTATTGTAGAAACGGCGCGTCGCTGGTGTGAAATAGTCTCGAAACGTAGCAAAACATACAGACGAGTCAGTATGAGCGGCCGAGTCCCTTAAACAACTGCAACTGTGATCCAGACACATATATATTACGGGCTGTTACTGCTGATTCTCGCTTTTGTTTAACTTCATCGTACTTACAGTTTGCGCGTGCTATAAAGTATTATTAGAGACAACTGTGCTCGGCGTAAGTCCCCACTTATATGCCGTGTAGTTCTCTCGCTCAAAGGCGGATGCCATCGCTGAAACCGTTGGCAACTGAGCGAGTTTATGCTGCTGTATCGAATGCGCTGTCTCTCCTTTCCGGTTTGACGCAGAGGTAAACAATACTTATTTGGAATTAACAAATGTCACCATAACAATACACTCAGGCCCACCATCCACGGGGATTCGGCCGGCAGCGTTCGGGAACGGTGACCGAAATACAAAATGTTGGCACAGGGCTGTGTCACCGCTTGCCGCTTATTATGTGCGTGCCGTGCGAGGTGAAGAGCAGTTATCAAATCGCTATAGGGCTGCAACTAAGAGCGGTTTCCTTCGTCCTGACTGCTTATTTTTTAAGTCCAGCTCCATCGGTAGCAGGTGCACGAACTCGATGGGGTGAGGCCTAACCCAAACTTCGCTAAATAGGATCAACATTGACTCAAACTTCACACGCACAGCTTGAGAGGAGTGAAGCTCGTGCATTTCAACTTCGAAGGCATCTCGGTGCATTTTGAGCGCGAATAATTTTATTTACAAGTGAATGAGCTGCAACATTGGCTGCAGCTATCGCGTTGTCGGTTCGATATCACGTAGGGTTCGGTCAAGCTATCACTGTCGGCTCGATGATTTTGTCGGTGCTGTTGACACGAAAGCCCGTCGCGCTATATGACAACTCGCACCCGTCGGCTACGTGGTTGTCGGCCCATTACGATCAAATGGTCTTAGTGATACAGTGCTGAATAGTCGGCCAATCATCGGCGCCAGTGACTTGTCGGTCTCGTATCAATGTTACCACGCCTTAAAACAGTACATGAAGTCAGGCACGCGCTGCCACTACCAGCAACAGTGGGCTGACGCTGCAAGAAGACTGCGTCAGCAACGTGTTTTTGAAGTGTCGTCCAAGTGTAACGCAGGGGTTTATCGATAAATTTGACAACCGTCAATTAAAGGCGGCAACTACGTGTTTCACGGTGCAGTCCGGACGAAGGCCTGGCCCTTTTCTGTTTCGAATTGAAGTTGCAGTCCTACGCAGGTTTTCGGCACCGAACCGACGTCGAGCTACCAGTAGAGCTTCAACGCGGTACATAGCACGAGCGTTTGCAACAGCGAGCGTCCAAGTGCTTTTTTTTTTCGGGGTACTTTCTGCCGATATCTGGCCGCGCGGCCTCGCTAGCGTCCCTTCCAAAACGTTTCGCAACTAATCCGCTAGGGCAGGGCGCATGCGCCGTCGCACCGTGAAAGAGGCGGATTATACAAGCACTGGTCAGGCAGAACATAATAGTGAAGAAGTCATCAACAATGAGCTATGGTAAGTGGTGTAGAAAGAAATAAAAAAAAACATAGACGTGCTTTATCGGCGCATTTTAAACCGCGAAATTGGAGTGATTCACAGCGTCAACTCGCCAATTCAGGGAAAAAAATAGAGAGAATTTGTTCAACTTTCCTCAACAAGCTGTGCACAGTAGCCGTTTGAACAGGCGATCGAGTACAATATGCGGACAGCCTCATCGCGGCAAAGTTCTCCATGCACAGCGCATACAATGAGCACTGCCGTAAACATGGCGCGGAAGTTTTCTCTCTTTTTTTGTTATTTTTCGCTCGCTGTTCTTACGTACTGTACCGTCTCAACTCCAACAAGGGTGTTCATTGAACGTATGCCACATATCAAACCACAGCAGCTCCTATCTACTTTCTGCAGATTCCAACCTAGTTTCTTCGAGGCGGAGTTACTGCGGGTTATGGATAGCATGGGAGTGGCATCGTAACGGAGTCGACGATGGTGATTTGCTGCTGGATAGTCTTCAGATTCCCTAGCCGACTCGCCTAGAGAACACGAGGGGATTAAAAGCAGACACTTTGCGAAAGTGAAGACAGAGGGTGCTGGGGCCCTATAACGTAAAACCATTCCAATATGTTTCGATTCCAATCTCCTGACGTCAAATTTGCGTCAACGCAACCACCGGGCGGTCACGCGCAGCGTTGTCTGAACATACCAATCAAACGCTCTCCTCGTTTATAGGAGGTCACTTTTGTTTGCTTGAAAAACGAATAACATTGCCTACACTAAGCGGCTTCTCGTATCTAATTGGCTGACAAGAGGCGAGGAGAACGCTCAAGTGGAGAGGGATTCGATGGGGCCGAGCCACTGCACTGAAAGTCGATAACCGGATGAAGAGGGTGGTGCCGGCGTCTACGATTGGTCGGCTTTGCCTTAGCTTGCGGTTGCTGGTGGAAAATCGCGGGGGCATGAAACGGAAGCTGAAGAATGACCCTAAAACGGACCTTCAACAAACAATATTTGGCAGAATGAGGGGGTAAACGTGCCCAAAGTGCTTGAAAACGTTGCACGGCCACGCAAGAAGATTTATTATACGCAAATATACCCATGCTCTCCGGCAGGTGCGAGTAGCCAGTGTCTGAGCGATCGGCGGCAGCCATCTTTTATTCCTTTCGGAACGGGGCAGCCTGCGGCTATTCCGAAGAAAGCTCAGTTTTGTTCGGCATAATAATGCATCTTTAACGCGTGCACATCTCTTTGACGCGGTGAGTTTTTGTGGTTCTGTGACGTCGCGTGACAGGCAGGTGAAGTGGTTTCAGCGCGAAAACTCTTGACCAATAGCCGAGGGCTAATGGTGAAAAGGCGTCGAATCAGAAGTAACTATACTTGTTTTGTTCGGTCAAGTCATGCATAATCAGTGTGTACACGTATATCGGAGGGGGAGGTATCGCGGTTTTCGTGACGTCGCGTGACAGACAAGTGAAGTGGGGGTGGTTGAAAAAAGTTTTTGGCCAATCGTGGAGGGCTGATAGCAGAATTGGAATGGAAAAATTTGCAATAGTTTTACGTTATAGCGCCCCTGATGTGAACTGAGACGGTCAAATTGCTCCTGAATTGAGTGGGCTCCCTCACTGGAGCAGTGTAACTTAGCTAAATAAAGCCTTTTTCCTTCATTTTCTGCAACTTGACGCCGCAGTCGATGGTGGATTTCATGCCCTGAACGCTACCCTAGCCGCAACAGTACATCGCCCAACTCAAGCATGATACAGACCATGCTTCCCGAGGCGCATAACTACTCGTCAGGGCACGTGAAACGTAAATATAATGCAAGCGCATAGGCAAGCGTGTTTGTTCATTGATTCGCCCGCTTTGTCCTCTGCCGTCGTCTTCGAAGTGACTGCTGCGCGATGACGCGTTAATTTCTATTCGACTGCGTGCTGCATTTCTCTTGCTTACTGGTACCTTTGCTATACGAACAACGGCCGCATGTTCGAAGTGTGACGCAACTGAGCGATTACCTCCACGCTGAAGGTAATAAGGAGGCTGCTTGTGAAGAGTATATGTGCAATGTTGAACGCGAATGTGAAAGGAAGACTCGCTAATAAACCGATGAGTAATATGCTATGTAGGCATTCTGTGACATCGCCCACTCGCGCGTAAGAACATGTCCGTGTGACTGAATGCGAAACCATTGCGGCAAGCGCCAGGACAGCCAGGAATGAGAGAAAATTTGAGGACCGTCCTTATTACCTTAACGTCTACTCAGTATAGTGCGGTACCCGTATCTATTACTCATTTGCAAATGTGTTGCTACCGGATTCACAGGGCTTCGGTTACATTTCTCCTTTTCTCTCCGTCGATACCGACATGCGTGCATGATCGACATTGGGAAAGCACTAGCGGAGTGCAATATGCTTCTTCGGCCACTTGAACTATGTTTTCGTCGTCATAACACAGTGTAAAAAAGCTAATGGAAACATGAATAAACTGGAAAGGCTACATTCTTTTCTCTTCTTTTTTTGCTGTATACATTTCACGGAAGAAACATAAGCATGGACATGCTACGTAATGCGCAAACACGCGGATACATCCACGTCATTCGTGTAAACGTCACATTGGCGGCATTGCGTGCCACTCATAGGACAGCTGAAAAATCATGCTGGACAAGGTCGTTGATATGTTCCGTTTTCCTTGAAGAAATTGTACACATTGATGTGATGAGCACGACTGTTTGCGTTTGACGCAGTCATGTAACACCGCTCAAAGTAGTTCCACCGACAGTCACATTTCGCTTGATAACATCCCGTCACCGCTCTTGTCGGCGACGTACCCGGTCCACCGCGTTGATCACTCTGGAAAGCTACAATGACGCTCGCCGTCATGGTATCATTGAAGGCAAGCTATTAGTTCTGCTTGCTGGACATGTCTGCGTGTGCCGCGGTTTCCTACAGCTGACACCTCTGACAGCAGAAATCTTGGCACCTAAGCTCAATCACGAATATGAAAACTGTGTCGGACGTTCGTCGGTAATATATTTGGAACAAAGTAGCGGCTCTACTATTTGCTTGACAATCCGACAGTTGTTTGGAAACTGTAACCTTACGATGGACAGCGAAAAAGACGTGACTACAGTCTACACAAAATCCAGCAATCGAAAAAGAAAAACTTCACGGTGTTGACGTGCCAGAACCAGGATCTTATTATGAGCCACGCCGAAGTGGAAGATTCTGGAAATTCGGCCCACCTGGGGTTCTTTAACGTGCACCTAAATCTAAGTATACACGGTGTTGTGCCATACTACGAGCACCACGTGGCGACCACGAGGCGACGGGTGCTGCCTTACCACATGCACCACGTGGCTGCCACGATGCGACGAGAGCACCCACTTCTCCGCGACGAATGAAGAATTCGACACGGGAGGCGAGTACAAGTAGCGCCAAGCCATCTCCGCGGCGCCCAGCCATCTCCGCGACGAATCAAAAATTCGACGCAGGCGAAGTCATCACCCTGCCACGCCTGGTTCCTGCCGACGAGCACTCGCCCAAGCCGGTTCCTGCCGACTAGGAGTCGCCGGGAGAACCGTTCCATTGTGAGAACACAGAGTCGCTTGCAGCCGCCCAGTCGGTCGGAAGCGCTCCTACTGCTACCTGTGCGCTATCATCCACTATCTGTAAATATTGTACGAGGTTTTTCGTTCCTTCTTCTTCTACGGAAGGAGTCCGTATTTCGTCTTCCACCCCGAAGTAACAACACCGGGTGTTCCCGCATTTCACCCCCATCAAAATGCGGCCGCCGTGGCCGGGATCCGTTTCCGCGACGTCGAGCTTAGAAGCCCAGCAATCGAAGAGACTTAGAATGCTTTCCTGCGTGCTTTGTTTCAAACATCGAAGTTCAACCAGACCACAACTATGACAGTGACATGCATAACCGACCCTACGGACCGACATGTGCACCACCGTGCCTACTGCATTTCTCATATAGCAAGACGCCATTCGAGACCATACACTTGCAGGCGACGTCCTACATCTATCAACTAATAACTGGGTGCCACCTGCGGGTTTCGTGAAATATAACGGTGGTATACGAAGCCTTTGGTGTTGAATGCCTCCAGCTCAACAAAGTGACGAAGAAGGACGTTTATATCCTTCCACGCGTCGAGGACTGTTTCCACCATTTTCGGCACGTCTGTTTCTTTTTTTCCCCTCATCAGCACGTATCCGCAGCAACTGGTAGCTTGTAAGAAATAGTAACCGCAACCTAAAACAAAAAACGGAATCATTTCGTCTGAGAGAAAGTACAATACGAAATTATGGCGATTCCATTCGAATTATGCCCAGAGCCTAATGCTTTTGAGTGCGTGATGAACAAGTTTTTATACGAGGGCTGGAGTGGCACTAACGCCCTGTATGTTTAGCGAGACAGTGGTGTTTTCCCAACTTTTCAGCATGACCTCCCCAGTGACTACAAATGTCATGCCTAACACAAATCGAAGGGCCAGCCCGTTTTTAGGGCCCTAAAAATGCCTGCGCCAATGTGAACGTTTTGCGAACTGTTTGGTGTGGGGTCATTCAAGGCCATACCTTTAAAGCCATACTTGTTGCCGGCTTTCCAAGACCGACGAACAAAAGTGACATTCGGCAATGTTACTGTATCTCCGTACTCTACGTACGCTTCGCAACAATTTCTTTGATGAAAGCCGTACCGCGAAGCACGAAATTCTGTTGGTTTAGGTAGAGAGCCAATGGGATGCGTTCTACGAGCTCCACAAAGGTTAGCAAACGCCTTGCGTTCTGGAACACTTCGACGAATCAAGCGCTATTGCATTTCACACGGATGCCAGGAACATTGTCCTCGATGCATTACTTGTGCATTAGCAAGATGGAGCTGAGCGAGTGGTCGTGTGCCGCGAGCTGCAATCTGCCTGTGTCTAAAGGATTGAATCTCACGACAAAGAAGAATGTTTGGCGGTTGTGTGAACAATTGCAACGATATGCCCAACTTTCTACGGCCAGCCATTAGAGCTTTGGCAGAACAACGATCCTTGTGCGAGCTCGCCAAACAGAAAGGAGAGTGTGGCCGTGTTGCACGCTGCAGTCTTTGGTTGCAATAACAAGTCATGGTCGCATTTGGCGAGTGCATAGATCGACGCTGGATCCGTAGTCGACCTACTCGACGTCGGTGAAGCAGATATATTTCCCTCCGCCATCCTCGTTCCGACAAAGCCGATCGTCAGCGAAAAAATCCACAAATGCGGCCACTCATCGACTCCCTTGAAATTAGCATACTGGAAAATCCAATCAACGTTTGTTTCTACGCTACGTTCGTTTCTTCAGCGCCATTCACTCCTGCACAAACTTTCAGAAACGAGCAAAGGCGCCTGCCTCATTGCAATACAACGCCGTTGCTCAGTAACGAGCTCTTGCGCACCCCTCACGACGAGCGGGAGCTCGTCGCAAGAAGTGCATGAGAGATGCGACAAACATTTGGCAGTCACATCCACGTGCGCACACGGCGTAAGTACTTCAAGCCCGCTGGCTTCTTGCATCCTTCGTTCGTTCCCTTTCAATATAGTCGCGCTTTATTCGCTGCTCTTACAACCACCCTTGCGTTGTCAGTGACAGATTGTGCTGAACAGCTTTTCGCCCGACGCTTCGAAACCTATTTGGATCGACATTGGTTCGCCTATGGCACTGCTGTACAAGTAATCACCGCCACTCTCTGCTTCCCGCAAAAACATCGCCCAACTTTCACTGCGGGTGGCGCCAAATTGGCTCGATGTGCTCAAGATCCGCGCGAGCATACGCGGATGTATGTGCGCTATCACCAATGCAAAGACGGCCACCGATACAACCTTAACGCCACTGAGACTTCACGTATCAGCCTGGTGCTAAAGCATACGGGGAGACACCTATTCGCTAGCGCGTTACATTGGGGGAGCTTTGACGTCGATATTTTGCCCTTTATCTGGCACTTCACTAGGTTAGAGACGTCACATACCAAGGCCTTGCTGAGGGGGACGCAAAGGCCGCCACTGACGTATACCCCGGCAACGAGGTGATGTTTACGGTGCCAGGTTGAAGGCACGTTATCCCCGCTGGCAGCAGCACAAGTCGCTCACCAGCTACCGGCTTTCCTTTTTGCCTCATTGTATGCCTTTGCTGGCCACCAAGACGATGCTACAAGGTAAGCGGTTAATGTCATTGTCAAGCAGCAAATACAACGCGCGTGCTCTAGTATACCGGGGACAAAACAATTTCCCGTACTGCTGCTGACTGCGACCGCACGCACTCGCATTAATTTTGGCACAGCTTGAAAAGCAACTTGCTCTGCAGAATGGCACCGAATATTGGTTTCGGCAAGCGACTAAGTCACTAAAACGGAAACAATGTAACGTCAACTGAGCCACAACAGCAAACTCCTGATGTTAGCCAAAGCAGATAAATTACTGCAAATAGCAACACGTAAGGAAAAAATAAATAGAATGAGTAAATAAATGCATAGATGAGTATATGAAAACAAACAGTGACGAACGATATAGCATAAGTAACGTTAAAACACGCATGACAATGCCCACGTGTGCACAAAGTAAAAACACGGAGTAGAAGAAGTAACAGCACTGCAAGGTTCAAATGACTATCATGTATGGCCAGACCTGCTCCGTTGAGTCGTCTCACAAGTTAGGCATGTTTATGCGCACTCGCACCACCCACAACACAACACCAGTAGCTGAACAAGAACTCTCGTCGGAGCACAGGAACTTACGCTGCAGCACTGGCCAAACGCCGCATACCTTACGAGTCTGCAGGGGGACAGAAACAATCCAGAAGACGAGCGGACTTGCTGTCTTTAGTCGTCTCACAAATTAGGCACGTTTATGCGCACTCGCACCACCCACAACACAACACCAATAGCTGAACAAGAACTCTCGTCGGAGCACAGGAACTTACGCCGCATACCTAACGAGTCTGCAGGGGGACAGAAACAATGCAGAAGAAGAGCGCACTTAATTGCTCCCTTGAGTCGGCTCACAAATTAGGCATGTTTATGCGCACTTGCACCACCCACAACACAACACCAATAGTTGAACAAGAACTCTCGTCGAAGTACAGGAACTTACGCCGCATACCTTACGAGTCTGCAGGGGGACAGAAACAATCCAGAAGACGAGCGGACTTGCTGTCTTGAGTCGTCTCACAAATTAGGCATGTTTATGCGCACTCGCACCATCCACAACACAACACCAGTAGCTGAACAAGAACTCTCGTCGGAGCACAGGAACTTACGCCGCATACCTTACGAGTCTGCAGGGGGACAGAAACAATCCAGAAGACGAGCGGACTTGCTGTCTTGAGTCGTCTCACAAATTAGGCATGTTTATGCGCACTCGCACCATCCACAACACAACACCAGTAGCTGAACAAGAACTCTCGTCGGAGCACAGGAACTTACGCCGCAGTACTGGCCAAACGCCGCATACCTTACACTCTGCTGGGGGACAGAAACAATCCAGAAGACGAGCGGACTTGCTGTCTTGAGTCGTCTCACAAATTAGGCATGTTTATGCGCACTCGCACCACCCACAACACAACACCAATAGCTGAACAAGAACTCTCGTCGGAGCACAGGAACTTACGCCGCATACCTAACGAGTCTGCAGGGGGACAGAAACAATGCAGAAGAAGAGCGCACTTAATTGCTCCCTTGAGTCGGCTCACAAGTTAGGCATGTTTATGCGCACTTGCACCACCCACAACACAACACCAATAGTTGAACAAGAACTCTCGTCGAAGTACAGGAACTTACGCCGCATACCTTACGAGTCTGCAGGGGGACAGAAACAATCCAGAAGACGAGCGGACTTGCTGTCTTGAGTCGTCTCACAAATTAGGCATGTTTATGCGCACTCGCACCATCCACAACACAACACCAGTAGCTGAACAAGAACTCTCGTCGGAGTACAGGAACTTACGCCGCATACCTTACGAGTCTGCAGGGGGACAGAAACAATCCAGAAGACGAGCGGACTTGCGGTCTTGAGTCGGCTCACAAGTTAGGCATGTTTATGCGCACTTGCACCACCCACAACACAACACCAATAGTTGAACAAGAACTCTCGTCGAAGTACAGGAACTTACGCCGCATACCTTACAGTCTGCAGGGGGACAGTAACAATCCAGAAGACGAGCGGACTTGCGGTCTTGAGTCGGCTCACAAGTTAGGCATGTTTATGCGCACTCGCACCATGCACAACACAACACCAGTAGCTGAACAAGAACTCTCGTCGGAGTACAGGAACTTACGCCGCATACCTTACGAGTCTGCAGGGGGACAGAAACAATCCAGAAGACGAGCGGACTTGCTGTCTTGAGTCGTCTCACAAATTAGGCATGTTTATGCGCACTCGCACCATCCACAACACAACACCAGTAGCTGAACAAGAACTCTCGTCGGAGCACAGGAACTTACGCCGCATACCTTACAGTCTGCAGGGGGACAGTAACAATCCAGAAGACGAGCGGACTTGCGGTCTTGAGTCGGCTCACAAGTTAGGCATGTTTATGCGCACTCGCACCATGCACAACACAACACCAGTAGCTGAACAAGAACTCTCGTCGGAGTACAGGAACTTACGCCGCATACCTTACGAGTCTGCAGGGGGACAGAAACAATCCAGAAGACGAGCGGACTTGCTGTCTTGAGTCGTCTCACAAATTAGGCATGTTTATGGGCACTCGCACCATCCACAACAAAACACCAGTAGCTGAACAAGAACTCTCGTCGGAGTACAGGAACTTACGCCGCAGTACTGGCCAAACGCCGCATACCTTACACTCTGCTGGGGGACAGAAACAATCCAGAAGACGAGCGGACTTGCTGTCTTGAGTCGTCTCACAAATTAGGCATGTTTATGCGCACTCGCACCACCCACAACACAACACCAATAGCTGAACAAGAACTCTCGTCGGAGCACAGGAACTTACGCCGCATACCTAACGAGTCTGCAGGGGGACAGAAACAATGCAGAAGAAGAGCGCACTTAATTGCTCCCTTGAGTCGGCTCACAAATTAGGCATGTTTATGCGCACTTGCACCACCCACAACACAACACCAATAGTTGAACAAGAACTCTCGTCGAAGTACAGGAACTTACGCCGCATACCTTACGAGTCTGCAGGGGGACAGAAACAATCCAGAAGACGAGCGGACTTGCTGTCTTGAGTCGTCTCACAAATTAGGCATGTTTATGCGCACTCGCACCATCCACAACACAACACCAGTAGCTGAACAAGAACTCTCGTCGGAGTACAGGAACTTACGCCGCATACCTTACGAGTCTGCAGGGGGACAGAAACAATCCAGAAGACGAGCGGACTTGCTGTCTTGAGTCGTCTCACAAATTAGGCATGTTTATGCGCACTCGCACCATCCACAACACAACACCAGTAGCTGAACAAGAACTCTCGTCGGAGCACAGGAACTTACGCCGCATACCTTACGAGTCTGCAGGGGGACAGAAACAATCCAGAAGACGAGCGGACTTGCTGTCTTGAGTCGTCTCACAAATTAGGCATGTTTATGCGCACTCGCACCATCCACAACACAACACCAGTAGCTGAACAAGAACTCTCGTCGGAGCACAGGAACTTACGCCGCATACCTTACAGTCTGCAGGGGGACAGTAACAATCCAGAAGACGAGCGGACTTGCGGTCTTGAGTCGGCTCACAAGTTAGGCATGTTTATGCGCACTCGCACCATGCACAACACAACACCAGTAGCTGAACAAGAACTCTCGTCGGAGTACAGGAACTTACGCCGCATACCTTACGAGTCTGCAGGGGGACAGAAACAATCCAGAAGACGAGCGGACTTGCTGTCTTGAGTCGTCTCACAAATTAGGCATGTTTATGGGCACTCGCACCATACACAACACAACACCAGTAGCTGAACAAGAACTCTCGTCGGAGTACAGGAACTTACGCCGCAGTACTGGCCAAACGCCGCATACCTTACGAGTCTGCAGGGGGACAGAAACAATCCAGAAGACGAGCGGACTTGCTGTCTTGAGTCGTCTCACAAATTAGGCATGTTTATGGGCACTCGCACCATACACAACACAACACCAGTAGCTGAACAAGAACTTTCGTCGGAGTACAGGAACTTACGCCGCAGTACTGGCCAAACGCCGCATACCTTACACTCTGCTGGGGGACAGAAACAATCCAGAAGACGAGCGGACTTGCTGTCTTGAGTCGTCTCACAAATTAGGCATGTTTATGCGCACTCGCACCACCCACAACACAACACCAGTAGCTGAACAAGAACTCTCGTCGGAGCACAGGAACTTACGCCGCATACCTTACGAGTCTGCAGGGGGACAGAAACAATCCAGAAGACGAGCGGACTTGCTGTCTTGAGTCGTCTCACAAATTAGGCATGTTTATGCGCACTCGCACCATCCACAACACAACACCAGTAGCTGAACAAGAACTCTCGTCGGAGCACAGGAACTTACGCCGCATACCTTACAGTCTGCAGGGGGACAGTAACAATCCAGAAGACGAGCGGACTTGCGGTCTTGAGTCGGCTCACAAGTTAGGCATGTTTATGCGCACTCGCACCATGCACAACACAACACCAGTAGCTGAACAAGAACTCTCGTCGGAGTACAGGAACTTACGCCGCATACCTTACGAGTCTGCAGGGGGACAGAAACAATCCAGAAGACGAGCGGACTTGCTGTCTTGAGTCGTCTCACAAATTAGGCATGTTTATGGGCACTCGCACCATACACATCACAACACCAGTAGCTGAACAAGAACTCTCGTCGGAGTACAGGAACTTACGCCGCAGTACTGGCCAAACGCCGCATACCTTACACTCTGCTGGGGGACAGAAACAATCCAGAAGACGAGCGGACTTGCTGTCTTGAGTCGTCTCACAAATTAGGCATGTTTATGCGCACTCGCACCACCCACAACACCAATAGTTGAAGAACAAAGCTTCGGAGAACAGATGTCCACTGCACATTTAGCAGCACTGAAACTTCAGCACACCACGAATGTCACTGGCATGCCCCAAACATCGCTCCACGCTGTTCATACTGGTGGGCATTTATGTAATTGTAATACTGGATGCGTACAGGGACATCCCACGCGGCGTTGCCTATGTGACTTTCGCTTGCTGCAGTCATCGTGCTTGCTCACACTCGTCATAGTGCCCTTGAAGTTCTCCGCACCTGTCGAGCATATATACACTATGTAGTGTATTACGTCCTGCTCCTCCCTCGCCTCTACACCGAACTCATTTGCGTCCATCTATGTGCCAGTCGCTTGCTTCTTCAATTGCCGCTTTTGTGCCTCACAAATATACGAGGGCTCTCGTACGGGCAGGCTGCGCGGTACCCGTGGGTCAACCAGTTCTGGCACAAGGCAAAACCGGTAAAACCTACTCAAGAGCGGCAACATGTGGTCACTCCAGAAGTTGTCATCTCTTGCTATCTCCTGCACAAACAGACTTTTCTCCGTTCTCACAACGAAGAAGCAAGCTTGTCTCTCAGTTATATTGAGCTGCCCTTGGATTTGATACCAATAATCGCTTCTGGGTTTTAGTGCAATGTTGCCACTTCTGTCGATGGTCATGTAATGTAGCTTTTTTTGCTCCATTGCTTCGGCGATGGTCATGGTGCTAGCTGACTTCGGGCACTTCACTTCGACAACTTTGTCCTTTCCTACTAGGCCATCAGGGCTTGCAGCCAAGTAGCAGTGCGCAGGGTGGACAAACAAACCGCACTTTTGCACCTGGACCCCCAGATGCTCCTCCAGCTCCTGAATGGCTAGTGCTTCGTGTTGTCGGCCGAAGCGCATTGCGTCAGTATCCACAGAACTATACAAGAGCGCGCGCACGGTCTTCTCGCAGCTGGTATGCTCTCTCATTTTGCATACCCTGCCGAAAGAAGAAGCGGTCAGGCGCTTCCTTCGCTCCTGGAACCACACTGGGCTCTCGGCCTGTCCTCTCGTGTCTCGTTCGAGTTGTTCTCGTTGCGCTTGCGACAGCTCGAGAGTCTCCAGAAAGGTCTCGCATGCCGCTGCGAAGCGTTCTTCTGCCATGTCGGGTCTCTGTGCGTTCGGCCCGTAATCATGATCCGCGTTCGCATTTTTATGCGACAGCGGGTCCTCTCCGTGGGTACTCCGTGCCCTTGATCTTGCGGCGATTTTGTGACCAAGAGTTCTGGTCAGTCGCGCTTCCTTGCTCTTTACGTGGGCTTTTGTCCATCGCCCTGGGCTGCTTCTGTACATGCTCTTATGTAGCACACGGTGATAGCCTCCTCGAGCATTGAACGATACTGCCGCACCGAGGCATCTTGTGTTGTACGAACGCCTCTGGCAGAAGTTTACGCGTTTGCCTCCGACAAACTTTGCAACCACCGAGTTGAAGTGTTCCGCGGCATTGTTGTCCACGTCGTGTATCAGGCTGAACGAGTTGTCAGCCACTCGATTCATTGCTACGAGTATTTCTTCATACACGCCCGTGGACCGCAACTCGGGAACTCGGTTAAATTCGTCATTTTTTGGGCCGGAACAGAAGTAAGTCGCACAGTTCTGGTGCTCGCCGAACACGTGGCTTGGTCCGTTTCTTATGTCGGCCTCGAGTTGTCTAATTTTCTGATGCAGAGGGCCGTCCTGCGAACTGCGGTATCTTATTGCAGAGGCGACGCCACTGCGCAGCCGCACTGCTGCCTGAAGCAGGAGCACCTTTTGGGAGGATGGCAGCCTTTGCGGTCTTTTTCTCTGGGCAATGTCTCTGATGCAGCCTGAGTAGTTCCGCAGGACATGATTGCGGCATTCCACCTTCTGCACAATGTGGTGGCCATACGGTGCTGCTTCTAGTACGCACTTGTAAGTGCTAGAGTCACCGTCGGCTATCAGCCTAGTGTATTTTAGGCCGTGGATGTCCAGGCTGCGACGAAAGCCTTCGACAATTATGTCGCGCTCCATGCTCGTCGAGCTACCACGCCAATTTCGGTAGCAAGTGTGCTCCCTCGGTCCTCCAATGACCTTTGCCCTTGCGCAAAACGTGCAAAATTTATTTCGCACGCCTACGAAAAGGACCTTCTTCGTCCGGAATCCGATGATGGCAGCCTGGGCAAAAAAGGAAGGGTAGTGACTATCAACCATTTTATATTGTGTGAAAAACGAGCGATCCTTTCAATTTGCGCATCTGCGACCGGAAGTGCAGGAAATGAAAAAAAAATGTGCCTTATTATGGGTAACCGCTTGCATGAACGAGTTCTTCGGAGTACCCTCAACGGATAGGGGCGCCACCGAATATGACCATGCCAGTTTCTGGCGGCTGCAGTTACTATCGACTTACAACCCGAAAATAAAAGCAACATTTCTTCAAGATGACGTTGTGCAATAGGTGGAAACTGTGCAAGGAGAAATAAGAACAGCCTCATTCCGTTTCAATCCTCCATGGGGAGACGTGAAATTATGCACGAATTCAGGGCAGGTTACACTGATGCAACAAATGCGCATTTCCTAGATGTAATGCATTTACATCATCACTGTTTTTGTTAGACGAAAGGAAAATCTGATGCACCACGAAAAGAAGCAGCACAATAAATGGTATTTGAAATCTGTCTAGAGAAATGTCCTTTTAATAGCGATAAAGCTTTGTCATTTGAGCTACCTCGTTATGGAAATGTGCACGTTCCCTTCGTTTTTCAACATATATGCAGTTGTAGATCTTGCAAGTGAAAAGTAAACAACTTTGCGAAAATTTACGCTGTATGCGTACGCTCACCGATGCACGTTCTGCGTGGCTTGTGCTTTCACGAAAAAGCAGGTTGTGAATGACGCGCTCTGCAAGTACACGTGCTGACTAATGGTGATGACGAGCACATCCAGGTCGTTCTGCCGATGACAAGCAGCTAGTGTGCTAAGGAAAACTTAAACTATATCAACTATTCATTGATGGAGGGCATAGTGTGATCTGGAGTGAGGCGTAGTGGAAAGAACAACTCTGAGAAAATCTTGTACAGTGTGCTAAACGCAACGTTGCAATTGTCTTTCATTAACCCGACGTTACGTCGACATTTATATATTATTTTTCACTTGTTTCGCTTGTAACTTATTTCGATGTTGGTACTACGCACCCTCACCGTCACATTAACCAGCGCATAGTCAGTGCGACAATGTAAGAAACGCTTATACCAAACGCTCTTCACATTCCTGTTACAAAGGGTACACGTATTCAGTTTCACTAACAAGTACCTTTCTTTAATAAGAACAATTACATTACTATTCACACACAATTTTTCTTGTATTAAAATGGTGCAACAGTTCATTATAAGGAATTAGCTATTTCATTCACTGATCAAGTGTGTCATATGTTTGTCCACGTCATAGCACCGTATACAGTCTCAACCATTCAGTAACGGTCGCGCACAGGCACGTGTACGCCCAAAGGATGGCCCGAGCCCCCCCCCCCCCCCCCCCCCCCCAACCCCACATTAAGCGGCATCCCCCCCCCTTCCTGCCCACGCCACCACTTCTCAGACACATTCCTAGAGCGCCGACAAATCAATCTATTCGGCGGTCAAGATGTCGCTGCCTTTTACAAGGAAAGCTGTGTACGACTAACCTTCCGTAGTTTTCCCAGCGTCCGCCATCAGAAGAAATCATCATGTGGGCTGATCCTGATGATAGTGCAGAAAGAGTACAAGCTCAATCGCACATACCCCTGTGGGCCGGGAACACGCGCCCTTCGAGATCATCCGGATGGGCCCACGTATGGGAAGTGCTTAACGCCTGCTTCACCTCCGCCGCGGGTCGGCCCGGCATTGCACTATCTAGGGAATCGGCCCACGTATGGGGACTGCCTACGTCACCTCCGCCGCAGGTCGGCCCGGCCATTAGCTGTTCAGGAGGTAATGGCCCGGCTTTGTACTACCTTGGGGCCGACCCACGGCAAAGGTGTAGTACTTCGCTTTTCGTTTGAGAGCTTTGGCTGTCGTCAGCTTCCGCTGCCATTCCATATTCACATAGTGGAATGGTCGTCAATTTTTCCTTTCCTTTTGGTAGGCAGTATGCTATTGGCAACTCCTGGGCCAGTTTTCTCCTCAGTTCGGTGCCCGCGCGATTAACTCGAGATGCGTTCAGTTGCCATCACCTATTCAACGATCACGCGTATCGCTGTTGCTTCGTCAGTTCAACCTTCTTTGTTTAGACTGATCCAGGGACCAACAAAGCGATTTGGTTCGTTCTCAGCCGGTCTGTGTGCTCGTGCAACGAGTTATGGCCGGAAAAAACGCCGGTTGCCTTGAACTTTTTCTTTTCCTACAACATTTCCTCGAGTGACTGCTCGCCGCGACGCTGGAAGATCCTCAGAACCACGTAACCGCGCTATGGGTTAGTTAAGTTGGAGAATAACATAACGCGAACCAGCCTCCAATATCACAGCCTGCAATGACCGTTAAACTCATAAGCAATATGACTGTCACCCGTTACCTCGTCTGGCGTTTCCGTAATTGTGCAGCACTGTTCCTACGAAATCGCCAACTGGAAAAAAGCGAGAGAGCCAAGGCAACAACCAAGCAGGAAAAAAAAAGCGAAAATGAACAAATTTACCTGTTATGTGTGAAAATATTTATGGATATGAACATCTTTTTATTGGAAAAGGAAGCTGAGAAAACGTCGCCGAAACTGGAGAATAATGCCGTCTGTTTTAAATGATGCTTCTATAGTTATTAGTCGAGCCATCTGATGTAGCCACTTCACTGCTTTGCTAGATTGGGTGCTTTATACCCTCCGGTGGCGGCCGCAGTACGTTTAGAACCTCAGCGTCCTGCGCTCTACGCGGTTTTACGGGACTCGTGACCGCGCATCGTTACCCAACTTCCCAAGTAACAACACCAGTCGGCTTTGGCACTCTAATTGGTAAAGCAGTAAATGAGGCATCCAAAAGAACTGTGGTTGATCCGGAAATATATACATTTCTCTACAATTCTTCCAGAGTTTATTAGAAAAACGCTACTAGAAATCTTTCCTTTACGCTTTCTCTTGTTCACTTGCTGTTGTCAGTGTTCTTCCGTTACTTCTTTCATGCTCGAGTGCATTTGACGTGGTTCCTTGTTTGCCAAGTAAAGGAGAAGTGTAGCTCATAGGCGTTCCTGTCAGATACACCTTAGTTCAATTGTGCTTTGCGGGTTTGCGCGTCTTTATGGCGAATGGTGGGCCTTATTAAGATTTATACTACTAAAGGTACCTCCCCCCCCCTCATTTACACAGAAAGGTTACACCGGGTTGCCCCCCATCCCCCGAAAAAAAATCCTGGGTACGTGTCTGGTCGTGCATATTCCAGGTTTCACTAAATTATTCCCCTCATCCTGTACATCTGTCTAGAGTGAACTCTTTCCGTACTGTAACAGTGACACCATAGTAGAACAATTCGATGAGTTGTAGCCGCGTTTAGAAGGGAGACATGTCAATTGACAAATGGTACCCGCCGTGGTGGCTTAGAGGCGGCCGTATTTCGCCGAGAGTGAAATGTACGAAAGGCCCGTGCATTGTGCGTTGGCTGTACATTAAAGAGCAGGAGTCGGTCGAAACTATGCTTCATAGTTTGTGCGTCATAGTGAGATCGAGGTCTTGTCACGCGAAAACCCCGACGTTTAGGTAATTTTAACCGCATAAAAAGTGAACAGATTAGCTGTGGCTCCTGAGTTTAGGGACACACATGATAAACGGTCCCGGTGCAAATAGGAATGTGCACACTGACAAAGTGCAGTGCATTGAGAGGATAAAATTTCCTGCTCATAGGAATCCCCTTGGCAACGCCGTTGGTGTAAAAGGCACGTGAAAATCGTAACTGACCTATTAAGAGTGCTTTTGCGATGTCATTGCTGTCTTATTTTACGACCTAAGTCAAACATTGTGGGGAGCAAAATAAACACCAAGTGGGAGAAGTTAGCTGTCCTACATAATGGGAAACAACGGGAATAATGTACGAAGACTGATGTTACAGGGCGTGTATATACATTTTTCATACATGGACGTCACATCACTGGCAAAAGCGACATCTTCATGTACAAGCTACTCTTACGACGCTATTACGCCTGCGTGTACCGGCTAACCGCATTTTCTTCCGCAGTACAAGGTACTTCTGTGCACGTCTTCCTTGTTGGCGGAACAGACAAATTTTATCCCTTTAATGAATTCCATACCTTCTTATGTCGAACGTTGCACGTGCACAGGGAATACTATAACTAAAAGGTAAAGCCTTGCGTGTAATAGAAGGACAGATCTCCCATAAAACGTCCTAATGTCTGTGCACTCAGATCCGCGGTGAAATGAATTGGTGCATGTGCTTCCAGTACTGCACTTCTCATCTTTTTCAATTCTTTGCCTAACAAATTGATGCAGGGGATTCTCATGCTTTTTTCTCTTTCATACAACAAGATTTGTCGAACAGCACGACTACGCAACATTGCTTTAATGCAGCGCAATGACGGAGTTTTTTTTGTTTGTAGTCACTATTGGGGAAGATGGAATTACTCCTAATTCGCATACGTCACCAAGTATATTGACGTTCAAGTGCTGTTCACTCGTGCGACGCGCTTTACTGTCGTCGTTCCAAGGCCGGCACGAGTGGCATGACCTAAATTTCCCTCTTCTCGTCACAGAGAGGAACTTTCGCGACCACCACAGTTCCTTGCGCTTGCAATCGAACAAATTTTTGAATGCGTCGCCGAAAAGGTCGCATCAATTGCACGTTAAATATTGTGCATTGCGATTATATTGCAGTCAGTAACACTTAATCGAAAATATGTTAACATTGTCTGAGTTATGCGCATTACAATAACTTTGATTCTACAAAAGACTTGGAATACGAAACAAGTGCGCAATTAGACGCTGCACCGCTGAAGCCTTCAAGGAGAGTGCGAACAGCAAAAAGAAAAAAAACAGAAAAGACGGTTTACACGCTTCTTTGGAACCGTCGTTTAATAGCCCGCCGACCTTCTGTGCGCCTGCTTCATTTTCTACTATTCTCCCACTCGATGTTCTTATATTTCACTTAACGCAGAACCTTCTAGCTCATCTTTCACCGCAAACTTGTTCAGAATATCTTACTTTCTTTCTTAGCAAATAAATTACAGTTACTCGTTGTGATGGTTCAAGCTGGGTTCAGGGCACCGACTAAATTTGCACAACATATGGAAAGTTCGCTCGTACAGAGGTTACATTAATTATTTCTTGTATGCTTTGCGCACCTGCACACCTACATTCATGTTCTTACGAAGCCCAAATGTTCAACATGACTGCAAGTTCGTGTGGCATTATTACTATTACTATTATTACTATTATTAGCCATGGAAACATACAAACACACAAAGGAAACAAGAGTGGCGCAAGTTGACAGCTGACACCGAGAGGGCCACAACGCCTGCCTACTCTTTTGGGACGAAGCATCACTATATGTTTTCCGATCGCAAGTACTTAATACAGTTCAAGCCGGTGTAAACGGGAAATAAATAAAATAAAAATAAATTTACGGCAATGGCTACCAATGCTGCTGAATGCATACTTTCACTGAAACCTACAACCCACATTCATACTGCAGTATTACCGAACACGTTCGCTAGAACAATGTCATACAAGAAGTCTCCGCATGACGACTTGTTCGGGAGCAGTCGGGGCCCCAACCGCTCTCCTGCCCCTGATACACGCTTATACCACTCCGGGCACCACTACAAAACATATAAGCACCGCTGCATACCCTCTGCGATCACTTGTTGTGCAAATCTTAAAGAAATTACGCTACTGTGCTCTGGGCTCTGACATACATACAATTTGCGTTTAAAATGCGTAGCTATGAACACAGGGGCCTGTATTCGGCATTATATATTGAGGTATCCGATGAGTGCAATGCAAACTCACTACTCCGGATGAGGCATCGTAGTGGTTCTTGTATGACCTCTTGGACCAGGCGCCGTCAGCAACAACTGTGATCGTCGGTACCCCGTCCTCGTCCACGTCTCCACACTCGCGGGCTAGGCGTGCTTCCTCGACGCCAGCCGCTTTCATCATGTCCCATGCAGCTATCTCGATGGTGTCGGCGACTTTGTCCTGGCACTTGGAGAAAGTTGCTGATGACATCGTTGGAACATTTAGCGTGCCCAGAAGTTCGGAGAGGTTCGTGTAACCGGCGCCAATGGCCACAGCTCCCGACGTCGCTGCCGTGTTTGCGTCCATCTTAGCCGGATTTTCCTTTGGGGGCGGCTCTGTGGTGATGACGTCTTCCCTGTTGCACATTCTGCATTTGAAGGTGAACGCGCTGATCAGCCCTTGCCGGCGCTCCTTCATAAACTGCATGTCCGCAAAGGAGCAATCGAAAGGCTCGTGCCTCGACAGTGCCTGGCAAGAGGCAATGAAATGGTTGATGTCGACCAGCCGCCTCCCTTCCAGTATTTCGCCGACCTTGTCTTGTGTGTCTTCATTCGCCAACGATGCGGAGACTTGCAAAGGTGCTGACTGTGCTAGTTGCTGAGAAGTGTCATCATCCTCACGAAATAGCACTTCTGAAGCAACGCTTTCCGTTGGTGAACTTGCCATTTGCCCAGCACCAGACGTCGAGGACGTAGCGAAGGAGCGAAACTTGCGCATATTTAGAAGTATGCGCTTTCTCTTCTTACCGAACTTCTGGCTACGCTTCCGTGCCATGGCTTACTGTAGCGTGCGAGAAACTGCCGAACTCAACTTCACACAACGAAGTGACCACTTTCTCACGTACAGCAGCACTAACAACAACTGACCGCTCTTTTTCGCGTCAAGAAAGCCCGCGCTAAAGCCGTCTGCTCCGGGGATTGTTGAGAGTATGCTAGGCGCAGCATCGTATTTCTTGTGCGTTGAAATTACATTCTTAAGTTATGCGCACGCACAAAATTGACACCAAATGAGCGTTAGCTAACTAAAGCATTTAGATAAATCCACACTGCGTCTCGGGGCCGTTACTTTGGCCCATGCTATGCACAAGGACATGTCAAACAAGCACACCCTTTGGTGTCGTCTGCTATTGCTCCGTGCCAATGTACGTAATCGACGCGCTTACTTTGGTGCCCTTTTGTTTTCTACGCTTGCACCTCAGCACATGTAATTTACTATTTATGTTATCATTAAAGCGACTGAAAACCCTTTTTAAACAATCATTTCCATTGAATATATCATACGGCAATTCGGCTGAAAGTAACAACACTAAACAACGTCTTGTGTAGCAATGGCGCCGTAGTGGTGTACATCGAGTGCATGGTACACCGTGCGCAACTGCAGTACCTCAAGTCGGTTATTACATTTCACGCGTTCCTGCCGTACCATGCTGGTACGGAGCAATGCGTGCGCCATTTGTCGTCATTCCGTCAGTTTCTCTTTATCTTCGTTCGAGTGAATACACCTGGTGTGACGCAAAGAACGCGCGAGGCATGAAGCGGACTGCACGTTTTCTCACGTAAGTTGCTGTTTTCATGTCGTTATGGCTATGGCTGTTATTACAGTTTATATTTTCTTGCTGCGTACCACAACCTCATGAGTTACCGCGTGCTGGGGTTTCTACCCCCAGAGCAGCGGTAAGGCTACATCTCAGGTACTAACTTCATGAACCGACGGGGGAGAGAAACATGTTCCCCGTTATCGCTCAGTAAACAATAAAAATTCATGAACCGAACATGCCACAGGAACAGGCGGTGGGATGATGATAGAAACATCTTTATTGACAGCAAGGGAGAAGTCGTGAAGGCGCTGCTAGTCACGGAGTCTGCGGCGACGGCCCACGGCCCGTGCCTCTAGGATCAGTGCCCGTCGGTACTTGCACGCGCCGTCGGGAAGGCCGCCCTCCCACTGCTCTCGGGTGCAGGACGTGAAAAGCAGCCGACCGCCATAATTGATCGTACGATTTCCTGCACGTTTGCCACAACCAAAAAAATGTTACTTATTTGGGGCGCTAATGATATACAAAATCGCATGAAACGTGCCATTTGAGCCAATAACACGTTCGAGCGATATAGATGTCATGTTGCCAACAGCATGTACAAATAAATATTGCATGCAATTTCCAGTACTAGTTTTTAAATGTAGCCCGATTCGTAGGGTTGCGGGCGACGGCTTGAAGCACTTTTTAGACCTGAAAGTGCGCGGACTCGAGGAGGGTGAGCGATATATTGGGGTCGTACGGTGACTAGAAGTATGACTGTACCCATGCTTTCAGCTTTTCTTCAACGAAAGTAGCAAACAACTCTTGCGCGTACGACAGCATACTCTCAGCGACACTTCGGCACGTTTTCTATGGGCCTTTTATACGTGCTCATATGCAAGTACACTTGTGCATCCAGTGAAGAAATGAATAAATTTTTTTTTCTCAAATATTTCTTCTAACTTCAGCAGCGCTACAGTAAAACAGTGTCGCAGTCAACGTGACTACTCTATCAGGTGCATTTTAAAACAATTCTTGTCAACCATACTTCCGCAAGCGAGCTTAAATGTAAGATTACTTTGTAATACATCTAGTTCTCATTGCTTCAGCCAACTTAAATTGTTTTTCGAGCTAGCTTGGTATTTTTCTTTTATGTCATTTTATTGTTTTGCTTGCTTGTGTCTGCGTACATCCTTTGTAACTTCACAACAGAAATGTGTTGGAGCCCACCAGTTTGCTTTGGTCAGTCTCATTACTTTATTCATGTTAAGTATACACAATTGCCGTTCTTTATGCCGTCTGCTCACAACACTTCTTCTTTACAGATAACACAGCAGCCCAAAAATTACCTTATCGGTTGCTTTGGAGGTGCCACCGTGCTTGCCGTTCATATCGAAAGGTGGCCTTGGAGTGTGA